>NC_047676.1:22329474-22678849 GCF_011762505.2 Arvicanthis niloticus
AGAGATCAGGAATTCAAGGTGCATACCTAAATGTAATAAAAGCATTAAACAACCATCTTGTTTCAAAGACTAATTTAAAATGTGAGAATAGCTCAATTGAAATAGTAAACATACATCTTTGCATATGAAAAAATCAACTATAGTAGAGTTAAAAAATGAATCAATACACCTCAGAATACACACACTCTCTCACACACACACACTCACACTTTTTTTATATCTATAGATGATAAATTGATAAATAGACAGACACATAAAATATAATATTAAAAAATGGTCAAATTGTAAAAATTTGATATAACCAAATTTGGGAACAGTTGATATAGAATAGTGAAGGTAATGCATGGGAAAATTTTTTGTCATACACTCAACTCAGTAGGGGCTTCTTTCTCTCATATCCCCTATCACATTTATCTTAAAAGAGTATAAAAATTCATTATTTCTACTTTTTATTAATTTAACATGAAATTTTAATTAGATTTTTAGGTGTTTCTTGATATGTCACTTATTAAAGTACAATGTAAAGTATTGGCTAAAATAATTTAAGTGGGTTTTTAAATTATTGGCAAATCTACTTTGCATGCTTCCAATTAATGTAGAAGTTAATTCTCAAAAGACTATTTAAGTAGTATTTGACTGTAAGAAAGCCTTTACTAAGTCATCATAAGCTTTTTAAATAACTTTCTTTAGAGGAGAAGAAAAACATCTATACTTTTGTGTAATCCAATGTAAATCCTAAAGTTTTACATTTACTATAGGAGGCTATTTTTAACCTTTTCTTGTTTTCTTTCTTTTCTTTTGGAAATTTTTTTTCTAGAGAATAATAAGAAAAGACAGTGTAACATTAACTATTATTTTCCACAAATGCATATATGGGAGTAGGCTGTAAATGTATCTTTTATTCTCCAGATCACTCTTTCTAGTTCTTTCCTAACTCTGGCTGGCTGGTTCAACTCAGTTGTTCTAGCTCAAGCTTTCCTGTGAGATGACTGATTAAATCTGGCTTCTCTCAGTTTCTCACTATATTGCTCTGCTTTGCTTCGAGCCAACTCTGCCTGTTTGTTCTAATCTTCTGGCTTTTTCATACTCTCTGACTTCAACTGCCTCTGCTGCATAAACTGAATGGAACTCAGCTCAACTCCAATGTACTGCCTTCTGCACTGACTTACTGCACTGACTTAGTTGAACTGACTGACTTCCAACTCTACTCAACAGAACTCCTGACTAGAACTCAGGGATCTGCATGATTTTGTTTCCTGAGTTCTGGGGGGAAAATGCAGGTACCACAATCTCTGGACCTAAGCTTTTCTCTACCTGAATCTTCTGCTATACAAGGCTGGTTTTGAACTCAGAGAGGTCTGACAGAGAGACTGACATAGGTCTCCTGTGATTAAATGCGTATTTATATAAAGCATGTCTGTATTCTAGCTGGATCACACAGACCTAGAAGGTGTTCAGATATGATTCATTGTTAGAGCACCCATGTTGATTGATTAAAATTTCTCTACAGTATTCACTTGAGCACACATATACACATGAACATCACACTTATAAGCACCATCCCAATGCACTCACTCACACACACACACACACACACACACACACACACAGGTGTACATGCACTCACACATACATATACATACACACATGCAAATACTATTAGTATATCAGGTATTTTAAATGTACCATTGGAGGATTAGACACAGGAAAGTCCTTGGGGCAGTCTGGGATAGATGGCTGGAATTATGAATGATAGATCAACAATTAACAACTAACGTCATTTCCTATTGTTGTCAATAAATATAAATTTTTCTAATATGCATGTCAGATGCCTTATAACCATGATCACCAAAGCTCCATGGGATCCCTTAGACCCTTCTGATCTTTGCTGATGCAAGCACAAATATACCATACAACCACACAGAAATGTAATAATTAAGTGATATATATGTATAATATATATAATATAATCCTTTACTATATGAAATCTATCTTTTATATGTCTCATATATGTTACTTAATGTAGAATATAGATCACATATTTGTGATATATATCACTTAATTTATACAATGTATCACATATATGATATATAGATGATGCATATCATTTAATATATTTAGTATACTATCTATATGTATATATGTATATACATATATGACACATAAAATTATATATACATATATGTATACATATGTATACATGTGTGTGTCACGTATATAATGTATTACATACATATGAGATAGACTTAGAATTAAGAAAATTAACATTAATCCCTGACTTTCAGGCATATATTCAGATCTTCCCAGTTACAAGATAAGAACTTCCCTGACTGACATATCTTCCCATTCACTACTAATCATACGCTTGCATATTTTAACTTAGACTTTTGAGATAACTCCCTATGACTTACAAGTCACAAAAGTACAAGTAACTCTAAAATTCAAAAGCTATTGTCATTGCCCTAGATTCCCCACAATAACTACTACATGATCCTGTCATGCTCCTGCCTTGATGATAATGGATTGAAACTCTAAACTTGCAAGCTAGCTACAATTAAATGTTGTTCCTTTAAGAGTTGCCTTGGTCATAGTGTCTGTTCACAGCACTAAAATCCTAACTATGACAGAAGTTGGTACCAGGGACTGGGGTATTGTTCTAATACACCTGACCATGCTTTTGTTTGGAAGAATATGGATTCTGAGACTTTGAATTTGGAAAGCAGTTGAATGCTTTAAATGGGGTCTAATGGGCTATCCTAGTAGGAATATAAAAGACTTGTTACTAAGTGTGATTTAAATGTGGGGACCTGGCCAAAAAGGCTTCAGTGGCCAATTTTAATATGTGTCCTAGAGACTATTTTAATGGTATTTTGGTGAAGAATCTGTCTGTTTTTTGCTGTTGTATGAAGAGTCCACCTAGGCTTAGGTAAAGAGATTTATATCAATTGCATTGACAATGGAAGACTCAAAAATGCCCAGCAGAGACTTTGTTCTCTGATTGAGTCTCACGAAGAGCATTATAAACAAGCTTAGAAAACACAGAAATCAAAAATATAAAGTATATTGTTCAGGTATTAAACAAGCATGAGGAAGTGAAATGGAGCTGAATTCAATATTTTAGCACACAAAATTGAATTTAGGGAGTGGTGACCTTGAGGCAAGATTCCACCCAACTAAATTTAGGTTTAGGCACAGTAGTACAAGCCTTTAATCTTTGGAGGCAAAGGAAAGTAGATCTCCGTGTCCTAAGTTAGCCTGGTACAGAGCCTTTTACAAGCAGAGAAAAGCTTAAGTCCAGGCATGGTGGACCACACTATTAAACCCAGTGCTTAGAAGAAACATATGCAGATCTCTGAGTTCAAAGTCAGTCTACAGAGCAAGTTCCAGGATAGCAAAGCTTAGGCAATAAAGGAGTTAGAAAACTGGTGATAGTATAGTATAATATAATATAATATAATATAATATACAATGGGGCTATGTTCTAGCCCCAGCAAGCAGCAGAACTCAGTGGCTTTGGCCATTTGTCTCTGGTTTTACAGAGACTACTGGGACTAGCTGGAGGTAAGAAATTAGTGTTGATTGAGAAAAGACAAACATTACTGAGGAGAAATCTGGGAAGTACTTTCTGAGGGCACAAATAAGCTGTGTTTCAGAGATAGACAATGTGGTACCTCGTATATCATCTGGACTTCGTAATGTGTAAAAGTCACACAGGTACTGGTTTTGAAGGCAGCAAGGTGCCATGAAGAGCAGCTGAGGCTGGGCACTGGGAGAGGCCATGGAAGGCCATTGGTGAGGACACAGATGCCTCAATTGCAGTTGATGGCCCAGGACTGAAAGGGTCATATAAAGAATTTGAGGCTTGGCATCATGACAAGAGCCTATGAGAGGCTATAGATGAAGCTTAGTTGCAGAAGACCCCAGCATATTGGAAATGCCAGTACTAAAGGATTATCTCTAAGAACAGCAGCAGCAGCAGCAGCAGCAGCAGCAGCAGCAGCAGAGTAGAGTAGAGTCAAACAAAGACTAGAGTTCTACAGAGTTCATAGCTAGAGAAGTGACCCAAGTCCTTTGGAGGAAGATTATGTGTAGATCTCAGTCATTAGTAAGGGAAGCTGTAACATTAAAGTTGCCTTGGAGACCCCAAGATATTCGAGATTTCAGAGCCATCAGATACCTGCTAACAGGTATCTGCTAACAGGGAATGGAACCAGCATAGGAGAAATAAGTTTGTTGTAGTCAACAAAGATGAAAAAGTAGTTAGAGGTCTGGAGATTGCTTTGATATCATACATGGAGATAAAAAGTTTGGTGTTTGACCAGCTGGTTTCCTGTCTTGCTTTGGGGATTACAGTTAAGTGATTAGCTGAATCAGAATAGACTTTGAACTTTGGACATTGTTGAGGCTGCTATAGACTATGGGGACATTTGAAGTTAGACTAAATGTATTTTTCATTATGCTGTGTTCATGTATGGCCCCCATGGACTCATATGTTTAAACAACAATATGGGGTCAGGAACATGATGGTTTGTATATACTAGGCCCAGGGATTGGCAATATTTTAGAGGTATGGCCTTGTTAGATATGTGTGTCACTGTAAGCATGGGCTTTAATACCCTCATTTTAGCTGCTTGGAACTCAGTCTTCTCCTTGTGGCCTTCAGATGAAGATGCAAGACTCTACTGCACCATGCCTGCCTGGACACTGTCATGCTCCCCACCTTGATGATAATTAACTGAAACTCTGAACCTGTAAGCTAGCCCCAATTAATGCTGATTCTTTAAAAGATGACTTGAACATGGTGTCTGTTTACAGCAGTGAAAACTTCACTAAGATATTTATATTAACCCTACCAAAGAAATATTCGGAATGTTTTATTTTTAATAAATGTCCTAAATGTATTTTTTCAATTGAATTTCTACCTCCTAGATAACCCGTTTTTTTTCAAATTGACTAAAACAAAAACAAACAACAAAAATCAAGCAAAAACAGAATAATTTACTTCTTTTCAGCTTGACACACAAATAGTTTACTATTAAAATAAAACACTTCCTTGTTTATCCCAAATGTCTGATATAGATTATAATTTGTCTATGAAAAACTCACTCTTCATTCTAACTTGTAAAGGTTTCACAGGCTTTAAAACTTCAAGCTCTTTAAAAGTTCATTCTCTTTAAACATCCAACATCTCTTACCTGTGGGCTTCTCTACAATTAAGAAAATAACTTGCCTCCTTTCTTACTCTAAGAAAAAAGATTCAGAGCATAGTCATCAACAAATCACTATATATTGATAAGTTTTTAACATCTTGGATCCCCTAAAAATTCTTTGAGCTTCAAAAGGAGGTCCATTTTCAAACAAACACGGAGAGTCTTTGAGTCTTAATCTGGTTGTGCATCACAACTGCCTCTGTCCTTGGTTGTCACTATTGATACTAGAGTGTTGACAATAAAGAAGTCACTGCTCAATCTAGGCTGTGTCTTCGCAAGGAGTCCCTCCTATTCTATCTTAGCTACTATGACCCTGCCACATAGTCCCAGGCCTTAATTCCCCATAATGACCCCTGCAATCATTGAAAACTCTAGGAAACTGAAGTTATACCCTCACTAATTATACTTTTGCAGTGTCAGTCTCAGCTCCTCTCCTGTGAAAGTGATAGGTTAACCATTAAATGTTTTGACAATGTAGCAGCAATGGGTCCCTTTTGCCTGGCAGGTGTATTTCAGCATTCAAGGTATAGTACTGATGAGAACAACTGTCACTTGAATATTTCTAAAAGCCATCATACTTGGCTTAAGTCATATACTGTCTCCTGATTTTACCCATTTTCTTTGACAGCTACTTGACTGTGTTGTAATCTGATTTCTATCAGCTCAAAAGCTATGTAAGTTTTCTTTGCTCCTGTTTAAAGCTTTTTACAATAATAAGATGTTTGCTGGTATTTTCCTTTATATAGAGAAGAAAAGGTAATCTGACAATACCTGAATAAAACAAAAGCAACAAAAGCAATATTAAGTATTTCAATGTTTAATATACTCAAAAACATTGCTTACTTTAGAATGTAATGCTTACAATTAATTTTCATGTTATGAATATGCAAACCTTTAGTGTTACAAGCTAATTGCTGCAGTACAATTTTGAGAAGTTTCAGAGGGACTAGTAATAAGTCAAACTATATGATTCGTATTTAATAAGAAACTTTATTGACTAAGAAAGTATAAAATGTGAGGTTAGATTGTAGGAAAAAATAAGGCTGGGGAACCCAGGGTTCCTCCCGCCATGCTGTGGGCAGTTGGCTGGGAATGTTCTGGGTTCCTCCAGCTGGAAGTTGGGGCGGGCTGCTCTTTAACTAAAAGCCTCTCCATGGTTCCTCACAGCTCCTCATGGTGCAGCCCCAACACCGGTTTATTGACATGGCGGATGGAGGATGGATCTGGATGCATACCCCATAAAACCCAGGGCAGACCTGAGTTAAATAGGGAGGGGAGTAGGGGAGAGGGGCTAGGGAGTAATTTTCCATCACCCCCACCCACCCTCAAAGTCTTTCTTCACCTACTCCCTTCTATGCTGTTCCCTGATACTTGTGGGCAATATCAGAAAGCTAACAAAGTTTGTAAAATGTAATACTAATTTTGGTAAAACTAAACAAATGAATTTGTGCTCTATTTAGAGAAATATTAAATATATGTAGTATTTTCTCCTAAGTTGCAATCTAATGTTGGGCTTAACATGAGGTCTAATCTCCATTCCACCTTCACCCTTCAGTCACATACACAGGAGGGTGTGATCCAGGCCCTAGAGAGATTTACATACTAATAAGGTACCTGAAGGCCAGAGGGTGGAGCCCATTAAACATTACTCCCTAGTCTTTAGGACATGATGTACTGTTGCACTGATAAACTCACATGATCTGTGCTTCTCTGGACAAGATCTTCACAATATTAGGACAGACAAAATTCCAGCATGATGTTGGAGCAGGATCATAATGCTACATCCCTAACTGAAGAACTATTGAGACCAAATCCTGAAAGACCACAACAGTCAAACCTCACGATTTTATCCAGCAAAAATATCAACTTCAAATAACAGATAAATGATGTTATCATGATTAAAATAGAGTTGAGAAATTCATGGCTACAAGTCCAGGTCAACTGAATGAATCAAAAGGATTGCTTCAATATGAACAGAATGATAAACACACCAAAAAAAGTCACAAGGAAAAATAATAAATAACAGATTGAAATAATATAAGGAAACAGAAAATAATTCAGTTAAATGACAGAAATCAATGTACAGACTCTGAACATTAATAGTTTTCATTCTCTAAAAACAAACAAACTAGTAGGTTTAATTTGAAAACATGACATGTATTTTTGGTGATTCTGAGAAACACATCTCATCATTAGGTGTAGAGACCTCAGAGAAAAGGGCTAGAAAAAAATTCATCATATGATCATGTAGCCATTGGATAGCCATTCTAATTTCTTACAAAATAGTTTTCAAACCGGAGTCTAAAGAGATAGGGAGAAAAACTTCCTATGCATTAAGAGAAAATATCTATCACTAGGATATTACAATCACAAACATATATGTACCAAAACCTGGAGTACCTAATTTTATTTACCGTGCTATAAGGTATAATAAAATGGTGATGATGATGACGATGATAGCTTAGTAACACCAACACAATGTTATTTGTAGGAGGAGCTAAGGTGGGAGGAGTAAGGAGAAGAAGAGAAGGAGTAAGGAGAGAAAGAGGAGAAGGAAGAGGAGGAGCTAGAGGACAGGGATGAGAGATAGGGGAACATGGAAGTAGATGGTGAGTCTCTAGCAGTCAAAGGTAGCTGGTATATTTGGGTTGGGTATTGGGTTACACTTCTGATTGTATGGGCATCTTGTCATTGAGCATTACCAAACATATAAAGCCTTTGGATAATCTAAGCATTAGAGTCTCATTTGTACCGAGCCTACTTAGATGGCGGGAGAGTCTGGGCTCAGCCAAGTATTGTGGAGACAGTGTGGTAGATTGGCAGAGCCGTCTCCCATGCTGGTGTCTCATGGTGCCTCTGACCGCCTGGCCCTAGCAGAGCAGCAGTGGTACAGCCACAGCCACTCCTGGCCGGAGGCCTAGGCTAGTTGGGAACATGGCGGCTGATTAAGAAAAGCCAGATTGAATGCCTACGGTTTAAATATCTCCCGCAATAGTTATTGGGTGATTTAAGTACTTGAGTGTAAGATTATATTGCTGTCAAACCCATATATGCAAATTGTAGAACATGGACACATCAAAACGTTATTTCCTTGGATGATTGCACCATACTGGCTACATTTTATAGTGCTAGAAAGGTGTTTTTAACAGGACGGAAGGAAAGAAGGAATAGCTAATCATTCCCAGCTATGTATTCTGAGATCGACAGTAATGATTGGCCAGGCAATACATGTCTATTGATGGAAGAGTGGCATAAATTTCATGAGACTAACTAACCACTTTTAATTGGACTTTAGTCTTTCTTCACATGTTGAAACCTGAAGACAGGATCATTAGTGGCCCCAAGAAACTGTTTCTTATAAATACATAAAATTACTCTACATGTCAATTTAAGAATGAGTAATAATAAATCAGGAGTTTAAGAAAAATTGAGAGAGAGGTGGGGATATTAAAAAGGGTGGAAGAGAGGTGAGGAAGTGTTAATCAATTGGCACTAAGTCATAACTAAAAAAAAATAATTTCTTGTATGCTATTATGATCAGAGCAGCCATAATGAATATTAATATGTTGTATGTTTGAAGAATTAAGAAGAAAGGGGTTTTGATAATTTTATTATGAAAAGATAAATGTTTGAAGCAGATATTTTTTTATCTTGATTTAAACATTGCTGTACAATGTATTGAAAGATGATGTGAAACCTTACAGTATGTAGTTTGTCAGTTAAAAGTACATTCATGTTAAATAAAAAGATAAAATTGTAGAATTGTATGTTCTAAAAAGAGATTACTGAAAAAATAACTACTTCCAGGAGAGACATTGAGCACTTCAATAGTAGTAGCTAAATGCACAATTGTGATGTTACTAAACCATTAATATTTATTTTTTTATTCACTAGTAGACTACTATCACACTGAGGATGTAATGTGAGATTTCTTATCAGAATTAGAAAGTAATAAAACAATGTTCTCCTAAAACCAGAAGTTTTATCTCATAATGGCACTTGTTGGCACTTAATACAGTGTTTTTAAAAAGTTTATTAATTTTAAATAAATGAATTAAATAATTTTAAATGTGTTTTAATATGAAATGCCTTTAGCCGTTTCAGTAAATAAGCACTTGATCATAAAAGTAACAACACATTTTTTTTCTTTAAAAGTCCATGTTCTTGGGTATTATACCTTAAAATATCTTTTTTTTCCTAGAATAAAATTTCACATATATCTTTGATTGAATGCAGTGTGTTTGAATAAGTAATCATAAATTCTCATTAGATTTTTTAACAGTTTTATTTTTATTTTTATTTTTTGTCCTTCCTTTATTTGTAGATAAAATTTGCTGATCATTTCTGTCTTTGTCAGAAGAAATTACAACTCTTACAGCATTCACAATGTAAGATGTAATTACATATGCTCAAAATAAACACAGTTCTATAGAATAACTGGTGAATTTCCATCTCAAATAAAATCTGTTGTCCTCAATTATGAATTTATCCTATCATATCAGCACAAATACAATGTGCTTAGTATTCCAGAGCCATGAGCATCAGAATTTTAAAATGTGCCTTCCATGTCCTTAAGGCAGAGTTTATAAACTTTATTATGTCAAAATCTTTCTTCTCTCCAATGAAAGAAAAAAAACTGACTTGGTAAACCTTGTAAACAAATCTTTATTATGAACTAATAATAAAGAATTAGAATTACTTTCTTTTCTTTTTTTTGTGATTATGCTTAGCAACAAGATATCTTTTTTCCCTTGTTTTGAACATTAATTATTTTATTTATTTACATTTCAAATGCTGTCCCCCTTCCAGGTCCCCGGACATGAACCTCCCACTTCACGTCACGTCTATGAAGATGCTCCCATGCCCACCTCATGCCTCCAGCATCCCCCTTCTCTGGGGCATCAAGCCTTCACAGGACCAAGCATATCTCCTCACACTAATTTCTCTTTCTTTATTTACTTACATGTTTCCTCCCCCATCCCCTTTCGAGAGAATGTTGGACATGTAGCCCAACTCTTAAAACAGTGTTTCTCTTGGAGTGATCCTCCTGAGTTTGAAATATTAAGTATGCATCCCAGACTCAGCTATACCTGTTGGAATCCCCTTCCCCTTAGAAAGGAAAGAAAGTGAAGGAGGACCTTCCTGTAGAGAGGAAGGTTAGTGTAAACAAATGATCCTGGCTTCAGGAATTATTTCGATTTAGAAGACTGGCTACTATTTGTCTTGAACTTTCTCCAATAAATTTCTGTTTCTTTGCTTTGACTTATATCTAGTAACGCCCTTGAGAGAATTTTCTTCTGATGTGACATCACATGTATCTCTTGAACTTTGGGTATTCAACCACTGATGATTCCCTTTCTACCCCAATTTTAACTATGTGGATTTCAGCTTCATATTTACACAAAAAGTTCAACATGGTCTGTCAGCCCGTCTTGACTATGTTTGTGGGTTGTGCTTTTGGAGGAGGAAACCAGTATTTTTTTCCTACTCTACATCTCACAGAGTGGAGAGCCCAGGCAGATGTAGAGACAGATGGGACTTCAGCCAGGAGTTAGTCTCAATTAAGGTCTTTTCAGTGGTTATTGTTTCTGTAAAGTTCAGAAAGAGAGAATAAAATGTTGAGTACCTCCTTGAGAAAATTTCCCTGCAAAGATTCAAATGGGAGTAATATTCTCCTGGCTGAACCATCTAGTCTGTGAGCCTCAAATACACTATTTGATTAAATATCCACATTCATCTCCTGGGCAGAGAGGGCTGGGTATTCAGCCAGTGAAGACTGACACATCATACTTGCAGCTCAGTCTCCATGTGGGCCCTCCAACAATTGGAGTAGAGTCACAAAGCTGTAGCCTGACTTTGGTGTTCATTCCCCAACAGGAGTACCTTCTCTGGCCTCTGCCAGAGAGAATGCACCTATTCTGGATGAGACTTGATGAGTCAAAATTGGGATGTACCCCGACTGGCCCCACGCTCTCAGAGAAGAGAAGGGGGGATGAGAGGAAGGTCTTTGTGAGGGGGGAAAGGAAGGAGGGAGCATTTGATGTAGATAAATAAATTAATTCACAAAAAGAAAATACAGTATTATTGGTTTTTTTCAGTATAATCAGATGATGAATTGCCATGAACGTCTCAGAATATTTTAATATTCAGTAAGATTAAATACAAGCTTTAATTTTTGTTGTTTTGCTTATTAGCCAAAATTTTTATTAACCAGATTTTGTGTAATTACACATGAAAGCTGAATCAGAACAGAAATTTTCATTTGTTAACTTATTAGTTATTGTAGCATTATAATTCTACAGTATGTTTAGACTAAATAAGAAAGCACCTTATATTCAGAGTATAATACAAATTGTCAACTATATTTTATAAAAAAATAATATTACTTCAAGTTTATAAAATATCACATTTATAGATTTTATCACTCCTTATTTTTTAAGTCAATAATTATGATTATACACTGTGGGTTGGTGGACTGTGAGAGGCATCTGGGTACCTGGTCGAGCACAGGCCTTGAACCCCGGATAATACCCTGATGGGATGGTAGGTGCTCGATCTTGTTCCTGGGTCCTGGTTCCTTTCACTTATCCACGGTACAGTATTTGTACTTATTGGAATAAAGAAACCAGAAAAGTACTCATACTATTTGTAGGAAAACGGTAACTTGTAATTTGTAGAAAGATTTTTAAAAATACTTGTGATGTATAACTCTAGGAATGAATCCTTCTAAATGAAAATACAAAAACTATGAAAAATAATTAAAAGAAAACCTGGGTGATTATTTTAGAAGATTGTTTAGGAAAAGAATGGGAGAAACAAGCCTTCATTAGGAAAATAGTTCCAGGGCCTTAGTAAAGTTCCAGAGTAAAATAACTGTTTGGTTTAGCTGTCTTCCCTTGTTAAACATACAGAAAGAATGACTAAATGACTTATTACACAAACATACTTTTATGTTTTTCTTAGAGAAACTTAGCATAATTTAACAAATTTAGCTTTAAACCTTTAAAAAGGTATGATTTTGCTTTGCATTTTAAGATTATTTAAAACTTACTCTAAATTGTATATTATTTATGGAGTGTTTTTCTCTACTAGAGCAGTTTTCAACTCATTTTTATTGTATGGAAACATTTAATCTAATGTAAAAGTGTAAAGTAAATATAATTAATTCTATTAAAGGCACACTTGAGTTGATAGTGTGGGCTATTTGGATTGAAAAGGCACAATCACTGTAAAGTCAGCTTGGAAGGAATGTCATCTAATTGAACATCAATTATTTGATTTGCTGTAATTCACATGATGTATGCTTGTTAATAGACACAGCTGTTAGCCAAGCAAGTAGGGGAAAAACCATGGGTAGATGATATCTGCAATCTCAGCAGAACACAGGAAGGAACGATAACATGTGTTCAAACATTGAAAAATGTTTCAAAAATATTTATATGTGTCATCCACTTTGGTAAATTTCCTCCATTAAAACTTTGCCTTATTAATTCAGTGTTAAGTATCCAATCATAGCACATTTTTAATTATAAGAAAATAAATTTTATTATTAAATATTTGTTTTGCTTTATAGTGTACACACATACTATGACAATCATATTTTATTGATCATCTTATGGTTTCAACTATGGATCATCTTGACTACAGTTTCCCTTCCTTGTCCTCCTTGCAGTTCTTTCTCATTTTCCTTCCCTGTACTCCTCCTAGTTTACTCACAACATCTCCTCCCATTCAAATCCACCACCTTTCCAACTGGTTAGAAAAACAGTCTTCTAGAAGATAGCAATAAAACATAACAAAATAGTAATAATTCTTACTGGCATAAAAGAGAATTGCAATGCCCTATGGCTTTACATTTACCTAGTAGATGAGGATTTTGAACATTTTTCCATATATTTATTGGTGATTCCTTCTCCTCTTCTTCCTGTTCCTCTGCCTCCCCCTCATCCTTATCCTCTTCTCCCTTTCTTCTTTCTCTTCCTCCTCTTCCTTGTTGCCTGCTCCTCCTCCTTTTCATCCTCTTTCTCCTACTCCTACTCCTACTCTTTTTCTTCTTCTTCTTCTTCTTCTTCTTCTTCTTCTTCTTCTTCTTCTTCTTCTTCTTCTTCTTCTTCTTCTCCTTCTCCTTCTCCTTCTCCTCCTCCTCCTCCTCCTCCTCCTCCTCCTCCTCCTCCTCCTCCTCCTCCTTCTCCTTCTTCTTCTTCATTTCAGTTCTCAATATGATATCATTTAACTGTTAATTCAGTGTCATTCTTTGAAAATCAGATCGCTCAATCCTGTATTATGGGACTTTTATGCCATTCTAGTAATCACCATTTGTTTTGTTTTGTTTTGTTTTGTTTTGGTTTGGTTTGGTTTGGTTTGGTTTTTGTTGGAGTTTGTTGGAGTTTGTCTTGTCGATTTCCCACAATAGATTCCCTATTAGCTCTGCAGCATAATTGGGAAGCATGCATATCAATGTCTCTTGCATTTCATTTTCTACACATTGTTTTAATTATCTGGATTCTTTTGTGGTTAATTATGAATTTTAGGGTTGCTTCTATTTCTTGTAAGAACATCTATAATTTTTTCATGAACTAAAGTTAATTTGTACATTTCTTTCAGTTAACAGTCATTTTAACATTGTTAAGCACCTGGTACATGAGCATGGAGAAATTTGTAATCTTCCATATTTTCTTTAGTTTTTTCCTTTACTGTTGAATAATATGAATTATTCTAACACTTAAGACAATTTTAATAAGATTTTTTCTAATATTCTCATTTCATTCATGTATATAAATTTCTAGTGATTAAAACATCCTATCTAGTGTTATGGGTTGTGGAAACTTTGCATGACTGAAGATATCAAATGCCCATAGACAGGGATGCAGTGATGGTTCACTATACAGAGTGGTATTTTTAATGATACAACAGATTTGGGGTCACTCTTGTACTAGGAAGCAACACCTAAGGCTTAGTCCTGTTTGTAACCATTATAAAAATACATTGGCTCATCTTGTTTAACTTTGGTGTGATTATTGCTTTTTATTTTGTGAAGAACCTTCCTTGGATAAATGGGTTTATGTATTTTTTCTGGAAAAAAAAAGTCTCTCACACGATTGTTCATCTTTGATGTGTAAAAATTTCACATATTTTTACATGTTTCATTATGACATTGTTGACAATCTACTATCAATCAAAAAGGTTGTAGCATATTCTCTAGGGCCATTTAAGCAAAGGATCATGACACCTGGAATTGAATAATCTGACTTCTTTTTATTTATTTAATTTCTTTTGTTGTTGTGGTTGTTGTTGATTTAGGTAGGAATTCAGCCTCTGCATTCAGGAAGACTAGAGAATGTTAACATCTTTATCTCATTTATTATCTAAGAGAAAAATATTTTCATTTTTACTAATGTATCGTATTGTTAGTCATAAGTTTGCCATATTGTGTCTTTACTATAGTGACATTTGCCAATTTCACTTTATAAGGAAAGAAACAGAAAGCATTTCCATTACACTAAAATCAAGAAAAAGGCAAGGATATCTAAACTCTCCATAGGTATTCAAATAAGACCTGCAGATTTAAAACAATATAATATCTTTTAAAAATTGAGGGGATAGAATTTGAATAGGAAGAAATAGATTCGTGTGCTTTGTCTCCCAAGGGAAAAAAATCTTTCGCACAACAGTTCATTTTTGATATGCAGAAGATTAATTTATTTTTACATTCTTTCATAATGATCTCAAAAAGAATGAAATAAGGAGATAGAGAAAGAAAGAAAGAAAGAAAGAAAGAAAGAAAGAAAGAAAGAAAGAAAGAAAGAAAGGAAGAAAGGAAGGAAGAAAGGAAGGAAGAAAGGAAGGAAGAAAGGAAGAAAGGAAGAAAGGAAGAAAGGAAGAAAGGAAGAAAGGAAGAAAGAAAGAGGTAACACTAACCAAACACGGGAAAGACTTGTATAATAGAATGTTGAGATATTGAAAAAAAACATGAAGAAGATAATGAAATGATCTCACATCCTCATGAATCCATAGACTTAATATTATGCAATGTCAATCAAAGAAGAATAATCTAGAGATTTCATGCATAATTCTTCATATAAATTAAAATATAATAAAACTCAAATTCATAAAAAAAGCACACATACACATTCACACACACAATGAAGATAGCTAAAACAACTTGACACATCTATGGACATGTGACTTAAAAAAAAGTAGAATGAAACATTTAACAAAAGACAGCATCTTCAATAAATGGTGTGGTTCAAATAGGATGGTTTTATGTTGAAGAAGTCAAATAGATCTATATACATCACCCTATATAAACCAGACATCCAAATTAACCAGAAACCAGTAAACAAAGCCAAATAAACATAACTTGTTAAAGGAGAAAGTACAGGATAGTCTTGAACTCATTTGCACACGACAGACTTTCTGAATAGAATAATATTAACACAAGCACTGTAAGAACTAAATGTGGGATATTCAGGTCTCAGTTTGAACTTAGAATTCACTGCTCTGGGTCACATTCTGGGAGGAGCACATTATTCCTCAGTCAAAAGACACTTGCTGGATTAACATTCAGAAGAGGAAGGGAGAGGCTGATTAACATTCCTCAGACCACAGGGAAGGGAACCCACATGCAGGTGGAGAAGGCTCAGAGCATGAAGACACATTGCAGGAAGGTAATAAACCTGGGCAAATGGAAGACACTCACTGTCATAAAAATAATGTGTGAATCTTAGTCACTTAACCTAAGAAGGTCAACTTTTGTGGTCCTTTGTGGTTGCCCTCATAAGCTCTGTATAAAAACTGTTCCCAGCTTTTGTTCAGGGGTTCTCTTGCCTGCATGCAAGAGAGCCTGGTGCACCAGAGTCATTAAGCCTCATGTTGTTGCAGTGAATCCTCTGTCTGTATGTGTCTATGGAGGAGCATGTCCCCTGGTTTGGATCTTAGAGTCCAACAGCACTAAAATTAAGTATTAATGAATGGCGGGTTCTCAATGGAGGAGTTAGAGAGAAGACTGGAGGAGCTGAAGAGATTTGCTGTCCCATGAAGAGAGCAAAAATACCAACCAACTATAGCTTTCAGAGTCTAAACAGAGAGCGTGGGAACACATATAAAGAGACCCATGGCTTCAACTATATATGTGTATAGTGGAAAATGGCCCTGTTGAGCATCTGTGAGAAAGTAGGTCCTTTCTTGTGAAGGCTGGATGCCTCAGTGTGGGGATTCAAGGGAGGGGAGGTGTGAGTGAGTGGGTGGGTGGGAGCACATCCTCATAGAAGCAAGAGGAGGGGGGATAGGATAGGGGTGGGGGATGGGGAAAGCAGATAACATCTGAAGTGTAAATAAATAAATATCCAAAGGGGGGGGGAATTAATGAATGGGATCTAATGAAACTGAAAATTAGTTTGTATGTGATTTGGAGAAAACATCACACTATAGAATCCAAAAAGATTTTTATCAACTATACAACTGATAGAGAACTAATATTCAAAATATATAAAAACTAAAAAAAAAAAAAAACCTAAATATAAAAAACAAATTTCCTGATTAAAAATGGGGTTGAGATCTAAACAAAGAATTCTCAAAAGAGCAAACTCAAATCACTGAGATAATATGTAAAGAAATGTCCAAAACACTTTGTTATCAAGAAAATGCAAATCAAAACATTTAGGTTTCTTCTTTTTACACCAGGTATAATAGCTAAGTTCAACTAAATAGCAGACAGCTCATGCTGGGAAGGATGTTGAGTAAGAAGCACACTCATCCTTTGCTGGTGGGAGTCCAAACTTTTATAGCGACTGTGGAAATGAGTATGGCAGTTCCTCAGAAAGCTAGAGATTTATCTATATCAAGAAACAGATATATCACTCCTGGGCATTTACCCAAGAAATGTTTCACCCTACTACAGAGACAATCAGCCTTGTGCATTTGCTACTCTATTCATAATATCCAGAAATACTAACAGTCTAGACATCTGTCAATATATGAGTAAAAAAAGAAAATAGGGTGCATTTACACATAGAAAATTAATCATTTTTTAAAACAATGAAATCATAAAATTTGGATGTTACTGAATAAAGCTAGAAAAAAAATCATCCTAAGAATAATGACTCAGACCCAAAAATACAAATAATGATGTATAGTTGCTTAGATGTGGATGCTTGCTGTTAAGTCTTTGATAAGTAAACTACTATATATATATATATATATATATATATATATATATATATATTCACAGGGCTTAGGTAGAAATAAAGGAAAATAAGGGTGGTTGAATTTCCCTTAAAAATGTAAATAGAATATATAGTTATGAATGGGCCCTATAAGAATAGGGGAAGCAAAAGAAGAAGGAAGAGATGGGTAAGAGAAGAAAGACAAGAAGGGACAGATAAAATTAAGGTCTATTTGAGGAGTAATGAAGAAAAAATTCAAGCTGCCTCAATTATACATAGATATAAAGGCAATCTTTAATTATCAAATTATGGAGGACACAGAGCCCCAGCTGGACATCTCTCATCCTCAAATCACGGCTGAAGTTTTGGAATAGATTACAATGAATGAGTTTCATGCTCAGCCAAAAGTGGTTCCATGAGAACCTAAAAGCAACCTAGGCTTTTCCACTGCTATTGGTTGCTGACAGTACATAGCATACTGAACATGGAGAATTTGACCTGGTGCATACATAGTCACTTGAGGACAAGTGTTCACAGTAATGAAGGAACTCTGTATGCTATCAAAATAGAAAGGCAATTGCAATCAAATTGCAAACTCCTTGATCTACAGTGATGAACTGCAGAAAGATTCACTAGTAAAGTAGTAACACACAGCTGATGGAGTAACTAACTCATATCTAATAGAACTTAAGGCAGTCCCCATGAGATGGAGCCCATCTCACACTGCTCAGGTGGCCAAGGACTTGACAGAGGATATGGCATTGGGATAGAGGAAAATCAAATACTACTGTTCTGCTAAAACAAAAGACCCAAAAGTTTTTGTACCAGATCAGGTTGCAGCACTGAGTGGACAAGTGGACACATGCCTGCTTCTTCATTCCAAAACCTTCCTCTAGTTGATAAATAATCAAAAACAATTTAAAAAGTTGTCTCCAATAGATTTTCATTGGGAATACAAACCATTAATGGAAGGCCCATGCCCAGCAGTGCAAGGCCAACACAAAACAAGCTCAATAATTTCTTTGTAAATTTTGTCTCATAATATGTTGTAAAAAAAACCAGTTTTTCAACCTTACAGTTAATTTTTGTATATGCTATGGCTTCTATGTTATTACAGCATTCATTTGTATAAGAATAAATGTGTCTCTTCATCTATATTTCTCATGATTTTTATTTGGCTCTATTTTCTTCTATTTGTTTTATCCCATTCTGGTTTGTTTGATTTTGTTTGTCTTATTTTTTCTTTAGATGTCTTGTTTGCTAGGGAAAGATAGAAATGATGAGGCTGATGTTGGGACAGTAAGTATGAGGATTTTTGGAGGGGTTGAGGAAGGGGAAATAATCAAAATATATTGTTTAATAACTCCATTTTCAGTAAAAGCAAATTAAAGGATGGCATATAATTGAGAGTCCCCCAAATAGTGATCAACTGGCTTAGAATCACTGAAATGTTCAACATCCTTAATCATTAGTAAAAGGCAAATCAAAACTACTTTAAGATTATGTCTTTCACAAGTCAGAATGGCCAAGATTAATAAAAAATTTATAGAAATCAGTAGAGATTGCTCATAAATTTGAGAATACATCTACCTCAAGATCCAGATTTACCACTCTTGCAGATAAAAATTTAGAGTAAAGTTGCCTCATGAGGTTTGAGGTAGGAACCAGGACTCAATTGAGTTTGGAAAAAAAAGACATGAGATATAATATGCAACAAATCTTGATTAGAATCTAACTTATGTTCTAATATTTTTTTGGAACATTGAAGCAGAACATAATAGAGTAGTTTAATTTCAGGGCTAGTTTTAAATAGCAAACCATGCAACTGTAGTGTTTTTTAATAGTGATGTTTGCTTTTGTTAATGCTGATAATTTATAGCAAGGAGTTAAGCAAAATATAAAATTTGGTTAAAGAATAATAATAAATGCATATGACTATTAGGATCAGTTATGTGGTGACAATGTGGCCCAAATACTTACAAAAGTTTGCAATATTATAGAAACAGAAAAGCCATGAGTTTTGCACCAAAAATTTGAGCATGAGATAATAACATCTGAAGACTTCATTCACTAAAGTTACAAAAACATGTCAAAATATTTGTCTAAACAGAGGGTACCTGATCTCTATGACTATGTGGAGTTTGCTTCTCTTCTCTCTCTCTCTCTCTCTCTCTCTCTCTCTCTCTCTCTCTCTCTCTCTCTCTGTCTCTCTGTCTCTGTCTCTCTCTCTCTCATATGTGTCTCTGTCTGTCTCTCTGTTTCTGTTTGTCTCTGTCTGTCTCTTCTGTCTCTTGTTCTCTGTCTCTGGTAGTTGGAGAAAGCATCTACTTATCAAACTGGCTCAAAAACCTGATGTAATTCATGTTGAGCTGGGCTGTTTTCTCAGATATCCAGAATATAGTTATTCAGTCATTGGGGTTTTCCAGTTGTTCCAAAATGAAGTCAATAAAGTCAGGCAGTGCATAGCATAGTTATATTTACTATCCACCATTTTTGATAGAACAAGATGCATGAATTTATGAATACTAAGCTTAAATGGCAGTAGAGACCACAGAAGTAAAAATTCTCAGACTTTGGAATGCAAGACAGAAAAGCCATAGATGCTGACTGAAATAAGCCAATGTTAAAGTCAAAATATGTCAGAACAATGTGAGTACACTTGTAAATTTTCATCAGAGCTCACAGACAAATGTATGTATTCTGAATACTTTACACAAAGATATAAGATTTAATGTCTTAACCTTTGTCAATCTTGTTTTAGTTCAATCCCTACAATACCCCACACATTCCACTCTTTTGAGTGGGGATGCTTACTCTGTGTGGTTGTACATTAGATGAATATACTTTTCTGTTTAATGTTCAGGAATTCATAACCAGGAGTTTCCTTTGAGAGTCTAAAAAGGCATTGAACCTTCAAGGATATTGGTGATGCTAACATATGTAGATGCCGGTCAGAATAATTTTACACTTTGAGACTTACCACAAGCCTTTGTAGACCTTGTGTTGAATGTTATCATTTGTATTCCCTTCCAAGTTATAATATTTTGAGCCCTGTTCTCTAGTCTATGGTGCTGGTTTTGTTTAATTATATAGAACCTTGAAAAGGTATTGCTTGTCTGAATGATTAGAAAGTATAGACTGGATAAGCCAGAAACCTAATATAATTAATTTCAATAAAATTACTTTGAATGATATTCTGCTATACTCATAGATCAGTGTCTAGTCCAATTGATATCAAGGGGATTCTGAAAGCAGTTGATAGGAGTAGACTCAGAGAATCATAGCCAAACCTTAGGTTGATAGATCCCAAATTGAAAATCTCTATCAGGTGTCTCCTGTTGGTGCTTGGGAAACACAAAGAAAAGAGTAAGGAAAAACTGGAGGAGCCATGGGATTGAGAACACCAGGAGAAAATGGTCAATAAAATCAACTAAGCAGGTTTTATAGAGGCTCCCAAAGACTGAAACAACAATCATGGTGCCTGCTTAGTCTGCTCTAGGTCCTCTGCATATATAAGTTATGATTGTTAAATTGTGGGACTACTAACAATGGAAATGAGGACGTTCTTCAATCTTTTGCCTGCTTCCAGGACCTCTTTTCTTTTCCTCAGTTGTCTCACCCAGCCTTGATGGAGAAATTGTGCCTAGTCTCATTGCATCATGTTAAGCTTATGTTTAACTAGTAACCCTTGGATTCCTACTCTTTTCAGAAGATATGGAAGAGGATTGCATGTAGAGGTGGTGGTGGTGACTAAGAGGAGTAGTGGGAGAAGAGAATGTCAGGATGTACTAAAAACAAACAGACAAACAAAAGAGAGAGGGGTTGTAATTTCCTACAAGTGAGCTATTGTATTTCATCTTCACCTTAGCTTCCCGTCTGGGCTCTTTGCTGTTTAGTCGGTGCCATGTGAAAAATCCACTGACTCATACTCTACCTTAATGTATACATATACATATATGTCTACATATACATATATATTTCAAACATGTAAAATATTTTGCCATTTCTATAATTAATAGTTATTTTATTTGGGAACTATGGTTTATTTCTTAGGTATAATAAAGTGGAGAAAAAGAAACCATAATCATATCTGAAAGAAAGCTGCTGGCCTTTAAGAAGGGACTTAGATGAATATTACACAGCTTCTCCGTAAGTCTTCTAATTAGTCACCCCTGAAGGAATAGACAACTCTCTCCTAATGGCAGTAATTGTATAACTTAGAAACAAATAGCAAGATATTTAGGAACTTACTCTTTCACAAAAACTAGAATATAAATCTACAGAGCCCCTCGATTCTTTTATTTCAAAGGGATAGCTCCCAGGTTCTTTAGAAAGATATTCCTGGGGTGTTAAAAGTCAAGAGGTTTTAAAAACATTTGCATCTCAAAAAGTAATAGAGAAAGAATTTACAATTGAAATGTTCTAAAGTAATGGCTCTACAAAAGGAATGCTTAGGGGCTAAGATTTAGATAGAACTCTGCCTAAACAAAGTAGGTCAGGCTGAGGAGAGTATCACACCATCCTGATCAGTCAATAGGCCCAAAAGCACACTTAGCTTTTCTTCCCTCAGCTCACCACTAACTAGATCTACCTGTCATCTAACTGCTTCCCTGCTGCAGGGTAAGAAAAGAGATACATTCCTTTTACATGGCCATAGAACATCTAGAATTTGGGAAGTATCTTGTAATTTTTTAAAAATTAGCTGAATACTGCTGTTATCTCATCGATTGTTTTTTTAATACACTCTGTGTTTCTGCACGGGTTTTCTTCGTTTTTTGTTACTTCTTGGCCTGAGACCAGACCTTCCATGAAATATCTACAGGAAATTAGGCTTCTATATCAACAGTGTCTAAGACTTTACTCTCTTCTTATATTGTTTGTCTTTCCCAGAAATGACATGAAGAATCCAATTTTTCAAAATAATACTTTATTACTATTTATAATTCTGTTTTTTTAACTGAAAGTTCATTAGAGAAAGACAACTGAAACAATTTTAGAACAATCTTTTTAACAAACAACTAAAAGTTATTAGTTCTACTTTCTGTTGCAAAAAATATATTTATAAGTAATAATATTATAAAGGTAATCTTCCATTTGAAAGACACAGGACTGAATAACAACATGTTCTAATAATATTAAAACTTCCAACAGTTCAAGTGGTTTTTACATAAAAGGGTGTGGTTTATTACTATGACATATACATTCTGATTCAGAAAATTATGCATTACTTATCAAATAACTACATCATAATATTGAGATAAGAATGACAAAATGGATCTTTATATTTCAGTATATATATGTATACATATATATATATGTATATATATATGCTTATATAGTATATAAATGTGTATATATATATATATATATATATATATATAAATTTTCAGTTTTTGTCTGAAACTTTGTAAATAAAACTCACATGATCAAAATGAATTTGGATGTATAGTTAATACCTAATAATAGACATACACAAAAAAATATCAAAATGAAATAATTTAAACATGAATAGAAAAATGAATTATACTATGGTATGAAAGAAATGAAATAAAAAAGGTAAATAAATATATGAAAACAAGCTAAATATTTTTTTAGCTATTAGGGGAAGTCAAATAAGAACTACATTTGAATTCATTTTACCCTAGTCAGAACAGTTATCTGCAAGAAAACAAATGGTAGTAAATGCTGATATGGAGAAATAAGATACTAAAAATTTCTGGTGAAAATATTAATTAGCACCATTTCAATGGTTAGAGTTTGGTCTCCAGAATATACCTGGTGGGAAAACAGAAGCAAGTTCTGTAAGTTGTCCTCTAGTAATATACTTGCACATCATGCACACTCACACATGTGCACACACACACACACACATATACACACATGCTAACACAATAATTTGCCACAAATTAATTAAGTAATAAATATAAATTAGTTCAAATATAGAGTCCCTTGAGACAAAAACTTACTTCCCATGGGAGTCAAATATTTTGGAATATTTGGAGGATCACCACATAACCACTTTCACAGTAATCACTTTCTACTTTTGTTTTCACTTGTAAATTTTTAAATTACTATGTCATATGGTTATATATTTACTAAAAACTGCTGAAGTTCACTGGTACATTTATGGTGTATATTAATGCATAATTTCCAAAAATACTCTTTCAGCATTATCAGTCTATGTAAAATTCAGTCAGGACACATTGATATTCTTATGGATTTTTACAAACAGGTACCTTAGATCTCTACCAAACAAGTATTAAAACTACTACTACTAGTATTACTATATCTCAAGAATAATAAACTATTTTAGGATATGTTTTTATTTGTTCATTTTAAGAATATTTAGCACAGGTTAACAACAAGTTCACTATATAGCATATGATGTGCTTCCCCAGCTTCTAAAATGCTGATGTTACAAGTATAGGTTACCACACATGGTTTATGCTTATAATAAAAATTATGGGATATGTGCTTTTGATAATAGGAGAGGACAGATATACAACAATTACACCTACAATTGTAACTTTTAATTCTCCCTTTAATGGTGTGACCGTCATATTTGTGAATAGACAAGTTTTACAATGAAAAAGAATAAAATATAGATACATTAGTTCAAATATCACCTATATATCCAATGTATAACATATTTAATTCAATTACTCAGAGTTAGTGTCTCCACCATCTACAAAATATAAATCATGAGTCTACCTATGAACAAAAATAGAGAAATCCAATAAATTATAAGAATTGGTACATCTTTATGAAAATCTTTTAGAATGATTGATGTCAAAATTCATATACATAAATTCAATTTTGGTATTTGCATTAACATATTGACATACAGTCATATATATATATATATAGTATTAATTTACAGTTTCCTCACCTAAGAAAACACTGAAGAGAGGAGTTTGGTGAGTTTGGATGGGAAATTAAAGTTCAAGATCTCAGTCATATGCTTCTTACAAAAGATGCAAACTCCACATAAAAGGCTTCCTGAATGATAGGGTGACCTTGATCTTAGAAATCATTAATTATAGAGTGATCTTAAATTTAAAAAGAATTTCTTATTTAAGAAATCAAATAGCAGTATTAAGAATTAAAAATAAAAAGGCCTAACCATTTTGTTTCTGCATCTATTTTTTTTGTGTGAATCATTTATGTATCTATTTTCTCACTGTCATTAGGTTATAATCAGTCTTATTATATTTGGGTATATATAAACCGTGTAGGAAATGCTGACTATACCTAATACACAAGCTATTCCTTAATTTGAATTATTTAATCAGTAAATTTCAGCTCTATTTTTTCCTGCTTCTCACTTTAACAATATCTGCCCCATTTTACCCAAGCGGATTCTGACCTTGTTATTCACTGATGATGTAACATTATGCATACTGTATATTTTTACTTGAACATTTTCCTTTCCATAAAACTATAACTTCATAGGAAGTAAGATTATCATTTCACATTTTTTATCTATATATTTTAGAAATTAATCAAATTGTCTTCTTGCATTGAGTATTATTGTGAAGAGATCAAATTCACCTTGATATTTTCTGTGATTAGAAAGCACGAATTCTTTCTCTTGTGCTTGAATTATAACATCTCTAGCAGAGCATGCTTTGGTTTTCAAATGCTAAGTGTGAATATTAGCTACCCTAATTTCTTAATGTTCTAACAATCCCTTCTTGTTGTACATTCAATTTGACTTCAGGTTAGAAAGCTTTGGACATGTATATGTCTAAGTTTGAATCTGAATTTCAAGTATTGCGTTTGATCAGTTGTTCTTAAATTTTTAACCATGTGCTTTAATATCATTTAAGGTTTTTCTGTTGTTTTCTCCCTAATGTTTTTTTTTTTTTTTTTTTTTTGGCTTTTTGAGACAGGGTTTCTCTGTGTAGTCCTGGCTGTCCTGGAACTCACTCTGTAGACCAGGCTGGCCTCGAACTCAGAAATCTGCCTGCCTCTGCCTCCCAAGTGCTGGGATTAAAGGCATGCGCCACCACTGCCCAACTCCTATGACTTCTTTTTTTCTCTTTCCTTGGTTTTGAGCTCGGTTTCCCATGTGCCAAAATTTTCATCAACTGCTGAAGGAAGTCTCTCTGGTATTTTTGTTTGTTTGTTGATGGTCTTAGCCATCAGTCCCAGCACTCTGCAGACAGAACAATTTGTAGGTGGAAGGTTTGTGAGTTTAGTTGGTTTCCCAATTCCTACACTTGAGACCCTGCCTTGTTACAGACTTAGCTGGTTCAGATTCGCTGTCCTCTGTTACCAGGGATCTTTTCCAGGGTTATTCTCATAGATTACATGGAGTTTCCACTAAACTATGTTTCTACCTTTACCCTGAAATGCCTCCCCTCCAATTTTCACTTTATTTTACACTGTTTTCTTTTTCCCTTTCCTCCTCCAACCCTTTATGTTGCCAATCCCAGTTGCTCCTAATCCACCAGCAAAATGTATTCCATTTCTCCTGGCCAAAGGATATTCTTGCATGAATTTTCAAAATTGAAGAAACAATTAGACTTGAAACTACCTGGCTTGATACTGGGTTGGTATATTGGCATTTGTGTCAATTTTCATATCCACATTTAGTTATTATTGTGTTTTGTTGTTCACTAAGATTGGTTGACCTTGTCAGAGTCATTGGTTATTTAGTAAATGCTAATATAAACATTTCAGTGTAGGTGTGTTAATATAACATCTAATGGATGTCAATATATTAATGGCTTCATGTATTTTTAAGAAAATCATTAGTTAAAGTGGTCCCAATGAAATCATCTGAGGGCAATGCCATGCAGAGCAGGGTTGCCATTAGAAGCAGCTTCAACTGTTTCCTAGGAGGCTGCAATATTTTCTATCGTTAGGACTGTTTTATAGGTGTTATAGTGAAATTGGTCTCTGCTAACAATATGGCAGTTTTAAAAAGGTATACATCAATAGATGCTATCTCAATATGAAATGTCTTGGATGGTCTCATTCGATATCCCATGTTATCTGATAGGATCTTTAGAATGGATTACAATATGGACACCCTGACCTACTCCAAAGATTAAACATCTGCTGGATTCACAATATGATGTCATGGTTGGAAGGTATTACATGTGGGAAGAAGAGTTAATAGGGTGAAGTATTTCAGGCAGGCATCTAAATTTTAGGTTAGAACAAGGAAGTAGGTTTTAGACACAAAAATGACTTTGGGCTACTACAGGGAAGTAGGCTCAGATATTTTGGTCATCCTGATAAACCCCTAGAAACAGTGATTATTGGAGTGTTCACAGAATTTTGTTTATTGCCTTGCTTGTTCTTTGACTATTTGTGTTTATTGTCTTTCTTGTTCCTTGACTATTTGCATCTATTGTACTTCCTAAACCTAAAACTGACCTTATACTTACATGTAATTCAAATGATATACAAGCAAAAAAGGAAGAGGCGGGGTGGGATAGGGGATTTTTAGGGAGGGAAAATGAGAAAAGGGGATGGCATCTGAAATGTAAATAAATAAAATATTCAGTAAAAGAAAAAAGAAAAAAAAAGAGAGACCTGTAATGACACAGAGGCCTGGTCTAATGTTAAAGGTGACATAGTTGCAATTGTCAGTGAAAACACAGTCTGATAGACAGATGCATATTCAAATAGAGGCTCTGATATGGAACAAATATGACTACCTCTTTTATAAGCTGCACAGCGGCCAAGGTCAAACTGGGTTCACCTGAAAGAGAGGCTGGAAATGAAAAGGAGACAGAGGGGCAAGAGAAACATGGAGCCAAGACAAAGTTTCTGATCAAGGCTCAAAGTTTAATATTCAGTATTTTATATATATATATAGGGAGAGCCCACAGAACCCATCCTTTGTTTCAGCTGGATTATGTTGCAAGGCAAGCTCAGAGGACAGTCTATCCTTCTAAGTTCTTGGAGGAAGTTGTACTTGCAGCCAAGGTAGATGACTCCACCTGGGCTCTATTGTGGCAAGGTCTATTGTGGTAAACAAGGTCTTATTCAGCCTGCTCAAGGCTGGGAAGGGTACAATGGGTAAAAGATAGATTTGGGGGAATAAAATCCATAGACAGGCAAAAGCTTTAAGAATAGCTTTAAGGATGTTCCAGTTGTTTGGGGACCTAAATGGAGACTGAGCTGCACATCTGCTTCATATGTTCTAGGGTCTGCTGAACATCACATGTTTCTGGTTTCTGAAATCCTCCAAAGATCCAGGTTAACTGACTCTGTTGATCTCCCTGTAGAGTTCTTATCCTAGTCCAGACTTTTAGCCCTTCCCCCAACTCTTCCATAAGAGTCCCTTAGCTCAATCCACTGTTTGGCTATGGGCTTCTGCATCCCTTTCAACCAGGTGCTAAATGAAGCTTCTCAGAGGACAGCTATGTTAGGTTCCTGTGTGCAACCATAGCAGAGTATCATTAACAGTGTCAGGTGCTTGCCCATGGAATGGGTCTCAAGGTGGGTCTGTTATTGGTTGGCCATTTCTTCAGTCTGTGCTCCATCTGTGTCCTTGCATTTGTTTTAGACAGGACAAATTTTGGGTTGGAAGTTTTGTGGGTGGGTTGGTGTCTTTATTCCTACACTAGGGGTTCTGCCTTGGTTCAGGAGGTGGCGTCTTCAGGTTTCATATCTCCATTGCTATGTGCCTCAGCTAAGGCTACCTGCACTGACTCGTGGGAGCCTCCAACATCTCAGGTATCCATCAAGTCCTGAAGATGTCCCCTGCTTCCCCATTCCATCCAGCTGCAGATTTCTATTCATTCATTGGCCCACAGGCCCAAGGTCAATCTCTCTTTTCTCTTCCCCACACCTGATTCTGAACCCCCACTCCTCTCATCATATACTTTCCCACTCCCACCAAGACACCTCCCTCTATCTGGTTCCTATGACTATTTTCTTCCCTCCTCTTCAGCATAGTCATGAATACCTTAGGATAGAGGTAATAAAAACAGCATATGGAGGCTACTTATAATTGCCCAGGATACCAATGTGATTTTGGTATGTTTAATAACAACAAAGACACTTTAAGCTTGTCCAACTATGATGTCAAAAGTGTCAGAAGTACGATTCTTGTGCACTTATGTTACTGCTTTGAGTTGCTTTTTTTATTTCAAATTTACAGATATGTTTCTTTCCTTCCTTATTTTGGTTTTCTCTTGTTTATGTTTTTGTTTGTTTGTGCTTAAAATGGTGAACATTATGATTTTCTATCTGGCTTTGAACTTATAATCCCTTGAAACTTACATGTGATTCTCAGAAGCTCTTGTGTGACACTTTACATTCTTCTCTCCAGTGGCTCATAAAACCCATCAGTCTCAGCGATTCTGAGAACTTCAATAGGAGTCTGGATAGTGATCTAATAGAAAATATCAAGATGCAGAACCCTATATGTTATAGAAAAAAATCTCTTTTTTGTTTTTTTGTTTGTTTGTTTTTCGAGACAGGGTTTCTCTGTGCAGCCCTGGCTGTCCTGGAACTCACTCTGTAGACCAGGCTGGCCTCAAACTCAGAAATCTGCCTGCCTCTGCCTCCCAAGTGCTGGGATTAAAGGCGTGCACCACCACTGCCCGACGGAAAAAATTTCTTATGTCACATTGCAAATAAGTGACATTTAGAATATTCCACTCACATACAACTGAGCACTGAGTATGGATAACATGATAATAAAACCAGTGATGTCCATCTGGTTCTGGATAATGTATACGGACCAAAAAGTGAAGTAGGCCCAGCAGAAGTCGAAATCTATAATCAAAGAGTATATGTATTAATAGTACTAAAGAATTCAGAGGTTAAGAGTAGAAGACCAGAATTTAGTTTCTAGCATCCACATGATTGCCCATAATATCATGTAACTCAAGTCCAGGGCATAATATACCTTCAACTGGCATCCTCACACACTATTCACAATCTGATACATTTAGGTACATGTTGGCAATACACATGCAACTCAACACTTCCTCGAAAATGATAACAGTTTATCAGTCTAAAAACAATGTTGTTTTTGTCTATAGGCAGTTGCAAGGAAGCAGATAATGCGAAGCAAGTTGGAATAAATCCCTGAATGACATACAATGGGAGCTAATGACTCAGTGTTGATTGTTTTTATCCCTAAAACCATTAGGTGCTTTATACAGCTTCATCTACAGCTTTTTAGTCAGGCAGTTGATAGTTCTAGAGGTAAAGAAAATAATACCCCTTTGTATTGGTCTTGTGTGTTTTCATTTCTCTCCCACTACTATTCTAATTATTATGAGAACACTTCTCCAATGACCTGTTTGCATATATCTTTATTTACTTCATGATTTCTTAGAGCTGGTAAAATTGAGCACTATGTAAGCATATTATACACACTTGAACTTGAAGTACTAACACAAGATAAAACATTACTAGGAGACATGATGAGTTTCTGATAGGAATTTATTCATCACAATGTATTTTTTTCCTTACAGTTCATTATTTTTAAAAGCCTTTAAAGCCCGTGGAGCATTGTCTTTTTAATATAAAAGCGACATCATATGATTTGGGATTGAATCAATTTAAATCCTCTTTTGAATGATTGGAGAATTAGCTCACCTGAATTTTCTCCCACGTCTTCACTCATCTCACAATATCCATTATAGGCTTTTCAATGTTTTTTCCCTTTGTAGCTGTAAGTTCCACAGCTTTTTAATGTAAATTATGTTTTAAAATAGATTAAAGTCCTTTTGTCATATATGGACAATAGTTATTACACAACGAATGACATTCTTTCAGGTTTCCTGGTATACAATGCATTCCTGTGATTTTAATAACTGTAAAAATGCCAAAATGATTCCTTTATTTGTCAATATTGCATGACAAATATTAGAAAAACATCAGCTTCTCCATGTTTCTTATTCTATTGGTCACTTGCAATATTCATAACAAATTGAACGTATGCAGTTGTGAGTCATTTTGTCATTCCTATTTTATTTTCTGAAATCTAAAGTTCTATGTCTCTCAGTAGCTCTTTTATTTGTTCTTACTCAGTGACAGCAAGGTGTACTACCTCAGATTCCAATGACTTTGAATGCCTAAATGTCTTATTTAATCAGTTAAAAGCTAAGAAATATAAATAGATAATAGATAAGTAGATGATGGATAGATTCATAGAGAGATAGAGAAATAGAGAAATAGATAGACAAATGGATAGACGAAAGAAACAGAAACAGAGAAAGAAAAAAAAAAACAGTATTTTACCTTTACACTCATCCCTCGGAGTATTTCCAAGAGAGATTGGGAGCCTGTCAAGGATTCACAATAGGAGGAAATCTGTTCATATCTCTTTAATCATATAGCCCTGACATTTGCATGAGCTTGGGAGCACAGCTAGAATTCCCTCTCATGATAGCTAATACTTTCTCTGGCCTACATGAAAATGTTATCATTTTCCCCTGACAGCTTTTCTGAGTCTTTTACTTAGTTTCATTTTGCCTATGCGAAAGTCCAATAGATCTTCCATTTTCGTTATCTTTATGATATGATGATGCATTCATTTTCTTCTTCCAGATAAATATTACCTTTGTTTTATATAATGTAGGGTCATACTTTAGCTGAGAAATGTGTTTGGATCTCTTTCATCACATAGCACTGACTGCCACTCACAAGAGCTTGTGGGCACAGCTAGAATTTCCTATTATGAATGCAACATATTCATTTATGCCTTCTTTGTTTTTCATCCATCAGATTGTACTGAGAAAGGAAAAAAGATAACATTTTTCTCTTATGGGGTATACAGTATAAAATGCAATGGAAAGATATCAAGGAAATAATCATGAAAAGTAAAAGTTAATCTTCTATTAATCATCTGTACTGAGCTATATGATCACATTAGATGTAGGGTGAGGTATTTTTGTGAAGAAAAATATAACTAAATAACTTGACCTTGAATGAGGGTACAGGAAGCCTTTCCTAAGATAGATTTCGTTCTTTCTAGCCTGAATCCTTGACAGATTCTAACTGGTTAAAATTCTCACTTCCCAGTGACAGAGCTGACAGGATGTCTTTGGCCACTCAAGTAATAAGCCCCAGTTCTGTGTCCAGATCAACCGCAGGTCAGGGCTAAAATCACTAAACAAACTGTCTTCTAAAGATTCCAAATCCCACAGAAGCAGTGTTTGCCTTCCTCTTCTTGTATTCTTCTGAGGGGCCCTTTGGTCTGTGGCTCTACCCTGGAGTTTAGACATCATTAATAACAGAGTGCCTGGCACCCTATTAGCTCCTCCTCTTTCCTTCCCATCAACTTTTGGATGGTTGTCTTGGGGCCATCTCTACCCTTTCTCCTTTCTTTTCTTTGTTTTTCATTAATTATTTTATTTATTTATATCCCACTTGCAGCTTCCATTTTCTCCTCTCCTGGCAGGCACCAGCTCTCATATCAGTCCCGCCTATTTCCTCTCCCTTTTCTCCCTGAGAAGAGGAGGACTCCCATGGATGTCATTACCCATGAGATATCTAGTTGTAGTAGGACTAGGGATAGCATCTCAGATTAAGGCTAGCCAAGGCAGCCAAGTTAGGGGAATGGAATCCAAAGGCAGACAGTACAGTCAGAGACAGCTCTTGCTCCAGTTGTTAGAAATCCCACATGAGGACCAACTTGCACATCTATTACATTTGCATAAGGGACCTATTTAGACCCCTCTTTAGTAGGTGATCAGTCTCTGTTAGCCCCTAGGGGACCAGGTTAGTCGATTCTGTAGGTTTTCTTGTGTCTTTGACCTCTATGGCTCCTTTAATCCTTCCTTCCCCTCTTCCACAAGATTCCCAGAGCTCTGCCTAATGTTTGACTGTATGTCTCTGCATCAGTTTCCATCAGCTGCTGCATGAAGCCTCTCAGAGGACAGTTATGCTAGGGCTCCTATCTGCAAGAATAGCAGAATATCATTAATATTGGCAGTGGTTAGCTCTCTCATGGACAGGTCTCAAGTTGGGCCAGTCATTGGCTAGCTATTCCCTCAATTTCTGTTCCATACTTATCTCTGTACATCTTAAGGACAGAAGAAATTTTTCAGTAGTAAAATTCTGTGGGCATCTTGGTATCCCCATCATTTGATTAGACAATTTGCTTGGTTACAGGAGGTGGCTATTTCAGATTCCATATCCCCTTTTGCTAAGAGTCTTAGCTAGTGTCATTCTCAGATTCCTCTGAAATTGGAGTGGGAATAATCTCTGGAACAATGAGCTAGAAACTTTCATATCTTCTTGATTAATGTTATTTTAAGTCTTTCTGTCTCCAGCTTTCTGTTTCTGTCTTTGTCTGCCTCTGTCTCCCTCCTTTTCTCTCTCCATTTCTCCATTTCCTTCTCTTTTACTTAAAATGAATGTCTCAATGTGAATTATCTGTGTCATTTGCAAGCATGTTTTGATTGAGTTTAAGGAAACTCATACCTTTAATAATTAAATAAGTGTTATAATTCATTTTCTTTATTTGATTGCATGGAAATACTAATTACCTTTAAACTGATGTATGTTCAGCTTTGGTTTTTGGTGATCCTCTTCCTAATTTCTTCCAATTATATCAATTCCTAACTTTTATTTACTTTTCTTTTTCACCAGCGATTACATATTTGGCCATACCTGTTCCACTTCTTGCCTTCCCTAATCATTAAACAGTTCTGTTTGCTGTCTGCCTTAATCTTCCTGAGCTGCTACAGTTTATTATTTTCCTGTTCTTCAGTTCCTGTTGAACTAATTTATTTTCTCATTAAATCACCATAGGAAAATTTCTTCTGTAACTTGAATTAGGGTATATTTAAATTTTCAATGGGAAGAACTACACTTTTCATTGTTTCTCTCAAATGTTTAGTAAGATTTACTGCTACCTTGTTTTTTAAACTTTCAAGAAATCTTTATTACCTTTGACATGCTTTGGAGAGTTCTTTACCCTTAAATCTTTATTGCCTTTGACATGCTTTGTAGAGTTCTTTACCCTTGACTATGGCTGTGTGGGGTTCCCCAAACTTACCAATCTGATATTAAGGTACCATAAAATATCCTTCACTGCACTGCTAAAGCTCTTAATGATCCTTGCTAGGATGTGCTACTCCTGTAATTTCTAATTTATTCTAAAGGACTGTTTGGGAATACAAATCAGTCCCTCTGCAGTACTGATAACTGTTACAACATCATAGATGACTACATTCCCTGGGGTTGTTTTGTTGCTGATGTTGTTGTTGTTTATTGTTAGTTTTTCCACTTCTGGTGAATTCAGTGAGAGCTGAATTTGGTTACATTTTATTACAAACTTGTATGCTTTCAGTTGAGAATTTCTTTCAGATAACTGAAAAATACTTTTCTGTTCTCCACTGACCAATAGCAATTTCCACTTGCTTCCCATTCACTTTTCCATAGGAAAGGTTCTTAGAACCACCATAAATCAAAGAAAATTTGTCATCAATCAAAGGAGTAGACTGAGATCTTATGACTTTATCCCCATCAAGTCACCTGTCTCTTCTAAGAAAAACTTTAGATTACAAATCATCTGTCTGCCTGCCCTTACTCTATAGTATCTGTGGTCCATAAACCCATAACAACATATCTTAAGGATGCTTCCAGTCATTGATTAAAAATTGACTGTGAAAAGTATTATCCTGTACTACTTTATATACCATAATTTTAATGAATATTAAAACTAGTGCCTTAAAGATTTCCATTTGTTATCTTTAATTAACATAAGACAATAAATGCTTGAAAAATTAAAAAATTCTTATAACAAGTCTATGTATTGAAATCAAGTTGACAATAATCATACATATAGCACAGAACTCATGAAATAAATGTGTAATTGATCAGGACAAGGAAGCTGACTTAGATAACAGGAGGTTAAAATCACAACAAGTTTAAAATTAAGGCAACTTGTAAGCTTGTTCTGAGATAGTATGGCAATATAAAAGTCAAAATAAAAATGTTTATGTGTATAATTAATTTGATCAAGTATTAATAGATTATGTTTTTATCCCTAGATTTAACTAGTGCTTACCCACACCACTTCTCTTTTAAAATCCTGTATTATCATTTCTCAAGTACAATTTGCTGAAAAGAAATCATATGTAAAACAAAGTGAGAAATTTCCCAACAGGCAGGATAAGAGCATAGATAATTTTCAGCCTTGTAATCACTGGCTTGGATAGATGAAATTAAGACTCCGAGGACAGCTTCCTTCAATTATTTTTTACTTGTTAATTGTTTTCCTTTTCTGCTAATACAATAAATTGGATCAATGTGATAAGTTCCACCCATTAAACACCTGTGGATCAAGGTTTTCTATTGTGACTATGTTTTTTCTTATAATATTGGTAACATATTCATCTTGCATTCATAAACTACTTGAGACTCTGTTGGGGAAAACATGTATTCAATTAAACTTCCAAAACACAGCTTATTCAAATTTTCATCAATTGGAATTTGTGATTCTCACAACGCAAAAGTGGCAATTAATGTTTAGAGGATTAACTGAAAAAATGGAATATTCTAACATGAAAGTAACATGATCAATAAGTGAACAATTTAGTGAAAAGGGCAGTAATTTGAAATTAGTCTAACATTTACGTTGCAAAGAGCAAAGAGACATTTCTTTAGCAGCAAAAAAAATCATTTTTTGTTATTTGGAGATTTTATCAGTACTTTTTGGGAGTAACCAATATGTAGGAGGTTGGAAGTCAAACTATTTAAAGTTGTCACATATGTTAGCTATCTCAAATTCTCTCCCAAGAGTAAAAAAACAAAACAAACAAAAACAAGAAAACAAAAAACAACAACAACAAAACTGAAGAAACAAACAAAACCTTCAGAAAAGTTTTAAGCCAGTTTAACAAATAATAAACTTCTAGTTCTTTGAAAAAGTTGGCAGAATACTCAAGACTTGCTAGAACCCAGTATAAAATGTAGTGGATGATGCAGTGATTCTTTTATTTATGCTGTCTCTAAGTATATGATGAAATATACTAACATGTTTCAAATATATCAAAATGTAGCAATGTATCCAGGGAGGGAGATGTAGTGCAGCTATTGTATAGCACATCCAAGGCTCTGGGTCAATCGCTAGCACCACATAAATAAATAAATAAATAAATAAATAAATGCATATATGTGTGTGTGTGTGTGTGTGTGTGTAATGTGAAAGAAACAAATATATGTTCAAAATATATTAGAATGGTCTACAGAAATAAGCAAACTCATTTAGAATAGAGGTTTTTTTTCCTTTAAGTATCATCATATTTTTCAACACTACTCTCATTACACCAATTTTTCTTCTCTTGAGATTTTCTAAAGTGTTTTCTCACAAAACTCTAAAGGCATTTTTAATAATGCTTTCTGGGACTGAAATACCAATGAGCACAATACAGTGTATTCTCAAGAGTTCTAGATTATCAACAGAAGAAGCAAGGGAACTGAAAGTAAGATTTATAAGTTGTAAAATGAATAAACTAAAATCAAGTTTTGGTTTCTGATAAGTATCCAGAGACCAGATAGATAAAACACAGTCATGTTAACACATTAAAATTCATAAAGAGCCCTTCTTTAATGTCACTGAATGCAAACAGATCTGAATTTTACTTAAAAATAACATTTAAGTTAACATTATTACCAAATGGTAAATTATTGACACTGAAAGCAACAGTCTCACATAGTCTAAAAGAAGTCTTTCATAGAAACAGGAGACGTCAACCCAAACACTAATAAACTTAGATGTAAAGCTTAATTTTTAAAATTGGAAAAAGTTAAACATAATTGTCTCTTTTTTAGTGCTATCATCGTGAATAAACTTTTGACAAAATTTCTGTCCTAAACTGGGACTATTTTTTTTTAAGGAAACAAAGAATGAAGCTTTATGGAAGTAACTAAGGAATAAACTCACTCAAGATATTTAATCAGTATTCGGCAGTAAAATAAGATTTAACTTAATTTTTATCAAGTTAGATTCTCTTGTCCTATCCAAGCATAGAGAGCATCAGAAACATGGTAAAAACAGCAGACCAATTTGGAATCTTATGTGACTAATACAGCTAATTTAAGTCTATTTGTCAATAATGTTAACTATGATGTGGACATTGTTGTCTAACATAATTTTTTTTGACTTTACAATATTAATCTCTTATTCTCATTAGTTATCAATTTTTTTTAAAAAAAATCAATATTTTCTAATCAACTGTCAAATATCATTCTCGGTTTATATGTTACTAAATTCCAACTTCCATGTTTCCTCTTCCTAAAATGTTGGCTTAAATTAATTAAATCTTAACACTCAAATTATTATGCACTAATTACAAATTATAAAATTTGGTAATAACTGAATTACACATTTAAATGCGCACATGCAACAGCCTTAGTGAGAGACATGTATAATGGCCAAGATCATAGTAGCCTCATTAGAAGGGGCTGACTGCAGTGGCTTGGCCTCAGGGGTACTTTAGGTCTGCAGTTGCACCTCTTGCATAAAATGATTCCTTTCTTGGGATAATAAATCTGCTTTCATAGTCCTGAAATTCTTACAGGATTTTCTTTTAATATACAGTGTGTGTGTGTGTGTGTGTGTGTGTGTGTGTGTGTGTGTGTGTGTGTTTGTGTGGGTGTCTGCATGGGCATGCATGTACTCATATGTCCATGTATGTCTCTGTGCACTTGCACGGGAATGCCAGTGTGAGTAGTGCACCAGTATGTATGGAACATGCTTAGTTCATTTAGGGTTGCTCTTACAGATGGATGTTTAGAGTTGAACAGAGCCTTTTGGTGACTGTTATAAATTACTAGAGACACACAACTGGTCAAAAATACACAGAATAAACAATTGATAAAAATCAAAGATTTATTCTTACAGATAGGCAAATAAGGCATGAAAATTTTCAGAGGCTTTTGAAATCTGGTCTTGCCAGTATAAATCTGATCTTGCCTTCTATACCATTTTGTGTTATCTCTTAATTCTGTGCTTGAAAAAAAAAATGCTTTGAAATGTCTTTTTTGATAATAAAAAATGAAGAGATGTGAGAAAATTTTCATGCGTACAATATGTAATCATTTAAACAGTTTCCAGAAACTTTCCAAATTCAATGACTTTCATTTAATTATAGTTTATACACTAACAGTTTTAATTCTTTGTAAATATACATGTATACAATGTGCCTTGTCTATATTAACCCCAAATCTCTTCAACCATTTCCTCATAGAAAACTACAGCATACTACCCCCTCTTTAGCTTTACGTCTTTTTATTTTTTTATTTACTTTTTTATTTTTTAACCAAAAAGGAGAGATTTATTCCTTTTATTCTCATTGGGTAGAGGAAGACAAAAGAACGAGGGTGTATTCCATGTCCATCTTACAAAGTCAGATTAAAGTGTTAATAGAGATCCAGGAATATTCACACCTAATATAGTATGCGTTATATTTTTTATTGGATATTTTATCCCCTTTCCCATTACCCTCCCCCAGGAAGCCCCTATCCCATCCCCCTTCCTCTTGCTTTAATGAGGATGTGCCCCCACCTACACCCACACTCCCACTTCCCCACCCATGAATTCACCTACAAAAGGAATCCAACCTTCATGAGACCAAGTATTTCCTCTTTCACCTATGCCCAACAACACCATCCTCCCCTACATATACAGCTGGAGCCATGAGTCTCTCCCTATGTGCTCTCCAGGCTGGTGATTTAGATCCTGGGAGCTCTGGTTGGTTGGTTGGTATTGTTGTTCTCCTCATGGGGCTAAAAATCCTTTCAGCTCTTTCAGTCTTCACTCTAACCCCTCCATTGGGTACCCCAAGATCAATTAAATGGTTAGCTATGAGCATCTGCCTCTATATATTTCAGGCTCTGGCAGGCCTCTAAGGAGACAGCTATATCAGGCCCCTGTCAGCATGCACTTCCTGACATCCACATCAGCGTCTATTTGGTGACTGTACAAGGAATGGATACCCAGGTAGAATGGTCTCTAGATGACCCCTCCTTCAGTTTCTGTCTCGTACTTGTCTCCATATTTGCTCCCCTGAGTATTTTGTTTTTCCTTCTAAGAAGGACCGAGATTCCTACACTTGTTCTTCCTTCTTCATGAGTTTCACGTGGTCCCTGAGTTGAATCTTGGGTATTTCAAGTTTCTGGGCTAATATCTGTGAGTGAATACCATGTGTGTTCTTTTGTGATTGGGTTACCTCACTCAGGATAATATTTTCTAGTTCCATTCATTTACCTCAGAATTTCTCAAATTCATTGTTTTTAATAGCTGAGTAATAATCCATTGTGTAAATGTACCACATTTTTTGTATCCATTCCTCTGTTGAAGGACATCTGGGTTCTTTCCAGTTTCTGGCTATTTAAATAAAGCTGCTATGAACATAGTGGATCGTATGTCCTTATTATATGTTGGAGAATCTTCTGGGTATATGTCCAGAGGTGGTATAGCTGGGTTTTCAGGTAATGCTCTGTCCAATTTTCTGAGGAACTGCCAGACTGATTTCCAAAGTGGTTGCACCATTTTGCAATCCCACCAACAATGGAGGAGTGTTCCTCTTTCTCCACATCATAACTAGCATCTACTATAACCTCAGGTTTTATCTTAGCCATTCTGACTGGTGTGAGGTGGAATCTCAGGGTTGTTTTGATTTGCATTTCCTTGATGACTAAGGATGCTAAACATTTCATTAGGTGCTTCTCAGCCATTCGATTTTCCTCAGTTGAGAATTCTTTGTTTAGTTCTGTACCCCATTTTTAATAAGGTTATTTGATTGTCTGGAGTCTAATTTCTTGAGTTCTTTGTATATATTGGATATTAGCCCGCTATCGGATGTGGGATTGGTAATGATCTTTTCCCAGTCTGTTGATTGCTGTTTTGTCCTACTGACAGTGTCCTTTGCCTTACAGAATCTTTGCAATTTTATGAAGTTCCATTTGTCAATTCTTAATCTTAAAGCAAAACCATTGGTGTTCTCTTCAGGAACTTTTCCCCTGTGCAACAAGTATTCAAGGTTCTTCCCCACCTTCTTTTCTATTAGTTTCAGTGTATCTGGTTATATGTGGAGATCTTTTATCCACTTGGACTTGTGCTTTGTACAAGGAGATAAGAATGGATCGATTTGCATTTTTCTACATGTTGTCCTCTAGTTGAACCAGCACCATTTGTTGAAAATACTGTTCTTTGTCTACTGGACAGTTTTAGCTCCTTTGTCAAAGATCAAGTGACCATAGGTATGTGGGTTTATTTCTGTGTCTTCAATTCTATTCCATTGATCTTTCTGCCTGTCTCTGTACCAATACTATGCAGTTTCCAGGATATCGGAGGTTTGGGCAGGTCTGCTCAGAATACACAATACCAAGGCTGTGTATTTTGCAATATACAATTCTCAGAACAAGTTTTAGTATCAAGAAAAAAAATTTTTTTCCTAGAGGGCTGACATTTTTTTTAAAGATGTTTGTTCTAACAACTTTTCTTTTTTTTCCCTTTTTAAAATTGGTTGTAATATTTACATTTCAAATTTTTCCCCTTATCTCATTCCCCTACCACCACCCAGGAACCCCTTATCCCATCCCCCCTTCTTGTGCTTCTATGAGGATGTGATTTTCCAGTTTCTATGATGCTGTTTCCATTAACATAAACTGCCTCCTAAATTTGTAAATCCTTCCCTTGTGTTATTAAATCTCCTATTTTTCTTTTTTTTTCCTTTTTTTCATCTCTCTTTTTTTAGAATTGGGTATTATATTTACTTTTCAGATTTTATCCCCTTACCCCACTTCCTCCCACCACCCAGAAACTTCCTATTCTATCCCCCCTCCTCATACTTCTATGAGGCAGTGCCGTGCCAGCAACTATACCCCCCCCCCCGCACTACGCCCTCCCAACGCTCACATTCCTCCCCACTCTGTGTTCGTTTTTCATGGGACCAAGATTCTCCTCTCCCACCTATGCCTGACAAGGCCATCCTCCCCTACATATACTGCTGGAGTCATGGGTCCCTCCCTATGTGCTCCCAGGCTGATGGTTTAGACCCTTGAGGGCTCTGGTTGTTTGGTATTGTTGCTTTCCTCCTGGGGTCACAAACCCTTTCTGTTCCTTCAGTCTTCTCTCTAACTTCTCCATTGGGAAACCCTTGATCATATCAGTGGTTAGCTGTGAGCATAGTCCTCTGAATGTGTCAGTCTCTGGCAGACCTCTAAGGAGACAGCTATATCATATTCTTGACAGCATGCACTTCCAGCCATCCACATCAGTGTCTAGCTTAAGTGACTGTACATGGGATAGATATCCAGGTGGAATGGTCTCCAGATGGTCCCTCCTTCAGTTTCTGTCCCATGTTTTGTTTCCATATTTGCTCCCTTGAGTATTTTTGTTTCTCATTCTAAGTAGAACTGAGGCATCCCCTCTTGGTCTTCCTTCTTCATGAGCTTCATGTGGTCTGTGGGTTGAGTCTTTGCTATTCCAAGCTTTTGGGCTAACATCCTATTATCAGTGAGTAAATACCATATGTGTTCTTTTATGATTGGGTTAACTCACTCAGGATGACATTTTCTAGTTCCATCCATTTACCTAAGAATTTCTCAAATTCATTATTTTTAATAGCTGAATAATACTCTATTGTGTAAATGTACCACATTTTTTGTATCCATTCATCTGTTGAAGGACATCTTGGTTCTTTCCAGCTTCTGGCTATTATAAATAAGGCTGCTATGAACATAGTGGAGCATATGTCCTTATTATATGTTGGAGCATCTTCTGGGTATATGCCCAGGAATAGTATAGCTGGGAATGACTTAATTTTCAAGCGAGTTTTACTCTTTTTAGTTGCATTTTGTAAGGTCTAGTAGTAAAAATACCAAATAATAAAATAATAAAAACATTTTACAGAAATGCAGTCTGACCAAAAACAAAACAAAACAAATAAACAAACAAAAAGCCCCAACCAAACCTAAAAGCCACTTTTTGAAGTGTTTTGAAATGCTAACCATTACCCACAGTACAAGACTGATGGATAGGCATAACTGACCATAAAGATACTTATTTCATTCCTTGGTTTCTGACAATTGATTGTATGGATTACTGGCAATAACTCCTTGACATCTATCACTCACACTTTATTCACCATCTTGGAATAAAATCAGACCAACGAGGAGGATTTATTTTCTGGAGTCATAAAGTAATGGAGAACAAACTATAAACATTTTTCAACAATGACTTTATGGATTGTTGTTTAAATAAAAGGAATTGCCACAACTAAAAAAAAAAAAGTCACACTCAGTAATCATAACATTTGACTTTAATTCTTTTATCATGCATATTATCATTATCATCATGAACATTTTCACCACCACCACCACTACCTTCATCATCATCACTCACAATGTAGTATGTGTATGTGGTTTTACAATGGATCATGAGTAAGTTACCATTAGTCATTCCCACAAAAGTAAAGTGACCCTCCATCTCTGAGAAGCTATCAACTAACTACCAATAACTCTTCAGTTAAGGATGATATCTGTATACCTTTCATGATGGAAATTTTAACATTTTTGGTTGTATACTGGTCTAAATTAATTCAATTGCTTGTCCTCAATGGTGAACATAGAAATAGTAAATCTAAAGAGGTAGAACCTGTGAATTATCACTGTGCCATATTTAGATATATTATTGCCTTTGTTTAGAGATTCCTTGACTTGAACAGAAAAATGTAGAAGAATCAACTAACTTAATGACAGAGGCTTGGTATTCTGAAAATGGCACTTAATTTTTATGGAAGAAATCGCTAGTTAAAAGGCTTCAGAGAGTGGATATAGACAACATATTTACAAAGCACAATTAGGATTCATGCGTTCTATTTTGGCTTCATTTTAAATTAAACCATATTACTTTGACTTAACATTCATCTCTATTTCTATTATGTTATGGTTTATATTTTCCTATAATTATATTTAACTAAATTTCAGAATTAAACATCTGTTCTTTGATGAATTTTACTCAGAAGAAAAAAATATGTTCTACATTAAAAACAGTATTGTAACAGAAAAACCCCAAAGTGCATGTTGTTTCATACTTTGAGTGATCTTAGTACTTGAACATAAAAGCATAAAATGAAAGTTAATGAAATATTTTAAATGGACCAGAAAAGTTTATGATGCTCTTTAATGTAATACTTGAATGTCTGGATGCTTTTCGCTTCAGTGCTGTCTTTCCTATGTCTAGCACAGTGTAGATGATAATAAAAGTAAAAAGCAAAATAATTATTTTCCAAAAAGTTAGATGTTAGACCGATTGTAACCACTTGAATGCATTTAGAACCTTAACCGAATATAGTTATTATAATCCAAAATGTTAGATTTAAAATCTCAACAAGAAAACAAAATTTTCAGGGCTAAATCATTTCCCTTAGCATTTGTTTAAAAGTGCACAATAAAGGATGAATACACCATTGATAAATATGCACATAACATTTTACACATTTCTCCTGTGGTTAAACAATGGCTGTAAATATTAGACTTTTATTGTAGAAATAACCGCTTAGTGAAGTACACCATCAAAGTTGTGTTAAGTAATGAGAAATGTGATGATAACACTTTATGATATTCCAAGACAATGTTATCCTAAAGATTTTTTTCATAGAAAATATCTTAACTATAAGACATGTTGTCAGGAAAATTTTAATAGTTAATACAAAGATTTGACATTTTATCAGCTGTAAAGCTATGCATTTAAATATGAATTTTATGAAAGCGATTTAAATGTATTTAACAATGCTTCAATCAGTCAACTATTATTGTTAGAAAGACATAAAATTGATTCTTAAAATAAAACAGTAAGTCATCATGAACTGACAGCAGTAAGAAAAGGTTAGTTTGAAAGATGACAAATAGAAGGAAATTGAGGGTTGTCTGGGTCACTTGAAATCCTGACATTGACAAGAGGTGGAGGAGGTAGAAGGAAACTGGGGCTCCAGAAAGCGAGAACTAAAACAGCTGAAAGCAGCATTAATAATCTGGATCAAGGAGTAACTTGAGAAAGAGACAAATAGTACAATACCAACATTACATACGAATTAAAGTTAACTTTGGTTGGGCTCTCCTAGGATAAAGGAGAAAAAACAATACCTCAAAGCTACCAAATCCTACTATACAGAGCAAGAGGTGCTCATCACCCATTTACCCTTCAGTCTCTGCCAATGGAAACAGCAGGCATTTTCTATCTGTCAAAGAACATTAAGGGGAACTTAGGTGAACAATGCTGGGGGAGGAATGTTCCACCTGAACATTCCCATGCTCTAATTCTAATTCTGATTGGTGTGAGGTAGAATTTCAAAGTCATTTGAATTTGCATTTCCCTGACGACTAAGAATGTTGAACATTTCTTTAAGTGCTTCTCAGTTGCAAATTCTCTGTTTAGCTCTGTCCCATTTTTTAAAATTCAGTTATTTTGTTTTCTGGAGTCTAACTTCTTGAGTGCTTTTTATATTTTGAATATTAGCCCTCTATTGGTTGTCAGGTTAGTGAAGATCTTTCCCCAATCTGTAGGTTGCTGTTTTGTCTTAATGTCCTTTGCCTCACAGAAGCTTTTTCAGTTTCATGAGGTCTTATTTGTCAATTGTTGATCTTAAAGCCTGAACCATTGGTGATCTGTTCAGGAAATTTTACCTTGTGCCAATGCATTCGAGACTATTTTCCACTGTCTCTTCTTTTAGATTCAGTGTATCCAGTTTTATTTGGAGGTCCTTGATCCACTTGCACTTGAGCTTTGTACATGGTGGTAAATGTGGATCTATTTTCATTCTTTTACATGCAAACCATCAGTTAGTCCAGCACCATTTATTGAAGATGCTTTCTTTTATCCACTCTATCATTTGGGCTTTTTTGTCAAAGTGTTCACAGGTATGTTGATTTATTTCTGGGTCTTTAATTCTATTCAATTGATTGACTTGTCTGTCTCTGTACCAATACCATGCAGTTTTTATACATATACTCTGTAGTACAGCTAAAGGTCAGGATGTTGATTTCCCCCAGAAGTTCTTTAATTGTTGAGAATTGTTTTTGCCATCCTGGGTTTTACAAAATCAGAAATGCAAAGGCAGACATAAAAACAGAAACAGAAAAAAAAAAAAACCGTCATATCTTACTACCAAAGCCTATACTTAATAAAACTGGACAATCTAGATGAAATGGATGATTTTCTAGATAGATAACATGAACTACTGAAGTTAAATTTAAATCAAGCAAGCTAAACAGTTCCATTAGCCCTAAGGAAATAAAAGTACTCATTAAATATCTCCTAATCACAAATAAATGAACAAACAAAACCAAATCCAAACAAAAAACAAAAACATAACAAAAACAAACCAATCAAGATCCTGATAGTTTTAGTGCTGACTAAGACCTTCAAAGATCTAATACAAACATTCCTCTAACTACTCCACAAAATGAAAGCAGAAGGAACACCACCTAATTCATTCTATGAAACCACGGTTAGTCTGTTACTTAAACCACACACAAACTACAAAGAAAGAGAACTTCAGACCAAACTCACTCATGAATATTGCTGGAAAAATTCTCAATAAAATTCTCACAAACTGAATCCAAGAACACATCAAAACCTTATCATACAGGTCTTTCATTTGCATGGTTAGAGTTATACCCTGATGTTTTATATTATTTGTGGCTATTGAAAAGGGTCTTTTCCCCTCCCTAATTTCTTTCTTGGCCCATTTATCATTTGCATAAAGGAGGGCTACTGACTACTTTGAGTTAAATTCATATCCAGCCACTTTGCTGAAAGTGTTTTCAGTTGTAGAAGTTATCTCGTAGAATTTTTGGGCCACTTATTTTGAGTTCCTCTATCATATCATCTGCAGATAGTGATACTTTGACTTCTTCCTTTCCACTTTCTATCTCCTTTAGTTGTATTATTTCTTCTAGTACTATGTTGAATAGATAGAGAGAAGATAGTCTTGTCCTGTCCCTGATTTTAATGGAATTGCTTTAAGTTTTATTTAATTAGATGTTTACTATTGGCTTGCTGTTTGTTGTTTCTATTTTGTTTAGGAATTTGCCTTGTATCTCTGCTCTTTCTAATACTTTTAAGATGAAAATGTGTTGGATTTTTTTTCAATGTTTTCCCACATCTAAAGAGATGATCCTGTGATTTTTTTTTTTTCTTTTCAGTTTGTATAGTGGATTAAGTGGGTGGACTTTTATATACCAACCCATCCTTATATCCCTGAGATGAAGCTTACATGATCATGGTGGATGATGTTTTTTGACATGTTCCTGGATTTGGTCTGTGAGTTAGTATTTTTGCATCAAGGTTTAAAAAGAATTGGTCTGAAATTCTCATCTTTTAAATTTATTTTGTAATTTAGGTATCAGGGTGATTGATGCTTTATAGAATTTCTACTGATATTTGTGTTCAATATATTTTAAACTATAAATATTGAAGACCCTCAAACTTGGGAGACCCTTACTCAAGTTTTGGGAAATCGTGGCCACCAAAAATTACAAGACACTGTACCTGGATGCAATCAGCAGAGGTTTATTAGGGACAGTTGGCCAGCCAAGGTCAAACTGCTCGTCCACCCAGGAACAGAATTTGACAAAAGGCCAGCAAGCTGAGGGGCTTTTAATAGCACGAGGTGGGAAAAGGGAGGAATTTTCATGCGGTTACACATGATTGGTTGCTTTACAAATTTTGAACATCAGCAGGCTGTAACACTGGGAAGGCCTCAAGAGGGGAACAATAACCAAGAACAGTGGAAAGTTAACTAGTTCTTGGAAGCACCCAGATGACATCTTTCTTTGTGGTCAGGAATGTGTCTTCCTGCTTTGGGCCTTCCCCACCCACAGGTGGGTTTTCTTCCCTGAGGTTTGAGGAATGTTACTCTTCCCAGAATGTATCCCGGGGCAGTGAAGACCTGAAATCTTACATTTAGTTCTGCTCTCTGGAACCTGCATTCTTTTGCTCAGGTCTAGGGGTAAGCTATTTACTTTGAGAGAAAAGATCTGAGTAGATGGTTTTCAGCTGACATTCATTCTAAAACAAAAACAAAAACAAAAACAAAAACAAAAACAAAACAAAAAAAAAAAGCCAGGATCAAAAGTAAGTGTTTTAGTTAGGAGAGATGACAGAGGTTCTGGTTAGTCAACAGAATGATGGACTGGGTATTAGGACTATCTTGTACCTCACTGGTACAATTAGGAATAAGTATGCTCTAATTGTATTTTGAGAGAAAAGTTCTACTTTAACAGGACGAGTGATATGTAGGAGGAGCTAAGTGGGAAGGAGTACTGAGAGGAAGAGATGGAGTAAGAAGAGAAGATGAAGGAGACGAGAAGCTAGGTGATGAGAGAGAGAAAGAGAGACGGGGCATGGAGGCAGATGTTCACAGGTCTCCACCAGTCAAAGATAGTTTTTATATCTAGGTTGGGTATTGAGTTACGCTTCTGATTGAGCATTACCAAACTTATAAATCCTTTGATTAACATTTTAAAAAAATTGTATAAAAGCAAAAAGGAAAGGGGGGCATGGGACAGGGCTTTTCTAGGGAAGGGAAATGGGGAAAGGGGACGGCATCTTAAATGTAAATAAAATATAAAATAAAATTAAAAATAAAAGCCTGTATATATTTTATAAAATGGTCTTTATAATTTTTCACTCTACAGTATAACACTGAAAACTATGACCAAATATATAAAGGTTATCTCCCATATCTCTTAACAGTTTATTTTATTTGCTTATATTACACAGTATCATATCACTATAAAGTGATATGATAGTCTTAGATTAAAAGTGATTGAAGAAACTGGAGTTGTAGATGGTTAGAAGGCATCGTGCAGGTCCCAGGGCTTGAACTTGGGCCCTCTGGCAGAGCTTCAATTGCTCTTAATCACTGAGCCATCCCTCCAACCCCAAAATGTTTTGGTTTCTCATGTATAAGGTAAGTGACTAGATTTCAAAAGAATACAGCATGCAAAATAATTTGTGCAGAATTCTTTCTAAAGTTTTCATTGAGATAATTAGATAATATTTCAAGGCATTAATTATGCACCTAGTACATGACATTTGTATTTTAGTTTAGAATTATTCTTATAATTAATATGTGGTTCATGCTGATTAAAATTTTTAAAAAAAGTGATTGAAGAAGATACATGTTGTTCCTTTTTCTACCAAGACTTACACATTTATTTTAGAAAAGTATACATAAATAAATCAACTAAAGATGTGGCAGTCCTAAAACAAATACATGAAGAGAAAGGCTCCCTCATAATAAGATATTGGCATGTTTCTGACATGATAATGTTAACAAAATTATATCACTCAGAAGAATAATCTACTTTGAATCTTCAACAGTAGGAAATATGCAAAATTGTAAACTTCAAATGGTTAGGTTAGTTATACTTCTGTTGTTGATTAAAAAATGCTATGATCAAAAGCAACTTAAGCAACAAGTTTTATTTTGGGTTATGGTTCTAGAAGACAAAATATCCATCATGGCATGGAAGGCCTGTTGGCAGGAGAAAAAAAGCTGAGAGATCATATGTCAATCACTCATAGAATGGCGAAAAAGTGAACAGGATATTAATCAAGGTGACGGATCCCCCAAGCCAGCACACAACCACAGACTTCATCTACTTAGGCCACATTCTGAAAGGTCCACAACTTTTTCAGTCAGCATCATAATTGGGATGAAGGGTTCAAATACCTGAGGTGATGTGAGGGTATTTCTCAGATAAGCCACAGTACATTATTGCAAAATGTATTTTTTTTTTCTGTTCTAATTTTCCTCATAATCTATGGCAATCTCAACACTCTCTGAAATCTAAAATCTCTTTTGAGACTCAAGACAAATTCTGAACTCTTGTGCTATATAAAATAAAAACACAATGGCATGATACACCTCCAACATACAAGAATAGATAGATGAGCTGGAAATGAGGAAAAATTCAAGACTTGGTCAAAGATCATACGCATTTACAAAGTTCTCAAACAGTGATTAAAAAAAAGTCACTGTCAATCAGAACCAAGGGAATGTTATTCAGTGGTACTGAAGTAACGTTATCATGGATAGTAGTAAAATTAGTAAATAAAATAGTTTCAAATACACAATGAAGCTTTTGTGTTGTTTACTAATTTTAACAATCAAAAACCTGATCTATAAAACAATAACTAAGATCTCATTTTCCAGAAGCAGCAGCCATTTAAATCAAAGTAACTTAAGTGTATAAAAGATGTTTTCTTTTTAAAGATGTTTATTTATGGTTTGTATAATACCACACACACACATACACACACACACTCACACACACACAAAATGTGGCATGGACATATACCAAATTCATCTATTACTTTTAACTGGAGTGGAACAGACTGAATCAGTTTCTATGTTTTCAAGAGTTAAAGGGCAGATATTTCATTTTGTTTTTTCCTGCCTTCTCTGTATTAAAAAATGAGTCTGCCCTTGACAAAATGCACTGTAGACGGCCTTGTTACAGTGCTCAGCCATCCTAGTAAATGGCTTTGATTACTGTAGACCCAGTGCTATGAAAGTCTCATTCATATATATATATATATATATATATATATATATATATATATATATATATATATGATTTGTTTCTTTTATATAATTTTCTAGGAAACGAAAAGAACATATTAGCATCTTTGTTTATCAGGAATTGTTTATTTATCTGTAACTTATTGTGATTTAAGGAACTCTGAGTTCCATGAGGTTAGGTTTAAATTTTTTATAAATTTACAAAAAAAAAAAAAAAAATCAAACCTAATCTCATGGAATTCAGAGTTTTTTTTTTAAGCATGATCATATTACTTACCTTAAGAAGAGAGACTTTGTAATATTGCTAAAATACTAAAAACCAAGAGTATTAAAATAAATTATAATGTATTCCTCAAACTATGGAGAAATGAGAACATTCTTTAAGCCTGAATTTCAGGGTGATAAGTTACAGTTAAATAAATAAGCTTAATACTCTTTCAGAATGGTTTTAGAAAGTCATAGGAGACAGTAGTTTTTTGATAATTTATGATTTCTCAGGAATATCTATATTCTCATCTTATTCAAAATAGATCATTATGTGAAGATAGTTGATAGTGAATTACTCAGATCACTCTACACCTTTTTAAGAGGATTGGATAAATGCTGAGATTTATGTATAAAGACTAACATGAAGAAACATGAGTAATTTCAGAAATATGTCAGCCTAACATTGATCTGATGATGTACAATTCTTCTAAGATTACCATACTGTAAATATTTAACCATAAGGTACTAACATTATAAAATGATATCATGTATTGTGTAGATTTCAAACTGCAAGAAAATAACCTCAACAGTACAGCAAGGTAATAATTGGAAGGATTATTTGTCATAATAATATAAAAATTTATATATTTTATATTGATATATTTATATCAACATATTTAGACAATATGAATATGTTTAGAACTCTAAGGAACAGCGTATGCATAATATAAAAAGCCTTAACACAGTTACAGAAAGAATCTTTCTAACCTTATATTCAAACATGATATTCATTAGTGAAATTACCTTGAAATAGATAAAAATGATAAAAAAAATTCTCCAACAAATGTGGATTCAATTTGGCCTATTGAAAACAATATTCACTATAATATTCTCTCCATACTACCTCAGGATAAGAAACCAGGTAAGCTTAGATCTTCACCTCTACTTCATATCTCCAAATCCAAATATCTAGTCTCATAACCTGGTCTGTTGCAGACTATCTGAGTTGCCCCCTCTCACTCTTTGCCCCTGATTCCAGGAGACTGAAAGAGTTGAAAGGGTTTGTGGTCCCATGAGGAGAGCAACAATACCAACCAACCAGAGCTGCCAGGGTCTAAACCACCAACCTGGGAGCACATAGGAAGGGGCCCATGGCTCCAGCTGTATATATAGAAGAGGATCGCTTTGTCAGGCATAGATGGAAGAGGAGATCCCGGGGCACATCCTCATAGAAGCAGGAGGAGGAAGGATGGGATAGGGAGTTTTTGGGAGGGGAAAATGAGGAAAGGGGATAGATCTGAAATGTAAATAAAATATCCAATAAAAAAAAAGAAAAGAAGAAGCACAAGAGATTGAGGAGGAAAAGGTATTCCATAGACAAATCAAATATAAACAATATCTATCTGTAAATCTAGTACCTCACTCCAGCAAATCAAAAGAGGGAAAACTCTCCCCCTCTCTGCACCTCTATTTTTATTACATCTCAATTGTGAAATTTTGTTAATTAATAGTAAAACATTTGTAATAAAAAATTAATCCATGGAAAAGGTTCTTAAATCTATTTGAAAATCAATATTCAAAGGCTGAGAAAAACTCAACATACTGATTTGAAACGGCAAAATAAATATCAAATTGCTCAAGAGGACTTTTGAATTAACCTGGAGCGAATGGCTGGGCTCTGACTCAGTCTCTGGTCATTGGTGTTCTAGCCATCCTGGAATATACACTTTTAACTGTCTTCTGAGATCTGGGGACTGAATATTTGTTAGCTGCCCAATTTGTACTGAAAATGTTAGCTCTCAGGGGAAGGACCAGCCTTTCAGAGCTGTCTCTTTCACACATTAGTGTCTGGATGCCACAGTGTGTATATTCTTAGAGTTGACAGAAGATGATCTGATGTCCCCTAATTAGAAGAGAAGGAATGTCAGAGAATGAACTGTCTCTGTGCTCTCTCATACAAGCACCACACATGATCAGGAAAAGATTGTGAGTTCATGTAATATTTACAATAGTGATTATTTTACATAGTTCTAAAATCTTTAACCTTTAGACAGCATCATTCTTGGGGAAACTTGGGAAGTAATTAAATGGGCCTGAATATATATATATATATATATATATATATATATATATATATATATATATATTTCTTGAATCTCCAATGGGCCTGAATATATATATGCTTCTTGAATCTCCAAGTCCCTGAGGTGATTCACACCTTTGAATTTCTTCCTGTGCTTCAGTGACACTTCCAACTGTACAACTCACAAAAATTTACACTAATATGCTGTCATTGTCACAGTAACTCCTACTGCGTGTGCACTTTGCATGTTAGCAGAACATGAAAAAAAAACTAATTGAGTACTAATAAGAATTCAGTCACACTGTGTGCACCTGATGACAGTTCTCAAATCTTTAATGATTTGATGACACATAATTTATAGCACCATCATAAGGGCATCACATTTTAAGTGTCTGTGTCTATAATAACATATAGTAGTCTGTAACTTTACATTATTTAACTAAGTGAATATGCATAACCTTTTTGATATACCAATTAAATTGTGGCCTAAGGATTTAAATACATATTTCTATGGAAAGGCACACAAATAGCTAAGAGGTGTATGGAAAATTAATTAGGCTTATGAATAATTATGAACGGCTTGATCACAACTGTGAGAAGGTATCACACCACACCTGTTAGAAATGTCAGTATCAAAAATATAAAAGGCAGCCAGTACTGGAAAGCATGTGGAACAATACAAGTGCTTTAAATTGTATTGGTAGGATTGTCAAAGGTATAATACTTTGATAAAGCAATATGTAAGTTTCTCAAAATTATTCTTGTCCAAAGGAAACACAGGGACAAAAAATAGAACAGAGACTGAAGAAAAGACCATCCAGAGACCGCTCCACCTAGGGATCCATCCCATCTGCAGACACCAAACCCCTACACTATTGCTGATGCCAAGAAACACTTGGTGAGTGGGGCTTAACATTTCTGTTCCCTGAGAGGTTCTACCAGCACCTGACCAATACAGATGCAGCCAGTCATAGCCAACCAATAGACTGAGGCCAAGGACCACAATGGAAGAGCTAGGGGAATGACTGAATGAGCTGAAGGGGCCAGAAACCCATAGAAAGAACAATATCAACTAACTGAACCAACCAGAGCTCCCATGGACTAAACTACCAACCAAAGAGCACACATGAAGGGACCCATGGCTGCAGCCACATATGTAGCAGAGGATGGCCTTATCTGACATCAATGGGAGGAGAGGGAGGTTTGATGTCCCTGAGTAGGGGAATGCTGGAGGAATGAGGCAGGAGTGGGTGAATAAGTGGAGGAGTTTCCTCAGAGAGGCAAAGTGGAGGGGAGAGAGAGGGTAAATGAGATCAGGGGTTTGTGTAGAGGTAACCAGGAAGGGGCATATCATTGAAATGTAAATGAATACAATAATTAATAAAAAGTACCTTTTCATATAAATACATTTTCATATAAAGTGCATTTTCATATAGCTCAATACTATTACCTCTTGATATTTAACCAAAATAATTGTCTAAATCCTACATTAGTTGTAGCAATATTTATAGTATATATAACAAACCAGCAAGTTAAATAGATATACATGAACTAAGAAAAAAGAAAATGTAGTTTATGGAGAAAAGTAGAAAGCTTTCAACCTTCAAGATAGATGAATTCTCCATTATGCAAGCAAATGGATTCACTCTAGTGAAGTGGATTACAGAAAGACATCCCCAAATCAACGTAGGCTCATACACACAAGTACTAGCATGCCTGAGTTAAAGTTACAAACAAGGTTAATGAGGGCAAACAATGTGCAAACTGAAATGACTTAAAAGTTGATTTATTTATTTATTTTTACTTGTGAGATTATTGTGATTACATCATTTCCCCTTTTACTTTATTCCATATAAGCCCTTCCATGCAGGCCTCTTTGCTTTACTTCAAAATAACTGTTTCAACTTTTTTGCATCAGTTGTTGTTAAATGTGTGCATGCGTGTGTGTGTAGTGTGTGTGTGTGTGTGTGTGTGTGTATGTGTGCGTGTGTGTGTGTATACATATCCCTAAATATATTTCACAGATCTCTAAATAAAACCTTCTCGGTCTGCATAATGGCACACATATGTATGTCTTTAGTGCTAATCTCTTGATATTATATGAGCTGTCAGTATGTTCTTTCTGTAAGGCTATTTACCCCACTATCTGTATTACTAACCAGCCTGTTTTCTTTTGTATGGTTGAAGCCTCCATGGGCTTTTCTGCCCATACTCTGCATATCTAGTGTTGTGCTTACTTAGTTCAAGGTTAGATACTAGCATCGCTAAAATTTGATGAGTGTAGATTTTGACATTTGTAAGGGAAAAAGTTCTCACAACAAATTCCCTAATCTTCTGGCCCTTGACAATATTTCTGTCCCTTTTCCTTGATATTTCTTGAGCCTTAGGTATAGGAGTTGTTTTCTGGGTGTATGGTTGGGACTTTGTTCAAGCACTATGCAGTTTGATTGGTTGTTATTTTCTGTAATGGCCTTTGTTTGTTGTAAAGAAAAGTTTCCTTAACGAGGGTGGAACTTATATGTTGCTATAAGGGCATATACTGAGAGTAAAGTTAGAGATTAAACTGAAACAGGAAAGTGGTATAGCAATTTAATCAAACATAGTAAGAAAGTACTGGAGATTTATCAAACAGGATTGCATATTAAGAACAAATATTGTTCTTGAATGTGTTGACAGGGACGATGCCATGCAAAATATTTGTATCATAATAAAATACAGAATAAAATTATTTAAAATATATTTAATAAACATATGTGAAATCTCTACCCCTTACTGACTATAACACTTTGGATATCCCAAACCCCTTGCCCCAGCACATGTCCTGGGAAGCACATTGGAGCTAGCTCTGGTGACCAGGTAGAGAAAGTGTCTTTGCCTCTCACTGGCTGAGGCACTCCTTTGAGGTGGCCCCACCCTTCCCCTCACTGGTTCAGTGTGGACAAGCTGGCCTTGGTGGCCTGAATATTGGAGAACTGATGGGCTTACCTACTCAGTTTTCATCCATTGCCATAGTCAAGGCTTTGAGTTAGCCCACCCCCAACATCTACCTTATCTACAGACTGCTGGGACATGGCAAAAGGGCCAGTCCTGCATATCCACAGCAGCAGGATCTCTGTGATACAGGGAAACAACATGATATTCATAGAGGACCCCCAGGATCTAGTATTGATAGTGTGGCAAAAGCCACAGGCTTCAAACCAGACCAAAGCGTCATTGCAATCAATATTTGCAAGTAAAGCTGTTTGGACAAAATGTTTATTGTGTGACACACTGTAACATACTGAAGCTTCCACAGGATGATTTTTTAAATATTTATTTATTATTTTTATTTTCTTAGAGAGCAGATATGGAGGGGTGGGAAATGAGTGGAGTTGAGGTCCATGACATAAAATTCACAAAGAATCAATATTAAATTTTAAAAAAATAGGTGAAGTCTGTCCACATACTAGTGATAGAAGATTCTTAGACAGAATTCTTTTTTAAAATCAGTGAAAAGATAAACTCATAAAAAGTAACAAAAATAAGCAAACCTCAATCTACTGCTGTAGGTTTTCCCTGAACATTAAATACATCTAAATCAGTTACTGTTCTTTTTTAAGTAATTAGGAGTATATTTGATATTTATAGAGCAGATGTAATAACATAAATCTGTTTTTTATAAATGTTAAAGTGTGTGTGTGTGTGTGTGTGTGTGTGTGTATGTGCATTCTTTGTACAAAATTATGGAAACCTTTAGTGTATTTCTGTATAGGAAACAATTTTTAAATTTAGCTCAATTATTACCATCTCTGGAAAATTTAATCAACATGCTTTCCTAACCTTACCATTTGTAGTCTTATTTTTATTCTGTTTAATTCATTGGATGTTCCTTCTTTAAAATATCAAAGCATAAATTTACTCATAGTCATTTTTGAATTTTCATCATAATCCTTACTGCATTACACAAAATTGTTAATTACAATGTTTAATAAATTAAAAAGATACATTTGCAAAACACCAGATGTTGCTTTTAAGTAGTGGCTCATAGTGAGTGCATTGTGAAGACTCCCAGCAGTCTGTTGTTTTCTATAAGGATGATATGAGTTTTCAATATTTTAATCAATAAAGAAACTCTGTATCATTAACTAGAGTGTTTGCGTGATTCCAAGGACTATGCTATTGAGAATATTAAGAACTTGCTGGTGCTTTTAGATTAGAAAGAAAGGAGTACAGCACAACTTTGCCTGAACTTTTTTTTTTTTTTTGCTGAATTATGCATTATTTTTAATATGGGTTTGAGGGTAAACATCACACCTGAGGGCAAAGGAGACCTGGTGCCTAGTTGTCTTGAAGAATACTGGAAAAAGTTAATTAAACAAAAGTCATGCTGTAATATTTATGCTACTTACACTCTTCACGTGCTATTTTGTTTTTAATTAACTTTCAGAACCCTAAAGCAAAAATATAAAGTATTTTTATAAAAAGTTATTGTTTCTGAGAAATGTAAATGGGCCTTGGAATTTTCCATCGAGTAAGTCCTAACTAGTATTTCCAGTGCAGATTTAAGTAGATTTGGTGAGGTTGAAATACTTTTCCTCTTTTCGAGCAAGGAGAAGTTTAGAATTGTGTAATTAAATACAATTTTGTCTATTGATTTTTGTCTTTTCAAAGTTATTCTTTGCTTTTAATTTTTACACTTTAAGTCTATAACCTTTAAAGAAATAACGTTATTTTTTGGTAAGATAAGGGCTAATCTCCACCCTCCCATATTGCGAGATAATTTTGTTGCAAAAAATATTTATTTACTAAATGTATTTACTTATTTTGTTTGGTGTGTTTTATGTGTGTGTGCATGATGATGTGAAACTATCATAGTGATCAAAAGACAACTAGGATTCTGTCCTAACATGTAAGCCCTAACATGGGAAACTCGGGGTGACAGGATCAGCTGCTATTACCTTTACCTGTGGAGCCTACTCATCAGCCCTGTCTAGATGCCATTGGCAATTTTGTTATATATTCACAAAGAGTACACATGGAGGGATCAATGGCTCCAGCCACATATGTAACAGAGGATGGCCTTGTCTGGCATCAATGGGAGGAAAGGCCCTTGGTCTTGTGAAGGCTCAACGCCTCAGTGTAGGAGAATTTGAGGGCAGTGAGATGGGAGTATGTGGGTGGGTGGGGTACACCCTCATAGAAGCAAGAGGAAGGGATGAAACAGGAGGTTTGCAGAGGTGTAACCAAGAAAGGGTATAACATTTGAAATGTAAGTAAATAAAATACCTAATAAAAATTAATAAAAATGCCAAAGACTTAGGAGTATACAAAGTTTGTTAAATGATTTTTATTTGTATAATTATGCCAATGGTATATCATTAACACTATGTAGATTTGACACCTGAAATTACATAGTGTATGTCTTCAAATTTGTTTTTCTATTTCAGAAATGTTTTCCTATTTAAAACGCTTAGGCATCCTCCAAAATATTTGTAATCAGATATTAATAATTTTTTGTAAAATCTATTTTGTATTATCTTAATATTCAAAATTATATAAATAATGAACCTTTTAATATTTTATTTAATAATATAATTGTATATATTCCATATTTTGAAAATATATTCACTAATCCAGTTGAAAATAAAAACAACCTTTAACTTGGTATGAAGGTGCTAAATTAAATAAATGGCTGTTGGATAATTATAAAATTTGAAGAAAATTAAGATTTTAAGTTTTGTTATTTATCTAGAAAGAATGAGCTTAACTGTTACTGTACTTAGAACATGCATAATTTTAACAAAAAATCTATTTTTAAAGAGTCAATTACGAATATAAAAATATGAAAGATTATGTGAACAAGAGTGGTCATTGTACAATTAAAAGGAGAAAAGAGGTGTAAATTAGAAAGGATTAAACTCATAAAGCCACAAAATAGAACAAAAAACCTCATGAATTTGTCAAAGGGATATATGAGGAACATGAGGCAAAGATAAGAAAGGGTAGGGGATAAAAGTAACCAGAATACATTACGTACATTTTTAAAATTATTAGAGCAGAAATTTAATTAATATAGAAAATATATAAGCTCCCAAAAGGAAACCAAATCAAATATTGCATTTCTTTAGTGTAACATGACATAATATTAAAAATTTTGTGCAACTGAAAGGATTACACACTTTCATGTAAATGTTTTCTTCTCCTATGTGCTTATAAATATCTTCATCTACATTTGAGGATACAGTTCAATCAGAGTGCTACCCTGCTTTTTTTTTTTTTTTTTTTTTTTTGGTTTTCAAGACAGGGTTTCTCTGTGTAGCCCTGGCTGTCCTGGAACTCACTTTGTAGACCATGCTGGCCTTGAACTCAGAAAACCACCTGCCTCTGCCTCCCAAGTGCTGCGATTAAAGGTGTACGTCACCACTGCCCGGCATCACCCTACATTTAAAGTTCTACATTCCAATAACACTAATGAAAAACAACGTGGACTAAGAGAAAATATCAATATAATTTTAAATTCCTGAAATTATGTTAGCACTTATTAATGCCATTTATTTGCACATATACTCTATAAATGAATATCTTTTCCTAATTTGGTATTGTGTGTCATGTTCTTTGATCCATAATTGACACATGGGAAATGCCAATAAGTGGCTCCCTACATTTACAGGTTTTTTCCAAATCCTTTGTATGAATCTACAGTCTTCATTGTCATTTTTTAATAAAAATTTCCAATGAGATTTTTCACATTAACAAAATGAACCTGACTTCAGTTATTCTTTAAAGTTTAGTTTTATTTTTCCATTTTGGTATGTTAAATGAAAACACAGCGAAAACTTAAATTTAAATGCCCAAGCTCACCATGACTTCTCATTAGTCATGTTTAGGGGTGACCTCTTAGTGCATATTTCTTCCTCTAGTACCTGGTGTACAAATCATTCATTTTGAATGTGCACTTGAAACTGAGAAATACATATGAGTATAATAGGATACAAGGGCCAAGCAGGTTGGTGGGGAATAATATATTAGTTTAATAAGAGAGGTGCTTGGTCCCAGGAACACTTGATGCCCCAGAGAAGTGGGATGCTAGAGGGGTGAGGTGGGAGTGGGTAGGTGGGTGGGGGAGAACCTAGTTAGAGCCAAAGCAAAGGGTGATGGTGTGGAGGGTTTGTGGATGGGAGAATAGGAAGGGGGATAACATTTGAAATGCAAACAAATAAAGTAATTAATAAATAAAAATGTGATTTTACTTGTGTTTTGCCACCCTCTTAAAAGATAAAAAAATCAACTGCTATCATATTATATTTTCTGTTATTAAGCCTTCTTGGCTGTTGATAATCTCCAGAGTTTCATTGTTCGCTCAACATATTGTACCCCAACATAGACTAGAATTAATACTTGGGTGCAACTCCTACTTAAGAATAAAATGACGTGTAGAAATGTAGTCAACTAGGCTAAAGAAATATATTTGAAAAAAAAAAACTTTAATTCTAAAGAGGAGTTCTATCTAGGAACGAGGAACACCTACACTGCCGTGTAATTCCACTGACTTTAAGAAATAATTTAATATCCAAACACTCAGAGTCATATACTTAAGGACACATAGTGATAGGTTAACTGCTCAAATATCTAGCCATGGAGTCTCTTCTCTGCTGAAATTTTGAAAACATGACTGGGACTTCATCTTACCATTGATGACAAATTATACTTGCCAATCATGCATAATGCATGCATTCCATTGAAGAAGAGATCATTATAATTCTCTGCCAAAGCTTTAATTAAAAGATTATACTATGTCTAGCTTGCCTATTTTGTCATAAAATGTAATTTATTGCCCTTTTCCATTAGCATTGTTATATAAAATTCAATTTAATAGAAGTTTTCCTAGTCAAGAGGCATGCCTGTTCATTAGTTTGAGAATGTTTAGTTATCATACTATTATTTTTCTTGAATCTAAAAGCATATTAGAATAAATTTATTTCACTATTACTGAACATGGTATGAGAATTGTAGTGACACCTAAGTCAGCAAGATATTGACAAATATAAATTTCTGGATGTGAGTGTACCTAACATTCTACCTAACATTCTTCAATTCCTAAGTGTTATTACTCTGGCCAATCTAGAAATACTTCATTCTTAACTCTTGCTCTATCCACTGCAGCGGGTAAATATGGAATATTGGATCATAGTTTATGTACAGTCATATTTTATTACATTTTCATCATTATTGAATTAAAAATCCAATATTATTTTAAAGGTCATAACTGGCAGGTTATTTGCAACATTCTTGTGGCTGTGTAAAGGGAAACATGAATCTGTGAACCTGCTCACACTGAAAAAATAAAACTGTTTTAGGAAAACATTGTTTGGAAGAGCCATTTATCTTAGAGAAGAGATCTTTGATTCTGCGTTGCTTAGGCTTATTTTGTTGTAATAACTTGAGAAAAATGTGACTTTTTAAGGATGTAAATGTTCCTTATACATTTATAAAAAACTATATTTCCTTTTTACTTTTTCTTAGATTTGCTGTTTGTCTTTTGATCATTTTTTGTCTCATGAAAACATAAACTTTGTATTTGGTGTTTGGTTTTCTAGGGAGCATGATGTGAGGCAATCCCAAAGTATATGACTTTATTGGTGGAGTAAATATTCTGTGAGCATCACAGTATAGGAAAAGAAGCATGGGGAATACAATGATTTGATTTGCTGACCATATTTTTAAAGAAGCTAGGACTTCAAAGTTATGAGATAAATCAGAATTACTGAAAGGAGTTCCATTCCTTAACCTAAGGAAGGATGCAGGTTCCTCTTTGTTTCTTTCTCTTGCTTCCTCTCATATTGACCAAAATAACTGACATTAACTACAATGGGGATGCCATTTAAAGATTAACTGTGTTCAGCCAGCAGAATTAGGTGAAGTAGTTGGTGTTCTTAATGACCAAAAGGAGAGAGTATGTGCCACACGCCTGCTCCATCCCTGGTTTCATCATTATCCTTACCTGAGGTGTTCAGTGATGAGACAGCTTCAACAAATTAAGATTATATATGTACTCTCTTCTCTGAACTTGGTGGGTGACTTACGTTACCTAGAGTGTAGGAATAATCGATTCTAGCTTACTCAAGTTCTGCACTGAGAACATTTTAGCTCTCCATAGCGTTCAGAGGTATAAAAAAAAAGCCTGACTTTTATCTCAAAAAAAAATAATAATAATTTTCAAGGTAGTTATCAATGTTCAAATACCTAAAAAACTTTAAAGGTGTTGGTAATTTGCATACAGTTTTTCATGTGGCAGGGACTTTAAGAAACAAAACTCATATTTATTTTATTTTTTTTCTTTCTCAGCTACTTTTAGATTACTATGTAAATGTCACTTTGGCAGGTTCTTCTTTTCATAATGAAATGATGAGTATATTAGACTTTCTTTAAGTAAGCCTTAATGGATATTATAACTTTGTAAACCACAGTTGGGGTATATTATGTTTATTACATGGTTGTTGCACAGCAAGAAGAGAACAAAATGCCACTTAGTGATTCTAGACTCAACCTAGAAAAAAAATAGATCTTACTGGGATAGATGCTACCTATGTCTCTATAACTAGAATGCTATCATTCTTTGCTCACTAATCTTCTGAACTCAAAGTAGCAAGATGGTAGTTAAACTTAGTTTGTGTTAAATATTTATTATTAAATTCTATATTATGAACAGGAGTATCAAAATTACTAATTCTGAAATGTTTTACTTTCATTTCCTGTTGCTGTAATAAACTAATATAATAAAAGCAACTCAAAGAAGAAATGACTTACAGGTCAACAGTAGGTTCCACCATCATAGGAAAATTTTGACTAAAAGAGATTGAAAGCACCTGATCACATAACATACAAAATCAAGGCTTCTGCTCATCTCTCATTATACATTTACATATTCTAGAGTGCTATGCAGGAACTTGTACCACCAAAAATATACAATTCTACCACCTCAATTGACATAATCAAGAAAATCTCTCAGAGGCATTTCAGGATTCTTAAACCCTGAGTGATTATAGATCCTGTCACATGGCTGACAATATTGCAATTTACAAGTAAAGTAACACAGATAGTTCTGACTGTTTCCTTTAAAAGTTATTTATAAGAAGAATTATGTCATTTCCAATATTTAATTTTCAAACTTTAATAGTCATAGACACTTTAATTGTCACATAAATATGTTAAAATTCTACCCTTTATTATAAGACAGTTCACAAGATCCAGCACTTTCTTGATAATGTACAGAATATCATTGTTAATCCATTGCATCCTTAGTGTTATGTTAATTAAACTATGTCTACATCAATCTTCTCCTAGTAAGTAACATGCAAACCAGGTGATGATGGACAGATCTGTTAAATGTTCATTGAACAGCTATGCTAGTAATGTTTATGTGGGTTTACCTGTGTGGTTTCAGTACATTTTAAAGTCTCTAACATGCTCTGTAGTGCTTTCAACTTTCTGAGACTTAGAAAGAAAGTAACACCAACTTGGCCAGGTGGATTTTGAAGGGTTTAAAAATATTGCTCTGATATCCTATGTGGTACATTTAAATGCTTACTAACTTTATGTGGGACACAGAATAAGAAAATATTCTTCATCAAACTACAGAGCATCAGTTCATTTGTGCATTATATAGTCAATCATAAACCACTTATTTGTATTTTCTAGTAACTCTTGGCTCAATTTTATGGCCAGTCATCTATCAAACTCACTGGATTAGGACATGCCAAGGTAATATAGAGTACACTTCTGTTTGTAGATGAGGACATTTGCACAGAACATTAGGTCAGGTAAATTTTACTAATCCCCTTAGTACTTATTAATCTGATCCATTGAAGAATCAAAACTATCAATGTCTAAGACATTGTGAAAAAATACAGAGAGGCTATATAGAAACGCTAATATTCCAGAACTGGTTGGTATAAAAAAGACATCAAAATTCATCTATGTTTTACCTCCCATGGAAAAAGGAAACCATAACTGTAGATATTTTTTGTCAAAGTAAAGAAAGAAACAATCTTTTAGGAAATTGTATTCAATGAAACCATGATACAGATGTGGGAACTTGTTACATTTCAGCTTTTTCTTCTGAACTCTATCATCAATTTTACAATTCAAATACCACCCAAACTATTCAGACATTCTAATTTAAGGGATTCAAAAGTTACTTAGAAAATAGAAGTAAGTCAGCCAAGAATGGTTAAAGAAAAATGATTTAGACAATAGAACACAGTCAGCAGATGTGAACATTTTAAAAGTAAAGGTGTTCTACTTTTATTGAACACTGTTCTGGGATTAAGTAAAATCACAGAGCATGAAACTTCACTGAAATTCCAAATTCTGAGATTCTTACCAAGCTATCACTCTCAAGAAGCACTGCCCTGAAGTGGTAAGGGAAAAATGCAGATTATAAAGGCAGCATTAAGAGCAAATAAGAATGGTGAAAGAAAAAAAAAGAAAAATACATAGAATAGTTTTTGATTAAATATCATTTTATGTTAATGCAAACACTCATAAGTCTGTGAATTAATCTCATCTACCTTTTAATTATATTTAAATTTTATCTGTAAGTGTCTGTCTTTGTGAATTTACGCAATATATATGAAAGAGTAGAAGTCCCTATGTACACAGATGCTAGATGTGGGCACCAGATCTTTTGTAGGTAGCATTAGAAATGTTTGCTGGATGCACAGTTTGATACATGGGTGTGTGAATCTAAATTCTATTCTCATGATAATACAACCAGGTATTCTTAACTGCTAAGTCATTTCTCCAATCTTGTCATCTATTTTTAATAACCACTTCTAGGATGTTTTCAATGTACTTATGTACATTTTAATGATTGGCATTTTTATATATAGGAATAAAGCCAATAAAAACAATAAAATCATTATTTGGCTAAAAAAAGATTGTGAAGTGACCGAGTTTACAAGAATTTTAACAAAAACCGTTTTGTTCTTTTATAGGTTTCTAATAAAATTTATTCCTTCATATCAGAAATGGTTTTGTCATACTTTATGAAAAGAACATTAATATCCATCACTTTGATGTTCCAAAGAGTTTATTTCTTTGGTTCCTCCCTTCTTTTCACATAGCAGATATTTGTCCTTCAATCACTTCCATTATTTTTCCACACTGAGAAGAACTCAACTACTACATAACCATAGACTTCGGAAGAAATAAACAGATAAAAACATAAATTTTTCAATATGTCTGCATCTTACCCATGACATATCATAGCATTATAGTGGCTCCTTTACAGGAATATAGTTATTTTGTTTTTCGCTTACAGTTGAATAATATGTAACTCAATTTTAAAAAGGTGTGTAGCAAATTGGGATTAAATACCATGCATACTAATCAATTTCTGTATTCTTGACCATGATTCTTTACTGCATCATCATCATCATCATACATTTCAAATAACTCCCTTTCCAATGCATCATTCCTTAGAGGATAATATTAATTATTTATTACATGGTATCAATAACAACATAAAAGTATCTGCATCACTGTTTTCCTCTTTCTCTAGTATTGAACTTGATTCACTTTCTATAAGCGCTGGAAAGCAAAAACATTTAAGGCATCCTTTCTATAAATTATGATATGTTATTTTTAAAATGTGGCTATATGATTTTTTGTTCCCGTTTCCACAAACTGAATGCTTATTCTGTTGTGATCAGATAAAAGTATTTGCATTATGATTTGTCTTCTATGGTAAACTTTCAATCCCAAAATATCAGAGAAGGCATGGTTCTCCCAGAAGTTTACATTTAGTGTTTTTTCCCTTTGTTTATATTTCCATTCCTTTCCTGATTTGAAATTGTATGAACAAATGGGTTTTAATCTGAACAAATGTCTGCACATTATTTGGAATGAAAACCTCTCTGAATATCACATTGCTGCTATGAAAGGGAAAGAAAGAAAACGATGTTACGATGTTACAATGTTCTAGATTTAAGTTCCCATTTATATGTGAGTGGAGAAAAACTCCTAACGTGGAAAAAAAAAAAAAAAAAGAGGGACAGAGACTGAAAGTTGAAAACCTCCCAAACAATGATGACTAAAGGAGAGAAGAGTATGTAGTAAGTGATTTGAGCATAATTTTAATTATCTTGGTGAGGTTGGAACATATTACATGGGTGGTCAGGAGACTCATTTGAAGAAGAACTTGATATAGAATATAATCATGAAGAAACAAGTAAATAAAGTATACAGAGTACTTAAAATTTCATATTAGAGAACTGAATGTGGCTATATTTTATGATAATATTTATATATATTGGAGCAAGAATTACCTCATGTAGAATATCCTACAATATGCTGTGACTAGGTTTTGAATCTGCTTCTTGAGGTGTAGGGAGAGTTGTGCTTCTGGAGTACACAGTGAAGGACTTTCTGCACAATCATCGAAAGTCCAAAGATCTTTGTTAGATGTTTGGAAAAATACATTTACTTAAGCAAATCTATGTAACTGCAAATCTATATAATTATATAATTCTCTCTCTCTCTCTCTCTCTCTCTCTCTCTCTGCCTCTCTTTCTCTCTCTCTCTCTCTGTCACACATGCACACACACACACACACACACACACACACACTATACTAAAAATAATCTTCTTTAGAGGAGGGTACAGAAAACAGAAGGTGAAATATTGTTCTTTGGACGTTAAATTTGATGTATTGATATGTCATTTAAAAGATAGCTTAATTGATCAAAATTTTACATATTTTATAGAAGTTTCCTTCTCTCACCCAACCTTTTGCACTCACAGTGACAAGTTAAGAATAGCAGAAGTGAGTAAGTGCTAGAAATGTAGTTAAATGAACCATAAATGGATCCTTTTAAAGAAAATCAGCTCTAATGGTTACTTAACCTACACATGACTTCATTTATCTTAGAGAAAAAAAATAAGGATAACATTTATTATTCATAAAACTTTTTAATATGTCACCTCATTAATCTTCTATCACTTTCTCTGACCCAGAGACATAAAAACTATAGATAAATTACAAAGGCTTCAAGCCTGGCACTCAATTTTAGATATAGAAGCTGATATTCTCAATGGCTTGAAATTTCGCTATTTCAAGCTGTTAGGGGAGTTGCAATCTTTCACAAGCTAGAACTGAACATTCTGGAATTCTGCCTTACTAACATTCCTAAAAATATACCGATATCATATGAGGACAAACTGAAGCAGTGCACATTTTATGTAATTGCTGCTGTATTACAATATGGATTTTGAATGGCATGGTGTTAAATGCATTAGCTTTAATGAAGAACTTGGAAATGGATTCTTAACAGCCCTATTTGGATAACACTGCTTTTCAATGGCCCTCATTCTGTCCTTGAGAGTCATATGATGTGGGTGGCAAAGGAATATCAGAGTTAAGAGAGGATTAGATGAAGGGAATTAATTAAAACTTTTTTGCAACATTTTCTCCCAGAGGTATTAAATATGTTGAATTGGTATGACAGTACTATTCTCTCAGTACATATACTCATTAAATAACTCAGTTGTGTTTAAAAACACATCTTCTAGTTCTTTTGAATTGGGCTATAATTATTCTTCTTGTATTTTGATGCTGACTTCTTCAAGGTATCACGGCCATCATGATTTGTCATTATCTCTTAGCTTCCCCTAATCTCTCACACATTGTGCTCATGAGTTTCAGGTCTTATGAGTTCATCAGTTTGAAACTTGAAGACCATTGAGATAACAAAAGGAAATATCTGATAGACAATGCTGGAACTGATATCTTAGGTTCATGTGTATCTGTATAACTTACTAAAAGTGGATACGTAACTCTGGTTTACATACTCTGATATTAGACAGAGTACATGGATACACATCATCATGATAATTGTTGAATTTATTTTTTTATAAAACCTAATGGTTGTGGTTCTTAGTTTTCGTTTTGTCTTTAAAATCTCAAAACTCTAATTTACTATTTTGAAAACATTATTATCTTACTATTGAATAATATTAAAGACAGTCATATATTAAACTGGAGCTGACAAATTTGTAATCCTAGCCTTGAAAGGTCAGAGATATGTGAGGCATTGGGACCTGCTTCTCATCCAATATAGCATAATTGACAAGTTCTGTTTAGCTAGCGACAGCGCCTCTCATACACAGAGTCAGGAGTAGAGTAGAGTATCTCAGGAAAAGTGCTAACGGTTGACATTTGTTTTATAGCCACAAATTCACATGTATATATTGTGAAGCTAAAACAACAAATTGAGATGAAATAATAATTCAGAAGATACAATAATACTATTAAGAAAGAAATTTTATTTCTTAAAAATAGATGTAATTAGGATGTGAGAGACTCTCCCGACTCAAAGGGAAGGATCTTAGATGAAATGTCTGGAAGTAGGAAGAGGGAACTTATAGAGACCACCTTCAGCAGGAAGACAGGGCATCAAATGAAAGAAGGGGTTGCCATCCCACAGTCAAAATTCTGACCCATAATTATTCCTGTCGGAAAAAAACTATAGGATGAAAATGGAGAGGAGCCTGAGGTAAAAAAGGTCCAGTGACAGGCCCAAAGTGGGATCCAGCTCAAGAGGTAGGCCTGGCACTTTACTGAAACTATGGAGTACTCACAAAAAGGGACCTATCATGACTGCCCCCAGAAAGACACAAGCAGCTGAAAGAGTCAGATGCAGTTATTTGCACCCAACCAATGGACAGAAGCTGCTGACCCCTGTGGTTGAATTAGTGAAAGTCTGAAAGAAGCTGAGGAGAAGAGCAACCCTGAAAAAGGACCAGCAGTCTCAATTAATCTGGATCCCCAAGATCTCTCTAACACTGGACCATCAAAAAGGCAGCATATATCAGCTGATATGAGGCCTCCAACACATATACAGCAGAAGATTGCTGGGTCTGTGTTCAATCAAAGATGACACACCTAATTCTCAAAAGACTGGAGGCACCAGGAAGTTTAGAGGTCAGGTGGGATGGGGAGTGGGGGATGGGGACTTCCTCATGGAGACAGGGGGTGAGGAGGTGGTATGGGATATGGGATAGTTGGAGGGTGACCGGGTGGGGAGTGGGAATAAAATCTGAAATGCAAAAAAATTAAGTAAATAGAAAAAATTTAAACATGGTACATAAAAATGAAATTCTGCCATCTGGATGTAAAACGGCTGTTGTAGTTTTAAGTCTCAGCAACTTTTATTAACTTCACAAGACCTGTGCAACACAAATCCAGTTAAAATTTCGAACATGTATTGGAAGTGAGATCTGAGGTCCCACCACTAATGAAAGAAGTTCTAGCAATAGTCTGCTGAGTGTGAAATCGTAAGTTTCTTTACATATGTGGCCACTGGTATGTTATGTACAGCCCAGAAAATAACCCAAAACTATGAGCATGTGGATAGCAGTAATGGAATTACGGGAGTTATAAATAAGATAGGTAAATAATAATAATACTGAGATAGAGAGAGAGATAGATGATAGATAGATAGATAGATAGATAGATAGATGATAGATAAAAGAAAAGAGAGAGAAAGACAGAGACAGAGAGAGACAGAGACAGAGAGAGACAGAGACAGATAGACAGAGACTGAGAAAGACAGAGAGACAGAATAGCATTGGTATGTGGTAGCAGGTAATGAGTAAAATCAGAGTGGGCAGTGAAGTATGGGCATGATCAAGACAGAAAATCTCAAAATATAAAAATTATTTATTAGAGTAAGTTGGAAAAGGATGCTTCAAAAATTTTATTAACATTTATGTCCTCAAACTGTCAGTTACCTCAGTCAAATTCTTCTGTGTTGAATGTTGGAAAGTAGACATCAAGCCTCTAGTTTTCCTACCCAAGAGTGTCAATAATTTCTTTTTTAAAATTTTTCTGTCAGAAAGATATACTTTGGCCACATATAATATGATTAGGAAACAGATTGGGACATGAGAAATGTGACATGGATTCCTAATAATAATCTGAGCAATGAGAACTATATAATTATCCTATAGTTAGTAATATTCTTACATCAAAACAAAAATAAGTTATTTCTGCATATTAATTTAATGGACTTGAAGCCTGACTGTATATGATTGGAGTAGAGCTTCATATTTGATTTCTTTCCTAGTATATGAAACACCTGGGTGATCTGCAGCACGATAAAAAACAAAAATAGAAAACTAAAATTAGCAAACAAACCAACCAAACAAGAACAAAATGACTCATTTCCCAAATCGTACCTATCCTATTTCTCATGTTATTTGAAAATTTTCTGAAAAATTGCTTCAAATTTCTCTACAGGTGATTTTTTCACTTTAAGCTTAATGAGATACTATGTAATATTTGTATATCTCTTTCTATCTGTCTGTCTATCAATCTATCTATCTATCAATCATCTATCTGTATATTTCATTTTCTGATATTTTATATCACATAATATATGCTTTGTTACTTTATCATAGATAATCTTGATTTTCAGCTGTTTTGCATATAGTCAACAATAACTGACATTAATACAGGCAGTATAGAAAAAGAATTACTTATCCATATACTCCCCAATATTAGGTTTTTCTATTTGATGATAATTCTAAATTAAATAAGTTTACCCTCAGAAATTACTGTTTCATAATTAGTTAATTTTTATTATAGCAAAATACTTGTTTACATACTTCTAATATTCATTTAATACATTTTATTTACATATATAAATGTATATATAATGTATTGATCTTATTACCTCCCAACCCAGCTTTCAACATATCTCCCTTCCAGCTTCATGTTACTTATTCTGTACCCATTGACTCAAATACACCATCCCTAAAACTGTGGGTTTGGGGCACAGTCCGAACACCTACTCAAATAAAAATGATTTCAGAAGTGTCCACAGCCTTTTATTTGGAAGAGTCCAAGACCCTCCCTTATTCCTTGAAAATTTTAAGTCTCTGGATTTTTGAGCATGTTTTCTGTGGGTACCCATACTTGAGAATTTATATGAGACATAGCCATATAATAACCAGATGCTAGCAAGCATTTTACAACACCCCACCCCACCCCCATTCTCTGGCCTTTAAGGTTGTTTGTTGTTGTGTAGTTGTTTGATTGTTTGTTTGTTTGGTTGTATTTCTGTCATACCTTCCAAAAAGTTCCCTGAGTCCTGGGTATGTATATATTTATGAGAATTGAAGTCGATGTACCTTTTATGTCTGATCTCTCATTTAATTTATTTTCATCACTTTTGAGTATTGGAAGCTGTGAGTATTTGAACCAGTAACTTTTGCATTAAGAATTTTCTCTGTATTTGTAATGGTTGCCAACCACAAACCTTTTCTATTCAAGGAAAGCTGCAACTACTACACTTGGAAAGGATTCTGGAAGATTGTCAGTGACTTTCTTTATCTCCTCTATCATGGTCTTTCTATGAAACCCCTAGACCTGATAATGATGTCTCCATCATCCACATATCTATAATCATCATCACCTCCTGGTTTCTCCCACCACACATGACATAGAGGCAAAGTTCCCCTAGTTCTTTCTCAACTACTCTCCGAAGCCAATCCTACAGCCTACTTCTTACCATTCATGAAACCCCACAGAACCAGTCCATGTCTTTTTCTGAAATCCACAGCCAAAACACTAGGCAGGAACCAAAGTTTTCCTTGTCCTTTTTAATTCTGTTCTATCTTGGTTATCTTGAGTCCTGGCATCTCAGCCCCTCTTCCAAGCCAAAGTTCATTCCCTTTGGACTTGTCATCTGAATCCAGACCCAGGGTATCCCTGGGTTGTTTCTGCTGACATCTGTGGACTTATATCCCATAGCCCACCTAAGAGATCTCTAGAGTAACTGCCTTTCATCTGACTACTATCCTTTCCTATACATATCAGGGACATCTTGGAGAATGAACTCAGAGTTCCAATAAGAACTTCAGATATAGGACAAGTCACTTTCTGAACCCCAAAACCACAACCAGTGAGGTTGAGGTACTAACAAACAAAGAACTACCCAGCAACCCTTCAAAAATGAGATTGAGTATCTACATCAAAACTAACTATGAATGTCATAAAGCCAGATCTTATAGTCCAGTTGAAGACAAAAATATGAACAAATGGAATTATACTTCTCTAGAAGTTGGCTCCATATAGCAATACTTCTATAAAAGGAAATTAGCTGAAACCCAAGACAAAGACTCAAAAAAATATGAATAAGTTTCAAAAAAGGATATTTATTAATCAATGCCTTCATGAAGACTATGAAAAAAAACAGTCGAATACAATAATAATAATAATTCAATTCAAGGTGTAAAACACATACAGTATACCAAAGAGACATAATAAGAAAAGGAATTACCCATGACACATTAAAAGTAAAAATAGTAAATATACCTGTTATACATTTTATCATTTGATACTAGGTGATTTGGCAATCATATTTCTCCTTTGTTAGCATTCAATGTCTTCCTAGCGTCTTGAATGCTAGTCAATAGGGGTGAAGAATCTCCTTAGGCAGCAGATTGATTTCTTCATATATTCCAATATAACTAGGTGATGTTTTCAGGGTGGGAGCCTTCATGTCAGATTGTGGATTAACATTTAACAATGGGAATAATGCCCTAACAACACATCGTGTATCACCAAATAAAAGTTATGATATCAGAAAGAAGTTGTATAATTTTAAGTCAATGGGCAAAGATATCACATAGATTTCCCCAAACAGAGTGCAATATTGCCAATGTCTTGCAGTCCCCATTCACATCTAATGATAAAGTCCCATTGCTGAAGAAATGACATAATTAGATAATAAATGACATAATTAAATATGGAGGAGTTGAAGTGATAGTCACCTGAAAGCTTTATCAATCCTGACTAGTGCTCGTATTGCTGAGGAGAACAAGACACTTTAGTTGACAAGGAATTACTCATCCATCTCATAGCCATATACCTTAGTGTCTTTGAAAATAGACCCACCAATTAAAGATCAAACATCCAAATTCATGCATGTATAGACACCTTGCTCATTCAAGCCATCCCAGCATATGAGATGCAATAGTGATCTGACAAGTTAATCTGACTCATACAATAGTGGCATAAAGGGTATTAGACTAGCTAACACCACTTGTGTTAGAGTTATTGAATGCTTCAAAACATGTAGCTCATACCAGAAACATTAATGAGGCAAATATCTTCAAATTACTTAGGGAACAATTCATAGGTATTACATATGTGTAGAGGTGCTGGTTATTTCTTTACTTTTCAATCATGCTTGGAACCTTTTAGTACAATAATAGGTTTCTTGTTAGTTTCAGATCCATAATCTTTGGGCCCTGTATCTAAAATGCATTGTGTCTTCATTAATAGGAAGTTATACCACCTCCAAGGTGCAAACAAGGACAACTTCACTAAACTTATCTTAAATAACTTTGAAGAATAACTCAAAAGAGCATTTTTAACATCTGGTGTTGGAGTTCTTAAACATCTTCCTGAATGCTAATATATTAATTTTTGCCAAAAGAGGAGGTAGCTGTCTAATATTGCCTTCTATATAAATAGGTAGTTTTAGCATTGCAATTTGTTGAATGAATTTGTTTTTTTTTTACAATATGTTTTGTGGTGTATTCTTAAAGTTCTGTTGGCTAGAGTTGCTTAAAGTTCTCTGTTCTCTTGCTGGGCAGTGACGGCACATGCCTTTAATCCCAGCACTTGGAACGCAGAGGCAGGTGGATTTCTGAGTTTGAGGTCAGCCTGGTCTACAGAGTGAGTTTTAGGACAGCCAGGGCTACACAGAGAAACCCTGTATTGAATCTCCCCCTCCCTTCCCCCCAAAAACTTCTCTGTTCTCTGTCCTGTTTCACAGGCCTGTTGGTCAGATCTTGTACTACCACCATGCTCTTTATATTACTAAATCTTAGGTCTATAATTTGAAATCAAATACTGTGATACCTATGACATAGATATTTTAATCATATTAGTTTGGAATTCGCAAACATTAATTTTAGGTTTTATATTTGTGTGAAGAATTTTATTGGATTTTGGGGGGGATTATATTTGATTCAGAGAAAATTTTGACAACAGAGCCATGTTCACAAGATTTATTCTTGTGTCTATGACATTGCTCAGTTATGCCATATGGTTCAAACTTCTGTATTATAATTGTTATTGTTGAAGAGTTGCCGATTCTTGATTATGTTTGTTTACTTGTTAGCTTGTATGGGTATGTTTTGTATATGTAAGTGTGTACACATGTATGTGAAGATATGTGGATGGGCAAATGTGCACGTGTTAGATGGCAAGAGGTTCTAGTTTCTTTCTCTACTGTTGTCTATCTTTTTACCATGAGGTTGAACATGAGATGCATAGGTTAAATGCCTTAGTAACTAATTCTGAATTACCAGTAATGATCAGTGTCACAATAGAGAAAGAAATAAAAGGACTTCCCTTGAAATCAATGGCCTTCTGTCCTGTTTTTCTATTTCATGAGTTTAAACCTGTGACTGCTTGGTGAAGATTCTTATCTTTGTGTCTGTTGCTGTGTATCTGTGTGTGTGTCTGTGTGTGTTCTTGTGTGTTTGTGTGTATGTGTTTATGTATGTATGTATGTATGTATGTATGTATGTATGTATGTATTAACATTGTTCCATTCTCTTTATGGATCAGCATAGAACACATCCTTTTGGGAAAGACTGAGGGATACAGAAAAATTTAACAGTTTTACAAATGATTATGTCACCGAGTCAAACTGACCCTTACTCACCCAAATAACTGAGTTTTACAAACATCATTGTATTTAAAAATCAATATCCAAGTGTTCTGTTTAACATTTATGGTGCAAAATTATAGGAGATTGCTTTTAACGTCTTTATTTGCTGATTTCAGCGAGCAATAGACATGCATTGTTCTAGTTCAGGGTCATGGAAGAGTAGATCATTTAATATAATATCTTTGTATTAGCTTAGGTTGCAAAACTTGGCTATAAAGGAATTCCAGAGCCAGTAAGATTGATTGTTTCACTGTAACATTAAAAACAACTCAAACAAACAGGCTGAGTACACAGTAGAATAGCAGCCTGGAGTGTTAACTGACCTTAAGTTGGAGGTGGTTGTTTTTGTTTATTATTATTATTTTTTTAAACTCTGGCATTAGGTTCTGCAAAAGTCTCATTCTCTTATAATGTTAGGGATATCTTCATCATAGAAATGAGACTACTGTTTTGTCATGGTTGGTGGACCAGTGAACCCTCAGTTCCGAACACTTGGGTTTTACTGATCCATCCTCATGCTAGGCTCTATAGACAAAGGTTTGGGGAATTGAAACTTGGGCACTTACTCTTGTGAGGCAAATACTCTTACAGGTCATACCCTGCATTGTTTGTTCAGAAAAACCTCACTGGGACAGTGGTGGAATCAAGAAAAGACATTTACAAAGAAGCAAGTTTAGGACAGCTGGTATCTACAGCTTATTCAGGTGTTAATGGTGGTGTAACTAAAAAGGCAGGAGCTCGAACCTCAGGACTTCTGCTATGCACAGCCCATAAGAAGAGTTAGTAATCTCAGTAGGAGGGTACAGATTCAGGTAGAGTGGGAGGAGGAAGCTCAGGTGGATGCCCTCCTTCTACTTTGTCAATATTTGCATACTGGCCATGTGAAGGCTTTGCCAATTTCCTTTCTTCCTTCTCTCTCTCTCTCTCTCTCTCTCTCTCTCTCTCTCTCTCTCTCTCTCTCTCTCTCTCTCTCTCTCTTTACTTCGATGTTTTATTTAAAAGATTTATTTATTTATTTTTTGTATGTGAACTTGCTGTCACTATCTTCAAACACACCAGACAAGGGCATAAGATCCCATGGTTGTGAGCCACCATGTGATAGCTGGGAATTGAACTTGGGACCACTAAAGAACATCCAGTGTACTTAACTGCTGAGCCATCTTTGCCAACTTCTTAAGCCTCATAGGATTTAGCAATTTTCTTGATCTGGAAGATCAGTGTCCTTGACACTTAATATAGACTTATTTAGGTTGTCACTTGTCCCACACTCATCCACTAAGCCAGTGTTTTAGGTTAATTTTCATTTTTATCCTTGTTTATTTTACCTTTGCTTTATCTTCACACTGTTGTCAGTTGTATTATGTTCTTATCTTTCACAGTATATTGGATTCTTATTGATGTAAATCTAGAGATTCTAATATGTGGATTTTATTTTTTTCTACATTATTAAAATTTACTATTAAACTTAAAAGATTTTTTTTGTCTCCTGAAAGAATACTCAGAATATTTTAAGCATAGGAGCATAGCTCTGAATAGCAGGTATCTATTTTCTTCTTAGTTTTCCATTTACTTAATTTTCCTTTTTTTTATGCAGCAAAACCTTTAAGGAATCTAGAAATTGTAAGGATCTATGATTCCCCAAAGAATCATACCTTGGACTCAAATAGTATATAAATGCAAAGAGTGTTTAATTTTGCAAATGTCCAGCATGCTGAGGTTTCTTATTACCAAGATAGAGAAACAAGTGAGCTTGCAGGCCAGATTTAAATCACATTTGGGGAATTTTTGCATAGGTAACCTCTGCTTTAATCTGTTGAGTCCATCTCTATAGACATTCTAAACCATTACCATGGGTGGAAACTGCTGCTGACCCATTGTACTTACCTTAGGTCAGGTGGCAGGACAGCTTCTGATGGCAGGGCATTTTCTGACCAGCTGCCTGAAACCTGGGTTTTATTCTAGTAACTGACTTGCCTAGGCTTACCTGGACTTTAGCCTAGACTCCTAATGTACCAATTTGAATCCTGACATGGAGTCAGCTTAGCCTCCTGAAAGGGATGGGATAGAAAGTGTTCCATTGTCTCATTCCTAATTTTAGTGGTCACCATCATGCCAAATTGTTGCACTGCCTTGAAAATGTGTGAAAACCACATGCTTCTCATGTGGCTCAATCTGTCACTCTTCTGTCAACAGGGCTGTCTGCTTTGTCCTCGAGGTGTGAAATCAAAGTGGAGCTATACACCTTTATTTTACTTGTCTGCACATCCTTTCTGTTGTTCTATGTCATCAAGCTGTTATGTCTCTTACACTCCTGATTCTCAAACATTTTTTTTCAATCTGTAGGATAATCTTCTTTTTTAATATACTTGTTCCTCTCATGCCTACAGTCACCCAAAGGAAATTACTAATCCAACATCTCATCTTGGTTGTCTTCATTATTTTCACAAGTGAATCTGTGAAATGAATATCAGAAGCAATATAAGAAAAATTTAACCCCACAGCATAAATTCATAGATGGTTTTGATACATAGTACTCCTGAGATAAATGCCAGGAGATTTTGAAACTATGCAAAAGAAAATATCTATTATAATGAATCATGGCATTGTGTCAAATTCAGTACAAAATTAAGTTAAAATTAGGGCAAATTATTTAAAGGCAAACATTGAAACACTTTACTAAGTCTTTGATTTCAGAGCTAGATTATCTAGGTAGGAGCAATTACAGCCTACGAAGTAGAAATGGAGTAATTTGCAAAAATGAAAATCAGAAAAACAACAAGCATAGACTGTTCTTTTATTACAGGTTATCAAAATTAGAAAAATTCCCAAACACATTATGCCAAATATTTGTAAGGTCATAAAGGTACCGAATTTATGTGTTATTAAACTCATATATCTTGGAGTTATTCATAAAATCTGGAATATATGAATGACTATAAAACATGTGTTTTATTGGATACTGGAAATAAAACCTGGGGAAGGAGGATTTTAAGTAAGATTATTCTGTTTTATAAACAATTTCAGTTTTTGTCAATGTCAGCTTGTTGACAATTTAATTTAAAATTTATTTTTAACTGCTTCATTCATTAGTTTAGTTTATTATTGTTATACTGTTCAACAAGAAATTTAATTTATATACTTGTAAAAAGCATGTTATGGAAGTGATTATGACATAAATGATAGCAGCCTACCTATTTCTTAATGTGCCAGTTTTAAGTAGTACATTTCAGTTAATAGTTTACTATCCATACAGTTGGTTTAATGTGTTGCTTTGTTTTTGAGACAGGGTTTCTCTGCAAAGTTCTTGTTGTCATTAAACTTGCTTTGTAGTTCAGGCTGATCTGTAACTAAGAGATTTGTCTGCCTGTGTATTCCAAGAGCTGGGATTAAATGTGTGTACCACCCAGCGTAATGTGTTACTGATTATAAATGAAAATATTCTTTTCAATAAGAAATATTATGATTCTTTTCATCTTTTACTTTTGTAACAGCACTTTCTGTAACAGTTACGTTTTGTGACACCATTTCTTAGTTATCTTATAGCAACATAATACCATGAGTATGATTTCATGTAGTAAATGATGAAAACATATATAGTATGTTACACACACACACACACACACACACACACACATTGTTTTCCAGGAAACTGAAAGATGATGATTTTACCCTCCAGAACTCAAATTCTAAATTTGTCAAGATTTGTCAAAAAAAAAAAAAAGAAAACTAAGTTCATTTTATTTTAAATTTTGGATCTGTATCTATCTATTATGAAAGAAACTGAAGTATAGGATAATAAAATTTGTTTACAATGCAAATGGCTTCAATGAGAAAAGCTAAAACATAAAAATAACATCACTGATATCAGGTGGGTGAGGGTGAAGCAGATTCACAGTTGGAACTGGGAATCATTATGTAAAATAAAATAAGCCATGCAAGGAAAGACAAGTTGCACTTGATTTAATTTATATGTGGAAAAATTTGATCTCATAGGCTAGAAACTTTTCATATGTGTTCACCAGAGGTGATAACAGTAGTGAGGAGAGAGGATGTGAAAATGCTTATACATAAGTACTGAATCACTTATAAAAAATGTTGTAATTCTGTTTTATTATTAATAGTAGCATGACTGGATAGACTAACAGTACTCTTTATTTCAAGAAGCCAAGAGAAAAGATGATAAACTTTTGGTTTTTAAATTGTAAAAGTTTAGGAGATCTACAGTCTTACCTTAGTAAAATATATACATAAATTTATAAAGTATATATAATAAAAATATATATAATATATAAAAATATATATAATACATTTTATTATATATATTTATAAATTTTATATATAATATAAAATAATATATAAATATTACTGTAGTCATGATACATTAACATATTTATAATTTCACACCTTGTATTACAGGAATACAAATTGAATTAAAAATGAACTTATCACACAGGTAGTCAAACATATCTGTATATATGGAAATCCTATTATGCCTTAAAATGTACATTATGGCATAGGTGGAAATTCTGCATTCTGGGAGGAGTTTGGTGATGTGCTCATTTGGAAGATTACTTGTGGATCTAACATGATTCTTTGAGTTCATATTATCAGAAGCTACTTGTAAAGTCAGGTGTGACACCACCCATCTATAATCTGAACACTGAGGAAGTAGGAACAAATTGATCATTGTGATTTTTTGTCCAGGCACCCTTGTTGAATTCTTGACTTTTGGGTTAAGTTAGAGACTCACTATCTAAACAAAGCTAGAGAGAAAATCGATGTCTAAAACTCACTGTGACTTCCATACATATGCACATATGTGTACACATGTATACCTATGAACAAACATGACATAGATATAAAAGTGAAACATGAATAAAATATTTTGTTAAAAGTTCTTCTAATCTGAAAATATATTTCTGATTAAAATATCTTAAATGCTTTATTTAAATTAATAATATTATATGCAAAAATGGGAACATTTGAAATACCCAAAAATATTTTGGTTCATTTCTTCTGGGATTTATGATGTAGCTCACAAGCCCATAGAAAGCTATTATTTAATCTCTACAAATCAAAAATCAGTGTCTTATTTTCTGAAAGAAGTTTTTATTGCATATATCAGGAAAGTATCTTATAAAATAAGTAAATATCATTAGATTTGATCACATAGACCGAGAGAGTCTCATAAAATTAGTAAATGTCATAAAAATATAAAAATAAACATTGATAATTAAGGAAGACAAGCATCTCAGAGACATTCCACAACATGTTGAATAAGGCTATTATATCTTATGGGCTTAAAGACTGTTACCTTCTGACTATTTCTTGACTTGTTTCTCTCTATCTATTTCTCTCCCTGCCCCTGCCCCTGCCCCTGCCCCTGCCCCTGCCCCTGCCCCTGCCCCTGCCCCTGCCCCTGCCCCTGCCCCTGCCCCTGCCCCTGCCCCTGCCCCTGCCCCTGCCCCTGCCCCTGCCCCTGCCCCTGCCCCTGCCCCTGCCCCTGCCCCTGCCCCTGCCCCTGCCCCTGCCCCTGCCCCTGCCCCTGCCCCTGCCCCTGCCCCTGCCCCTGCCCCGCCTCTGCCCCTGCCCCTGCCCCTGCCCCTCTGCCTCCTCCTCCTCTTTCTTCTCATCCTCCTTCTCTAACAACTTTTCATATTTTTGTTACCTTATTGTCCAAAGGAAAACTACGTGACATTTTTAAATATCAAGTAATATATGTTATACTTTTGCTAAACATCTCACCACCGGTTTGTGGTAAGAGATTTATAATTCATACTTTCATTAAAAGGGGGGAAAAACAACACCATATGCTGTGCTAAACCCGATGGAGCCACTGCTTCAACAGCTTAATGTCATGTGAATGGAAAGGCAATAATTTTCTGTATGACGTACAGGACTGTAACTTTTTAATGTGATTTTTCTTTAATATTGAGATTAAAATATAAAAAGTGTGAAGACATGAAATAACTTAGAACTTTCCAAATTTATATTATACAAAAGAGAATTATTTCTGAATCTGGGGCTAAATGAGTATAACAGAAATTAAAATAGCCAACTATTCTTGAAGCTAAACTAGAAAAAGCAAATTCAGAGAGGAATGTTCTCTGTTAATGCATCTCCTCTAGAAATCTCAACTTTATTGCAATGTGATGTTTGCCTAAATATCAATCTACTTGGCACTTTTATTACAATTCCGCAAATGGAAAGAGAGCAAATGAACCATTTACTGCTTTTATTTTCTGGGTATAATCATGTTTCTGTTTTTCATTCAGCGATAGTCAATTTTTTTATGCTCTCTAGCATAAAACATTCCTGAGCATTAATGATCAGTTATGCTAAGAGCCTGAGATTGTACACGGTTCTCATTTATATTACAATGTATACAATGCCATGACAAGCTATTTATAAACCGTAGTTGAGAAGGTAGACAATAATACACTATTGTAAAACTTTGAATATTTTATACACTGTTTATGGGCCAAAAAAAGAAGCATATCAATTTATATACAGTTATCAGATTTAAAATAAGAGTCCTAACAGAGGAAGAAAAATCTTTTTTTTTCAATCACCTTAAAACAAAAGAGTAAACCTGCTTTAAACATTGAATCTTCACCGAGAAATTGCATGCTTTTGGCTAATTCAAAAGATGTCTTTCATGATGATGATTAATTATCCTAAATTATTTCACATACACATAATAGCTGTGTTATAATGAGAAAGATGGATTAGCAATGACTATATATATATATATATATATATATATAGCCTCTGCTACAGAAATAATACAGGAGTCTATTTTACTTCCAATGAAGAAATTAAAAGTACTTTGTTGAGAAAGGAAGCAAAAATGCCCAGGGTCACTGTGTGAAAAGGACCAGGTTAAGAGTCATTGATGACGATTTGAAACTGCTTGTCAGTATAATAATACACTGCTTTAGTGGCAGAATGTACTATTCAACTAAGGCTGCCATCACAATTTTGATCTTAATTCTTCACTTGCTCCAAGTGCTGATATTACAGGAGTATACTTGGACTACTCTAGGCTAAATCTCTCAGTTTTCTTATATTTACATTGTATTTTAAGGATTAGGAAGTTCTAAGACACATATCAAAGACTTCCACATTTTCCTTGTACAGTTTGGGCTGAAGACAAGCCAGTCCACTGGACTCTTTAACACAGATGTGAGCAAGAACATAGGTATCACTTTCAGAGATGCTAAACTCATGGGGAGTTTGGAGAATGCCAAAAAGTCGATCCCTGCAGCAAATGTGATCACTGAGGTATTAAGAAGAAGACAGTAGAATATAGATTTAAGAGTTTAAAACATCTAAAAATGAATAATAGCCACTGTCCAATCTATTATAAAATAATGTTTTGTGGCATTTAAATTTTCTTAATTTAATTCATACACAAAGATCCAGATCATGACTGTATAAAACAATTTTTTTTCTGATTGAGGTGATGTTGTTTTACAATATTTAGATCATAATTTTAAAGCACTTGCTACTTTTTCCAAAGACCTCAATTTGTTTCCCTGCATCATGCCCAGTGGCTCAGAACTGCCTGCATTCAAGCCCTGGGGGTTCTGTCATCTTCTTTTGAGCTTTATGGTCAGCTGCACTCATGTGCATGTGCATGTACAAATACATGAACAGACACATAAATTCAAAATAATAATAAAAATTCTTTTAAGATTAAAAACAGTGATTCTATTTTCATAAATACTGTCATTGATTTCCCTCTCTAGAGATAATATTGAATTAATTGGTAATGTTCAATTTTCCATAAAGATATGGGATACCATCTAAAATCCTATAGAAGACTGGACTTAAACTTCTATTTATGTAACTGAATATGTGGATGAGTTTAAAAAACTGGGAAAACATTTCTTCAATGTTTCATAACCCAGCAAACCTTGTCTATGTGTAAGTTTTTGCTCAATAGGCTGTTATAGGAAATAGTTAATGGTCAGGAATCAGTGATTGATTTTTCTTGATTATGAAACATTAACTAATAAGTCTAGCTATTAGCTGCTCTCTTTTAGATACCGAAAGGTATTTTAGCACATGCTAAGTAAAATATAATTTTATGACTATTTTATAACACATGTGTGTATTAGGACACATTAATTTTATTATTCCGAAATCTAGGTTTCCCAAATAATGATAGTCTTGTCACAGTACAAACAATGTCCTGTGACAGGTTTAGAGTTATATGAATATCTTTACACTCTTAAACTGCATGCCAGTATTTTACTACACAGCCTTTGCTGTGGACAGTACTCAACAGTCTAGACTGGCATTACATTTTTCATCTGTGTGTTGCAAACCCCCTCACATAAATGAAACATTTGTTTTTATCACATGTGCCTATTCAATATATTGCAAACTACAGGATATATTTTGTATATTATATTTTACATTATGCTTTGACAAGATTTTCATCCTATAATTTGGATTCATGCATGGACGTGTTTTCCAGCTGATAGGTATTTGATTAATGGCTGGATCATAACATTCCAGCTTCACCAAGAAGTCAATTTATTAAGAAATTTATCACCAAATAGTCTTTTTAAGAACCAGGGCCTAGTTAGATGTAGTACCTACACACACCTACACACACACACACACACACACACACACACACACACACACACACCAGGAGACTGCATTTGAAATCCTGATGTATATTGTCTTGTTCTTGTGTATTTATCCCCTGCTTGTCTCAATGTCTTGTTGCCTTGCACTACCATGTACTGTGAGAGCCATAATATTGTACCCTACATACAGCAGTGGAGTCAGTCCATCAGGAAATGAAACCTTTGAAAGTATCAGGCCAAGTAAATAAGTTTTGTCACAGCATTACAAAAGTTGCCCAACATAGAACAACAGCTAATTTACAGGCTGATTTATTTTATTACCAACATTATAATCCAAACTCAATGATATTTCTGTGGCTGTTTCTATTTCTAATAAACAATTTATTAAACTTCACTCACAATTATTAGCAATAGAAAGATTGTACATGATACTACCCACCTCTAAGATGGAATTCACTAGGAAAAGATTTACTGTTACCCACTCTATTTTACTATTATGTCTCATTATGTAATAGTTTAGATTCATGTATAGACTTATTTTCCAGCTGATAGGGTTTTGATTTTGTTGATTGGATCATGACATTATAATAATAGAAATCCTATTTATTTTTTACTCTAATTCCATAGACACAAATTATACAAGCTCAATATACTAATTAGCTCTCTGGATATAAAACATACAAAAAAGAATTAAACACTAATGGCATTAAATAACAAGTTGCCAAATGAAATTAAAAAAGTATGAAGAAACTTCTCTTAGATAGGATGTCTATTCCTGCACAAAACATTGTGGCCAAGAAGCAAGTTGAGAAGGAACGGATTTATTCAGATTACACTTCCACAATGCTGTTCCTCACAAAAGGAAGTCAGGAAAGGAATTCATACAGGTAAAGAACTTAGAGGCAGGAGCTGACACAGAGGCCATGGAGAGGTGCTGCTTACTGACTTGCTTCCCCTGGCTTGCTCAGCTTGCTTTCTTATAGAAACCAAGACAGCTTGCCCATGGATGGCACCGTCAATGGACTAACCCCCTCCCCCCTGATCACTAATTGAGAAAATGCCTTACAGCTGGATCTCATGGAGACATTTCCTCAAGGGAGGCTCCTTTCTTTGTGATAACTCCAGCGTATGTCAAGTTGACACACAAAACCAACCAGTACAACTGACCCCTTGTCAACTTGACACACAAACACATCACGATTAAACCTCAACTTTTACTTTATTGTTCATCACCAAAATCTAAATAACTTTAAAAGTCCCACAGTCTTTACAAATTTTTATATATTAAAATTTCAATCCCTTTAAAATGTCCAATCTCTTGAAATTCAAATTCAAAGTCTCTTAACTGTGGGATCCACTAAAATACTTTCTTACATCAAGAGGAAAAAAATATCAGGGCACAGTCACAATCAAAAGCAAAAGCAAACTCTAACTGTCCAAGGTCTGGGATCCATTCAAGATCTTCTGAGCTCCTCCAAGTTCTTGTGTCACTTCTCCAGCCCTGCTCTTTGTAGCACGCATCTTGTCTTCTAGGTTCCAGATGCCCGTATTCCACTGCTGCTGCTGTTCTTGGTGGTCATCTCATGGTACTGACATCTCCAAAACACTGCTGTCTTCCACTGCAACTAGGCTTCACCAATAGACTCTCATAGGCTTTCTTCATGGTGTCAAGCCTCAACTCCTTTGTTCTTCATGATCCCTTCATGCCTTCAAAACAAGTACCACCTGGCTGACACTTACATATTACTAAGTCCACCTGCAGCACAAGGTACAACCCAGGCTATCTCTGGAACACAGCTTCTTTGTCCTCTCAGATAACACTACTCAGAAGATTTCACCTCAGTGATGCTGGTCTCTTCTTGAAATCATCACTCATTTCTTAGCTCCAGCTAACTAGCATCAATAATTCTAGTAATGCAAAAGTTTTATTTTAGAATTTCTTGTATCTTGCTAATAACAAATGATTCTTCAGCCCCAGCTAACCAAAACCACAGGATCCTCACAATCAAAACAACAATGGCCCTGATAAGAGTCTTTAATCTTCCCTCTGAAATCTTCCCTCTGAAATTTTACAAGCAAGGCCTCCATCATTTTCACTGTTCTCAAGATTATCTTCCAAGCTCCTACAGAACATCCCATAGAACACTTAATACCCAATGGCTTTTCTAGCCCAAAGTTTCAAAGTCTCTTTACAGTACTTTCCAAAACATGATCAGGTTGTCACAGGAATACCACACTATACTAGTACCAACTTCTTTATTAGTCAGGATTCTCTAGAGTCACAGAACTTATAGTCTCTATATAGTAGGGGAATTTGTTATGATGACTTACAGTCTGTAACTCTCCAACAATGGTCAGCTGTGAATGGAAGTCTGAGAATCTAGTAGTTGCTCAGTCCCACAAGGCTCATTACTTCAGCTGGTCTTCTGTAGAAGTATCCAACAGATGTGCTAGCAAGTAAATACAAGCAGGCATAGAAGAGTGACTCTTCCTTTTTCCAATGGCTTTATGTAGGCTTCCAGCAGAAGGTATGTACCAGATTAAAGGTGTATACCACCAGGCCTAGATCTGGGACTTGTTCTGTTTCAGGCTGACCCTGAACTCAGATATCTCCTTGCCTTAGTCTCCTGAAATTAAAGGCTTGCATTACTTTGCCTAGGCCGAAATTTTTCATAGCCACTATGCCTCAACATCTGGATCACAGGTGAGTCCTTCAATTCTGGATTGTTGTTCATTCCAGATGTAGTCAAGTTGACAACCAGGAATAGCCATTACAAAATGTAATGCTATCATTTTAAATATAATGAAATACGCTAAATTTTTATATTGAAACTCAGAGAATTTCTTAAGAACTATACATTGTGCATTGATATGTTCCCCTCAGAAATCCTAACATTTATATTACTTCATTCCAGTTGGTTTTTTTAACAGTTCATAATTACAACTGATTTACAAACATGAAAATCTAATTTACACAAACATAATTGTCTTAAAGTGATGTGAATGTGCCCATTAAAGACATTTCTCTTACATTCTAGATCACCAAGCATGGTATAATAATCAAGTTTCTTCATGAAGTTTGAAATGATATGGTGTCTCATATTTAACCATTAAAGTAAAATGAATATTTTTTCATAAGTTTAGCCAGTGGGGAGATGATTCTGAGGGGATAGGTGTGTGTTGTGGATATGAGTGTGGCTATGTGTCTGTGTGTATTGCAATGTGTCTATCTACATATATTTATATGTATGTGTTTGAGTCACTATGTGCATGGTATGTGTACACATGTATTTAGTGTCCCTAGTTATAGGCAAGCATACACATGGTGTGAGTGTGTGTGTGTGTGACAGAGAGATAAAATGGTGAAGTTAAATAAATTAATAAAATTACTGAACTGAGGTTTTAAGCTACAATTAAAAATGAGCGTGAACCCTTAAAGTGTCAAATTACAATAGAAACTTCTTATTTGTCCAAGTAAAGAATTCAATAAATAACAAAAACATTAAAAAATCAAATTCCAGAAAATGAATAATGTCATTGAAAGAATCTCCAATAAGATACTATATGTAAGAGTGTTTATAAGAAACTAAACTCTTCAAATCGGTGGATAGAATACACCAAACATGATGCAAAAATGCAGGGAAAAATATGAGGGAAAAAGTAGATTTGTCCTCTGATACAAAGTAGCATTTGTCTTGTGACTATTATGTTTGTAGAAAAAACTTTAAAGTGCATATATTTGATAGTAACTTTGAAGCTTGAGCATAGAAGTGAGGGTTAGCATCCATGTGTCTCGGAGTTCTTCCCACAGAAGTCAGGGTTGAAATCAGAAAAACAGGTAAGCAGCTGAAGGAAGTATTGATGGAAATAACGGAACTGTGACACTGGAGTCTTATTTCACAAACACTTTCGGGACAAAAAAGAAATAAAAAAGAATGTCGCCCTGTGCTATGGAAACCTGCTTACTAGTGAGAAACCTATGTCATAGCAAACTGCCCCTAGATTCTGCAGTAAAGAAAATAAATGGCGTGAACACTTTTACTACGTGCCTGCCATCTGTTATTAATTGCATCGACTGAGTGAGTGACTATTTGTGCAGCTGCAGTAAAGTGAACTGAATTTCAGGAATAAAAATATATAGCATTCATTGAGTTCACAGGAAGGTTTGTGATTAAATGGAAAAGATAGAAAGGCATGGGGTTAAATTGCATTTTTACTTCTTTGAGGTTGAAATGTTTTTCATACTTGTAGCGAATCCATTCAACTCTGTTTATGACACAAGAAAACAAAACCAAACTAAATATAATTTTAAAAATATAGGAAGTAGAAGCATTGTATTTGATAAATCCATAAAAGATGTTAAGGACCACTGACAGATTATGTACATCACTAACTGTTTCATTTAAGGTTTTTAGTAACAGATAATAGCTGTGAGTTTCAAAATCAAAACTGAATTTTGTTAAGTCATTTTTCTAAAATACAGTTAACAGTATTTGAGTATTTATTATGGATTCTGGCTTTGTGTTTTGATGGGATTCCTGTATGTGTAAACCTGTGTGTCTCTGCATCTGTACGTTTCTTGTGCTTTCTGTTTCACCTTTATTTCTGTTTTTTTTTTTGTTTGATTCTTTGTTTGCTTTCTCTTACCCCAGTTTTTTTTTTTGTTTTTGCTTTTATATTATTTTTATATACCTGTTTGATTTCTAAGGAGATACAGAGAGGGTACGGATTCGGATAAGAGAAGATGTACTCAGAGAAGTTGGAGGAGAGGAAATTGTAATGAAAATATGTTGTATAAAAATTCTATTTTCATCTTGAAAAATAGTAACAGAAATAATGATCACAGAGTACAAACACTATAATGATAGGAGGTTTGAGTTGTGGAATAACTACATTGCAAATTTGATTCTCCATTTTAGTCAATTAAAAATAAGGAAAATAATGCGATTGATATAGTTGTCATTTTTGAGAGAAGTACAGGAGTGATTTATCTAAACATTAGTAAAACAAAGAAACAAACAAGAAAAAAACCAAAACAAAATAAACAAACAAACAAAATAAAATCACACATTTCAATTCTTGAAAAAGTTTGTAAACATTATCCTAGGTCTGTCTGGAGATTTCCTCTGCCGCTATTTTAAATGGGCAAATAGGAAAATGTTGAAAATCGTTTGCATAATAGACAAATGTAAATCCATTCTTGTTGTAGAGAGAAGCTCTGTGCTGCCTTGATTATATTCTGCTTCCCTGCTGCTCCATGAACTCATACACACTGGGGGGAGGGGAGGACCATGTGCACTTATGACTTTGAAGCAAAGAAACTGCAGTGTGATGTTCCATTGCTTACTTCACCCCTGAAATCTCAGCCCATGAATTATCCTTGCTACAGAGATTTGAACATAAAATCATCCGCTCGAAAGATAAACTATATAGAATGGCAAATATGAGAATCCAGTTTTAACTGCTAACTTTAAAGAATCTGAGATAAAGGAAATTACATTTTATTGTGGTTGCTCATGATTGTTTGTTCAATGAGTTGTCACAGAATCCAATTTCCACATTAGCCATTTTCTATGTAAAGAATTGATTCTCTTGTTTCATTTACGGTGAAGTGATAGTTCTATAGTCCTCTTGAATTATTATGAAAAGTGCTTATTAAATCACCAGCCTTACAGGGGATAAAACTTGTCTGTTTACATAATACCACTTGCTCAGTTTTAATCAGCCTTAAGTGCATGACTTTGAAATGAATTAACAATGGAAGAAATATATTCCAAGTGATATTATTTTCATGACAATATTATTTCTCACATAAATAAAATGGAAAATAATTTTCCTTAATAACATGTGTGCCACAAACATAAAATAAATGCAAATGCAACATGCATAACCCAAAGAAAAAGTTTTGTGGAAATGATTTTCAACTCTATACAAATCAATGAAAAATACTTTCTCTACATTCTATGGCAGAGTACAATATTATGTTTGTTTTGAGTATACATCTTCCAATTGAAGCGATCTCATGTACATTTCATATATAAGACATTTTTTACTTGAGCTAGAAAATTGATTCAGTCTTTAAAATCACTTTTTCTACAAATCTAATGACATGCATTTGCTTCTTTATAACAATGTAAGGTAGAAGGAGAGAATCAACTCTGGAAAAACGTCCTGGGACCTGAACATACGAAGGTTTTGTTTCCTCAGATTATATACACATGCAGTTACACAACAATAGTAAGAGAAAAGAGAAAATTAATTTGAACTTTCGTAAATTTCTCAATCTTCTTTTGATGCAACCTTAAGGCCAACTAGGAAACAGATATTATGGTGTAATACAGGAAACTAAAATGGAAACCTCAGTAAAACAGTTAAAACTACTTAGGTCGGAAAAATTATCAGTGTCAAAGATAGTCATACTATATGTTACTAGAACTCCCACTATTGGTCAATATATTGTGAATGTTCAAGAAAATAGTCTAACTTCAAAATAAAACATACAGCCCAATCTAAAATTAGCAGAATAGAGTCTTACTGACATGCTACCACACATATGGAATATATATTTGCATGAAAACTTGGATTTGTTTCAAAGAGTAATGGTTAGATTAAGATTTGAGAAACAAGAAAATCATGGCCCTCTCTGAAAATATATGTCAAATAACTTTATATGGACTGCCAGGTCATATTTAGTAATATTTATGCATATACACATAGAATGACACTTAGTGTACTTGGACGCTATGGATTTCAGGGAGAGTAGGGATAGATACATGGGAGGATTTTAAGAGAAGAAAGGGAGGGGATAAAGGCTGTAATTAAATTATAATCACAGGAATATGATTTGAGCACCATCCTCATCAGTTTGACCTAGAAAGGCAAAGTTTACTAACCATAGAAACTAATTTCTCATGTGAACCTCTTCAGCAAAAGGTTGTGCATTTTCATGATGATACCTTTCTCACAGATTAAGGGATCTACATTCAAGTGACCTAAGAACTTTTAACAGTGCACAACATTCAAGTTAATTATGTTATTACTTAATAAATGAATCTGAACCTTAAAGGACAAACCTTTAAGAAAAATAAAGTTGTCTTAAAGATTGAGCTTTGAGCATCAGCTGTTCCACAGATGCTGTCACTGATCATCTCTTTCTTTACCTTTCCAATGTACTTCTTTCCTCTAATTCACATTAACTCATTATAAACTATTCATAAGGCGGAGAAAAGCAAAGACTATTTAGATGGAAATCTATATAATTTTCATTATATCAATGATAACAATTCATTTTTCTAGTGAGAACAAAATCAATCAACCCTAACCACCAAAAAGACCATAATCATGTTCATGCCAAAGACATGAGGAGTTGTTTCTTTTCATATTTTAATGTAAATTTTATTTTCCATGGCCCAATGAATGGGAGACACAAACACTTTAAAAACTGCCACAACTGATCAAAGTTATAGAATAGTTTTCAAGGCAGATAGAGTATACTATTTTGCAAAGACATACTTGGTCCCACCCAAAAAATGTTGGCTTTCCAATATAATAAATAGGCAAGAGTCATGCATACCAATGAGGAGCATGATGTATCCTGCATCTTAAGAAATCTAGAGGATGCTACAATGTGATTTTGTAGTGGTATCAGTCACATAAAACTATTTCTCAAGGTAGGAAGAATATTTTAGAATATGTCACAATTTTCCCGAGAAATTAACAAAGATACCATGGCTCCAGATTTTATGGGACTCTAATTCTAAGCCCCCAAATACATCTTTCTTATTAGACACCAGTATAGCTGGTAAATAATGATCACAAGAACCCCAGTCAATGTATCTTATATACAGAGCATAAAATGACATCACTCTGAAATAATAGAGTTGCATATCACTGAGGACTAGACCATGACAGCAAACTGCATTAATGATGTAGCCCAGCAAAAGAACTATTACTTCAGGTGGTATCTGCTAAACCAGGATAGGAATATACTTTCTTTGTTTTAGGTATATAAAGAATATTCTGTTGCTATATGGCTGCTTACCAATTGCCATGGGATGGTAATGATTTGACCCAGTAATAAAGCCACATCTGGATCAGCAGTTGCAATAGGAGACACTGTGCAATTATACCTTCAATAATCTAATTTTATAATTAGCATTCACATCTGTTCTCTGAACAAGTGAAACAGGTGAACTGAATGTGCTATGATGAGGACATTAATCCCTGCGATACTTATAGGGATTTCGTATTGTTTGATTTAATAATTTTCATGTAAAAGGAATACTGAATGTTTCTGTTCAGCTTTCATTATCTGACGAGCTCCCTTTCATGGACCTGTGATTCAGTAACCATGTGATGAGTCAGGTAAATTTGTAATTATGTGTGATTTGATGATGTATTATGAAATTCAGAAAATAGCTGTAACAGCTTCAATTAGTTAGACCTGTTCATAGTAGTATTATTTTGCCCTTTAAGAATAAGTAAGGATTAAGAGTTAGTGACCAGTGTCCTCACGATGCCAAACCAATTGTCATATTGTAAGAGAACTGAGGAATAACTGTAACAGTGATTATAGTTTATGCAATGAAGTCTTCTTGTTAAACCCAGACTCATCACTATAAAAAGATGCATAATAAATTGATTAAAGAATGGTATGATATTATTTTCATTTTAGATATAATCTATCCAATAGATCTGTAGATTTTTACTTATATACATGTGATATAGATTCATAGAGCTACCATCAAATTTGAGTACAGGATACCATTATTTGCTTTTAAATAACAATGCTTCTTGCTGCATTGAATGATCTGATAACTGATTCATTTCTATTACCCTCTATATTTTTCACTAGTGTTACATCTTTAGGGATCATCTTATATGAGCTGTTGTCTTGCATATTGAATCTTCATTACCACAAATGAGTTCTGAAAAGTCAGTTCTCACATAGTAGTTTCTACTTAATTTGTTTCCAATTGTAAGAGATGACCAAGATTTAACTAGGGACTAGAAGAGTATATTCCATGGCAAGATATTTATACATAGTGAAGGCAGCACATTTTAGACTTACATTTGGGTATCTTAACAGGTAAGTAATGAGGTATGTCATAAATACCAACTTCAATCTTTTTAACTTAGGTTGTGTACTTTATAATATGAAACATAGCTTTGCCATTTTACTTGATATTGGCCATTCAATTGTATATGGTTTAGTTAACAGGAAATAAAGATAGGGCAAATTTTCTCATCATTTGACTTAGAAAAATGAATCCAAGATGTTATTTTACTGTGTTTTTCTTGGAGAATACATACAAAGTTTGTGTTCTTCAACTTTGATTTGGAAGTTATAATTTCAGTCTTATTACATGATTATTTTGTCATTTTAATTATACAAAATAAACATATTTTTTGCATAACACATTTTATGCCTCTCTTTCTTTGTATTCTCATTGGGTCTTGTTGTTAATAGTTGGGCCAGAAGTTAATTGTAGATATAGAGCCAGTAGAGTTGTAGATATGAGAATTAATTGTCCTTTTCAATACATTTGTTTGTGTGTGTGTGTAAAATTTCTAAGTGTACATGTCTTCATCAGGTATCTATTTCTGTGAAGAGACACTGACGATGACAACTCTCTCTCTCTCTCTCTCTCTCTCTCTCTTTTTTGGTTTTTTTGTTTGTTTGTTTGTTTGTTTGTTTGTTTTTTTGAGACAGGGTTTCTCTGTGTAGCCCTGGTTGCCCTGGAACTCACTTTGTAGACCAGGCTGGCCTCTAACTCAGAAATCCACCTGCCTCTGCCTCCCAAGTGCTGGGATTAAAGGCGTGTGCCACCACCGCCCGGTGACAACTCTTATAAGGTAAAATAATTAGTTCAGGCCTACAGGTTCAGAGGTTTAGTCCATTATCATCATTGAAGGAAACAATGACACAGTTACCTCCTCAAGGACAGACATAGTACTGTTATTCCCTATGGTCTTTGGAGGCCATTTTCATTCATACCATCATAGTATCCACTCACATTTTATGACCTTAGTTCTGGCCACCAAATGCTTACTTGTATGACAGGACAACTTTTAAAGTAGTAGATTTAAACTTAGTGGGATGTCAGCACTTTCAACAATAAAAAGTGAATACAATTTTATACAGTGCCTTCCCTGTAGACAAGGGTTCCTTTTATAGTACAAGTAGAATCTTCATAGAAAAGACAAAGAAAAAAAAATCAATGCCCTGAGATTTTCATTACATTACTTAACAATTTTCTTTTCCTTTTTAAAGTCTTTTTGGAAACAATAAAAAAGGAACTTGCAAGTACAAAATTAATGTGTCTGCTGCATAATTGTGCCTTCCAATTTCCTTGAAAAATGTTTCATTTGGCCCTTCTAACCTGCAATTTTATACAAAAGAATTCTAAGAAAAATGGCTTCAGCCTAGTTGACTTGACAAAATTTTAATACCCAGTAGTCTAAAGAACTTTTGTTCATTTTATGCAGGAAAAAATGTAGGAGAATATTAGTGACAATTATTACAATTTTCAGTTTCTAATCTTCATTTATTTATATTACATATTTATATAAGTTTACCCACATTTTATTATTGAATTATAATTGTGAATTCAAGGGTTATCTCTAGCAAGGAAACACTTGGTATGTTTCATTGCTAGCTGAAACCTGAAAACTTTTTTTTATAGATTTATTGAAGTTCTACAATGTAGACAATGCTCTAACTCTTTCAGAAGAGTTAACATATTCTAAAATATTGATAATGATATGGTTGAAAATAGTATGGTACAAACTATAATATATTTCAACATACTTTGATGAATTTACTTTTCTGGTAAAAGAAATATAAAAGTAACTTTTAATCCCTATTAATTTCATATCATATTTGTCCTTTTTGTAAGTTACATTGTTATATTTTTATTCACCTCAAATATATGACCTGAAATATTTACTATTTTGATGATTTTAACATTGAGATTCATTGCATAGCTTTTCCCAGGAATATTTAAAGCAGAATCCCCAGACACTGAATAACAGAATATGTACATAGCATTTCTCATGTCCAGCTCTAAGATCCAGGAAGCTTATTGAAATGATAAATACTCACCTGATATTAATTCTCATACATTTCATTTGTTCTTACCTGTCAATCATAGTTTTATTTTATTTTTTAGTCTTTGGACTCTTTTAGATGTTAATAGCCACTGAATGTAGTTTCTTAGCTATTTTCCTCATAGGTACTGTGGCTCAATATGAATGATGGCACATTTGCTTTCAAGTGAAATAGATATGCCTATTGTCTCTTTATTTGTTATATATATATTTCATTTAATTTGGACATTAATATTAATATAATATAACCTGGTTTAAATGTTTCTAAATAATTCATATAAATAACATAGGGCTCTGCAAACCCATGAAGACCCCCACACTAACCACAGTGTGTCTGTTGAATTATCTTCTTAAGTAGTGTATGAATCAGTCCTCTATAGCCTTATAATTGGCATTAAATACCCATCTCTGGTGGTTCAAATGAAAAAGGAACCATAGGCTCATTGGGAGTGCCATTACTAAGAGGTATGGTTTTGTTGTCATTATGTTGAAAGTAGTATGTCACTAGGATATGGTTTTTAGGTATCAGAAGCTCAAGTCAGGTTTTGTGGCTCTCTCATTCTCTTTTTGTTGCCTGCCAATCTAGATGTAGAAATCTCAGCTTCCTCTCTAGCACCATGTCTGTCTTTGTGTAACCATGCTTCCCTCCATGATTAAAAAGAGTATACCTGTGAAATGTAAACCACTCCCAAGTTAATGCTTTCCTTTATAAGAGTTGGCGTGGTCATGGTGCCCTTTCACAACAACAGCACATTAATTAGTATAGAGGTTGGTATCAGAAAATAGGGTATTGAATATAATAGGCTGGACCATGCTTCTATAATAGGAATGTGGACACTGGATTAGAAAAGCCACTGATGCTTTAAGCACAGATTAATAGGCCATACTAGTAGGCATGGAAGGCAGTGTTGCTGAGGAAGATTTGAACATTGGAAGTCTGGATCAAATGATTTCAGAAGAGAAGTTATTCATATTATTATATCATATTATTCATATTATTATTAATATTATTATAAACATTCATACTATTATATTACAAATTATATTATATTATAAATACTATAAATATTAATATATAAAATATTATATTATATATTAAATATAAATATTTTATGATATTATATACTATATACTACTATATACTATATACTATATGCTATATACTATATACTATATGCTATATGCTATATGCTATATGCTATATGCTATATACTATATACTATATATTATTATATCTTATGTTATATGTTATATGTTTTATGTGTTATGTGTTATATGTTATATTATATCATATTATAATATTATAATACAATATTATAATATAATAATATTAATATAATGATATTATAGTATAGTATATATTAAATATATTATAAATATTATAAATATCATATTATAAATAGTCATACTATTATTCATATTATTATAAATTATTCATACTATTATTTCATATTAGTATGTGGCCTGGAGCCTCTCTTGATATTTAGATGAGGAATATGTGGCCTGACTTTTTGTCTTGTCTAAAAATTCTTCCAGATATTAAATTGAAGTTTTACAGTCATCAAAGCTGAAAGGGGTTTAAGATCTATATATCAGCATATTATTCACATCAGACATGGAGAGGCAGAGGTTGGAGGTCCAGGCTGGTTTGTTTTTGCTTTGGTTCAGTATGTTTTCACTGTGCTCCCTTTCCTCCTCTTTGGAATGGTTATGTATATCCTGTACCACTGTATGTTGGAAGCTGTAATCAGCTTTTTCATTTTGATTTAGTGAGAGTTACAGGGATTTCTACAAGTTAAAAGAACTTTGTACTTTTAAACAAAGTTGAGACTATGATAGGATATGGTTGGGGAATTTTGAAGTTTGAGTAAATTCATTCTTGGATTCTGATATGGCTATAAGCCTATGGGGCCAAGGACTAGAATGTAGTGTTTAATAAAATTAGCCCCATGTGCTCATAGAAAGCAGCACTGATAGGAGGTACAGCCTTTTGCTGTACGCATGGGTTTGTTAGAGAAAATGTATCAAGGGATGGGCTTTGAGGTTTCAGAAATTCAGGCTAGACTCAGTAGCTCCCTTACTGTTTTGTTTTGCCTGCTGATCCAGATGTAGAAATCTTAGCTACCTCTCCAGCAGTTTCATACCTTCATGCTTCATGCTTCCTTCTATGAAGATAACAAACTAAATGTCTGAAACAGTAGGCATTTCCTATTTATTTTGAGAATTACTATGGTTATGTTGTCTCTTCACAAAAAAATGAACATTAACAAAGACACCAACTTACATCTTTTGGTAATACATGCCTTTGGGAATAACATTCCTGATATCTTTCAGCCTCTTTTTTCCACAGGGATCTTATTGATCATAAACAAGTGACCTCAATTGCTTGTGTTATCCACCCTGCAAGGGGCTGATTTCTCTCATATCAACTTAGATTATGCAATTTTTTTTGTCTGAAGGAGGAATGGCTAGTTTTATGTTACTAAGTTTCTCTCTTTTCCAGCTCTCAGACTAATTTCATCTGCCCCTCCACCCCCATCTCGCAGCCTTAAAATATTTAGTGTAAGATGTTTTTTTTTTTTTTTTTACTGGATATTTTGTTTATTTACATTGTCTTTTATTTCTTTTTAAAAAACCATCCCCAATCAAAGTCTTTGGACAGAGAACATACACCCAAGTACATAGTGGTTATCACAGGTCTTTTATGTTTGTATGGTTTGGTTTGGTTTGTTATAATAGGTCATTGTTAAAGTTCTTACTTATACTTGATCATAGAAACTTTTCCATGTTTTAAAAGTGATACATGAGGACTGTGTTCTGTAAATGTCTTTTTACACTTTCCTTTGAACTGATCAATTCTTACCACGTATTTCCAGTTTTCTGTGCTTAGAAAAAAAGCTTCAGTATTTCCAAACTCATATTATTTTCCATCACTCTTGTTCAGAAGAGAGAAAAAAATAACGTCTTATGATCATCCAGACTCCTTTGAATGTTATTTAGAATTGGATTGCCTAATTTTTGTTTAAACTTTTGTTCATTAAGCTCACTGTAATGCATAGCAAATGTTCTGTGTTATACATGAAACTCTATCACAAGGAAGTCCACAAAATACTTTGAAAACTGGTATCAACTTAAAATTTACAAACTTAACAAAAGAAAATCCAATCATGATTTTAATGAAATACAGTACCTCAGTCATTCCTCAAAATTCTGATTTCATTTTCATTTCAGAATGTTTTGGCTACATTATGTCTAAGCACATATGTGTATCGTACATACAAAGGCTATAAAAGTATTTGGATTCCCTGGGAAAATTAATTAATGTTTGTATGTAGGAAAACATCAATGAACATGATAAAGCCCCTGAATTGGTCCACGAGAAAGGAGAGCCAAGTGATTGAAATATTCAAGTATTCTGTGCTGTTGAGTTCACAGAGTCAAAGAGCTGCATCCAATTATATTTGGTAAATGTTAATGAAAGTCAAACAATCTTGTTAAATTATATATAATCATTACTGTCAAATAAATATATTTTACATATGAAATTAAATAATTTAATCTTCTGAGAAAAACATGCTTTATTATATTTATGATTATCTTTTAAATGCCATGAAATATTAGTTTCTAGCTTACAAAGAGACATATGAGAAGAATTTATGAAAAGTTTCAAATAACTGAAACTTTATAATTTCAATTAACTTTTATATCTTAGGCTATACATCACTAATAAATATAGGCTTAATACATTGGTTTAAAGCCGGGCAGTGGTGGTACACGCCTTTAATCCCAGCACTTGGGAGATAGAGGCAAGCGGATTTCTGAGTTCGAGGCCAGCCTGGTCTACAGAGTGAGTTCCAAAACAGCCAAGGCTATACAGAGAAACCCTGTCTTGAAAAACCAAAAATAAAATAAAATAAAATAAAAAGTGTAAAAAAATACATTGGTTTATCCATCAAAATTTATTACTGATGACACCTTCTTTATATTTTCATTCCTAGATTCTTTACTTCCTTCTCCATTTCCTTGCTATATTAACCTATACAATTCTGAAATTATGATTACCTTGGACCATCGCTAATACCCAACACTTAAAAAAGTTTCCACAAAGTGATTCCACTGTTAACCCCTTTACTCTCATTTGAAGTGGTTATTCATTTATTCTATCTTTTTTTTTCTAGTTAAATGCATGCTATGTGACATCACTTTCTAAGCACATACCTTTCACAGAGAGTCCTGGAAAGACAAAAAGAACTGTGTCTTCTGCTGTGCCATTTGAAATGTTTGCCCAGCAGCTCTGCAATTCTACCAACAGAGTCTGTCAGAGCATGAACCTAGACCTGGGGTATCTTTAGAACAAAGTAGCTAGAAAATTAAATTACCTACAAAAAATATTAAGTTTGCACTACCTTCAAAATGTAAGACAATTATTTAAAAAATCATCAATGATGAAAAATACAATTCAAAATCACTTGGAGAGCATTTTTGAAATGAATATTAGAATTTAAAAGTTACCAAGGCATTAGATATCATAATGATTCATGAGATTCATATGTTCCATGAAAAAATTTTATTCTTCCAGAAAAAGTATGTTCATATCATTATTTTTCAATTGAAAATATATTTATTTTCAATGTCTCATACACTATATTTTGATTAGTAATTAACTTCACTCCACAAGTTAATGTCTCCACTCATCTAACTCTAAAACCTTTTTCCAACTTTCTTTAAAAATGAGTAGAAAAAAAATAAAAGAACACAAAAACACAAATTAGAAACCAAAATATACAAGCAAAGTACCACAGATATCATTTGATTTATTGACTTTAGTTTGTTTTGTTTATTTGTTTTTATTTACTTAATTTTTAGTTAAAAGAAATGTCCTGAGGAATAATTAATACACCAGCATCTTATTACTGCGCTATTGATGTAAAGAGACACCATAACCAAGACAATTATTAAAAGAAAGATTATTTGATCTGGGGTTTTGTTTCATTGTTGTCATGGTGGCATGCTAAGTCATATTTAAGAGCTGCATCATGACCCATAGAAAGACACTAAGACTTTGGGCTTGCTATCACCTTTTGAAACCCCAATGCCACTCCCTATAACACACTTCGTCCCCTAACTCCTTGTCCTTTTAAACCTTTCAAACAATGCCAAGGTGATGAAGCATTCAAATATTATATGAGCCTATGTTAGAATTCTTATTAGAAACCACCTTGCACCCCCTGGGTCCTATAAGCATATAACCATATTAAAATAAAGAACTGCATCTGTGGGGAGCCAACAGAAGGCGGATATCATCCTTGCAGCCATCTTGAGCCATATACCCTGACAAGAGATTTGATTACAATAGCCTGCAACAACTGAGCATACTCTGATAACATCTTGTTTTAGATACCCAGGATCTTCCCTTGGGTGTGTGAGACTTAATACTGTGATTTAGAGCAGAGACTTAAGGGCGTGACTTAGAGATCAGATTTAGAGATAAAACCTAATGGTGTGACTTAAGGGAGTGACTTAAGGGCATGGCTTAAAAGTGAGATATATAAAAGGCAAGAGGCAGACAGAAGAGTTCAGTACAACTTGGAACAAATTACTTGACATTAACTTATTAGGTATTAGGCACTTAGCACTTGGAAGAAGTAACTTGGAACTTGGAGGCACTAGGAACTAGGGACTAGGAACTAGGGACTAGGAACTAGGGACTAGGAACTAGGGACTAGGAACTCAAGACTTGGGACTTTGACTAGGAAGAGAGACTGAAGAATAAACGGGATTGAATCACACTCTGTCTGGTCTCCATTCTTCGAGTCCATCTTCACTGTCTCTTTTGCTGAACCCCAACCTGCGGATTAGAGCAGCTTGGGGCAGTGCAGGCTCTAACAGTTTAGCCCCCAAGGCTTTTGGCAGTGAGGGTTCCAGCACTGACAGAGCAGTCCTCAACATTTTGGCCCCCAAATGTGGGGCAGCTTGGGCCGCAACATGCATCCAGTTCTCCTTCAAAATTTCCCATAGTCTGTTACAGTCTCACCATCATTGAAAAGTTCAAAGTCTCTTCTGAGAAGCAACACAATCTCTTAAATATAAGCCCCATACATTTGGATTTTATATTGGAAGATCACCTACTTTCAATATACAATGACATAGTACACGTTACAGTTCCAAAGGGGAGAAAAGATACTATAGTGAAGAAATATTGGACCAAAAACTAGTACAGCAAACTCCAGTTTCTGGTTCTCCATGTCTTATGTCTGAAGGAAAAATGAGGGCATGAAGGTCTCCTAGTATGATTGAAGTGAAGATTTATTATAAACATCAGGGAGAGACTAGCCAGAAGCAACTGGAAGAGTAAAAACTGTACATGGCCAGCAGATTGAGCTGGGCCATGTGGGGAGATAGAGGGGAAAGCAAGACAGGGGAAAGAGGGCTGGGGGAATGGATCAAGAGAGATACAAAAGAGGAGCCAGCCATGAGCCAATTGTGTGTGTGTGTGTGTGTGTGTGTGTGTGTGTGTGTGTGTGTGTACATCCCAAATGGCTATGGTTATATAGAGTTCAAACACTGGAGAAATAGAAGCACAGTCCCTGGGCTCGAGAAGTTTATAACAGGGGTTTGGAGTGAGAAGGACGTGAAGGAGCCACAGGGAGTGAATGAGACTGTCCCAGGTTTCTTTGAGACCTAGCAATGTCAAACTACTCTTCAGATCTCTACTCCTTTTCTGCTTTTATAACTGTAACATACTTTTTTCTGTGCCTGTTTCTACATCTTCCCTGGCAGATAACATATGAGTCAAGCATCTCAGCATGACTGAGTTTCTGACACAATACAGGTTTCATAGTATCATGCAATGACTTCTCTGGGCCTTCATGCAGGCATCCCCCTGACACAGGCTTGGGATCAGCAACATGGAGGAGGATTTCATAACCTCTTTCTTCATCCTTGACTCTATACCCAGTACCATGTGGTCAAAAGCTGCCAAATTCTGCTGCTTGCTGAGTCTAGAGTTTGCCTGCCACCTTCAATTACATTTGGATCAACTTTCTGTTGTTGGTGATTTTTCTTCCCTGCTGAAGATATTTTTTTTTTATTTCTTTTTCAGAAGTTGGAATCATAGCTGGGTTTTTCTTGTCCTAAGGTTACCACTTCATTTGCTCTATTTATTCTCAAGGATTTTTATATATATATACTTTATAATCTACTTGAGCTTGGTCATCATAATCTACCTTGCTCTCAGCTCCTCCACTCACAAACAAGCTCCAGTTGATATGGCCTATTAAACCTTTCTTGTAACTAGTTTCCTTGTGCTAAGTCCACATTCTGACAACAACCTGTATGGTCAGGTCTGTCTAAAAAATTTCCCACTCCCTGGTACATAAGTTGTTATGTCTTGGTCACTTCAATTTCTGTGAGGAGATACTATGATCAAGACAACTGTTCTATGAGAAACCATTTATGAAGGACTTACTTAACTTTTCAGAGGTTTACCTGATTATCATCATGCAGCATGCCAGCAGCTGATGGAGCAGTGCCTGGAGCATCAACACAGATGCCATTATGTATTAGTCACCCACTGTGACATTCTGCAACATTGTGTCAATGAGGGTTTTCACATTCAATGTAATTCTTTGGGGTCAGCCACTTGTATACACTTTGCAGCTGACATTTTTTTAACTTCTTACATAGTTATTGTTTATATTTTTATAAATATAATTCTAGTCATTGAATATAATTTTGAGGATTTTTTGTATTGATTTTGTGACTTTAGCCAAAATGCCCAACGGTAGGGAGAGGGAATCTGAAAAGACCACCTCTAGTAGAAAGACAGGGTCCCAAATCGAGGGAGCAGGTTACCAACATACTGTCAAAATTTCTGAACAAGAATTGTTTTGTCTAAAAGAAATTCAGGGATAAGAATGGAACAGAGACTGAAGGAATTCCAGTATTAACTGATCCAAATTGGGATCAATCCCATAGCAGGACACCAAAGCTTGACACTATTACTGAGGCCATGTTGTGCTTACAGACATAGCTGTCCTCTGAGAAGCTCTACCAGCAGCTAACTGAGAGATGTAGATACGTACAAGCAATAATTAAACTGAGGTCATAGACCTGAAGAATGAAAAATTATAAAAATCATTTTTATAGAATATATACATATATAGATGCTTTTTAAGTTCTTCTAGGGACATGGAAACTTTTCTCTGAAACAAGCCAGGCCAGTTTCAGGAACTGGCTGTAAAGAATGAAAGTCATTCAGGTGGTAAAAACACAATGACAGGGCTGTGGCTTTACAGCTGGAGCTAGTGAGAAATAGTTAATAAATAGTTGGTAAATGACAGGGTAGGGCAGTGACATGGTAAAACCACATTTTTAAGAAAATGATTGTACTGAGTAATTTCCATGGCTATTAACCTTTCAGGGTGGGTTTCTCTGGAATGTTTCGCTATTCTTATGTTATGTATCCTTGGCAACACCTCATCCCCTCCCCACTCCCCTGGTTTGTGGTTTCCCTCTTTAAAAACCCCTTAACCCATCACTGGAGGCCAAACCTTGCTCTTGTGAGAGAGCTTGTGGTTTGACCGCAGGCCAATTTCCCTAATAAAGCCTCTGCCGTTTGCATCCAGGTATGGTGTCTTGCAAGAGTTCTTGGGTGGCCGCGATTTCCCGAGACTTGAGTGAGGGTCTCCTTAATTTGGGGGTCTTCAGACCCCTATGGAATAGTTAGATGAAGGATTGAAGGAGCTGAAGGGGATCGCAACCCCATAGGAAGACCAGCAGTCTCAACTAACTTGGACCCCTCAGAGCTCTCAGAAACTGAGCCACCATGGGCATGTATGGGCTTGTGCAGGGTCCCTGCACAGATGCAGCAGAGGACTACCTTGTCTGCCCTCAGTTGGAGTGGATGTTCTTAATCCTGTAGAGACTTCAGACCCAAGGAAAGTGTGATGCCTTGGGGAGGGGGGTGGGTAGGTAGGGGAGCTTATTCTCAGAGTCAAAGGGGAGGGGATCATAGGAATAAGACCTGTAAGGGGGGGGAACCAGGAGGAAGAGCAACGTCTGGAATGTAAATGAATAAAACAATTAAAAATGGCACACACCTAAGAAAAGCTTTTTTATTCTGAAAAGAAAAAAACATTTAAAGTGGAAGAAATGGTATAACTTTGGGAACTATATTTCAATTCCTTGTTTAGATTCCTTATCTCCTCCAGATCTTTGGAACGTGCATTAACTATTAAAAGATGATTCTATGCTTGGAAAATAGAACTTACAAATATGGAAAATTTGGCATGTATTGTGAAGACCCCCATACTGGGGAGACCCTTCCTCAAGTCTCAGGAAACCACGACCACCCAAAGATCACAAGAAACCATACCTGGATGCAATCAGCAGAGGTTTATTAGGGAAAAGAGCTGGCAGCCAGCGGTCTGACCATGTACTCACGCAGGAGTAGGGTCTGACCCCAACATCCAGTCCGTGGAGCATTTTAAAGAGAAAAACCACAAACCAGGGGAGTGGGGTGGGGGTGAAGGGTTGCCAAGGATACATAACATAAGAATAGCGAAACATTCCAGAGAAACCCACCCTGAATGGTTTACCATGTCACTGTGTCCCACCCTGTCATTTATCAACTATTTCAGATTAACTATCTTTACTTCTTCCTGCTATAGCCCCACCAAGGTGGCTTGCATCTTTTATCTGTGGTCAGGAATGCCTTCCTGCCTTGGGCCTCCTCCACCTGGAATGTGCCCCGGGGAAAGTGAAGGCCTGAAATCTTATTTTCAGTTCCTCGTTCTGGAATCTGCACTTTTCTTCTCAGGTCTAAGGACAAAGAAATCTACACAATTTCATAAAATTGCCTTTATAATTTTTCACTCTACATTGCATTTTTGTTATGTTCTGTTATGCCTGCTTGGTGTAGCACTTCATTCTACATCCAAAGTTTTGATTTTAATGGTTTTAATGAATTTGTGTTAAACTCCACAATTATTTGTATGATACTCAATATAATGCTGTAGTTTTCTTCACATGCAATTTCATTTTAGTTATGACAGTGCTTTTCCATTAACATATATGCAGTTACTATAATCCCTGAAACTGATAAATATAGTTAAGTGTGCAAGTGATCCAAAAATATGTCTATTAGGTTTTTTGAAATAATATAAACATAATACAAACATAAAATAATAAAATAAATATAATTTTTTTAAAAATATGACGAATAAAATAATAAAACTGGATAAAATAGAGAACAATTCTGTGTTGATAATAATATGCTCTAAAAATAACAGGTGCTTATGAATGAAATCCAAGAAGTTTCTCCTTGTGGAAGAGTTCTGTTGATGAAGGGGAATACAGAGCTTAAAAGAAAAAGTGTGAAAGAAAATGCTCATTGACTATTCAGAAATTATTCTCTTTCAAACATATTCACTAAATAATCTTTGAAATTTCACCTCAAAGTTGGTCATGTCTTTGACCATTTACAATAATATCTCTTTAAATGTAATGACACCATGAACTAACCTTCCCTTGAGAAGACCCTATTAATAATAGATGATCTCAAACACTGAAAAACTAAAAGGCCATTCCTGATAATATGCTTGACTTATTCTCACTCTCTATTTTTCTCTCAACAGGACTCCAAAAAGTTCTACATCACCTGGGCATCTTTACTGTACAAGCCCTTTCTAGAAACATTCTAATATTTTATTAATTTTGTAGTTATCATTCTTAAGATCAAACTTTTATGAGAATCATGTGACAGTATTCCCTTGGATATCTTTAATGATAATGTTTTCACTCATAATGTTATCATCAAGTAGATTACCAACAATAAGCTACACCTGTTTATTCATGTTTAATAACTATGAAAAATAATGGTGTCTTTTTCTGATAATGATTAAGGTGAAATATTTCCTCTTTTGGATAATATTCTTTAGGAAAAATGAGTTTGACCTTTAATTGCAATTACTTAATATGAATTTTCTAAATATGTAAATTTTACCCCAATTCATGATATATAGATTATGTAATCTTTATTTTATACTGACATGATGAATGTGGTGATGTGATTACAATGACTAAGTAGTCATGCAGCAGGATGATGTTTCCACACTATATTGCCAAGTAATCAGTATACACAACAATGTAAGGAATAACTCAGGAATCAGAAAAGGACTTTCTTGCCTTATCTCAGTCTAGCCTTTGGCTATTTTACCCTTCTCAAAGTTGTCAATGTCCAGCAGTTCTGTAGAGTCAAGTGACATATATCTTTCCTTGCATCATTTAAATCAACATTATATATATATATATATATATATATATATATATATATATATATATGTAATTTTATATATATATATATGTATATATTTCCTTTGTAAAATAGTAAAATATATACTAGGAACTTGTTTATAATCTTTTGTAATACTCTGCCTTAAGATCTACAATTTAGTCCAACTCTATTTGTTGTGAATGTACAATTTTATAGGTGTGATGATGCCAAATACACCCATTATTATCAATGCTCTTCTGTGAACTCAATTTTGCTTGTATATAAAAATGGCTGGTTTTATGCCCTTAGAAGCATAGTAGAAAAGAATTGCATATTGTTCTTATATTTTCCACATTTACAGTTTCACTCTTATTTGATTGTATATAATAGTAACTGAAGTAACTTTTTATGATTTAGCACATATATTTTTCTGAAAAAAATCACAAAGTTGTTGATTTTTGATAATGTTGAGATTCAAAAAATAACAGCTCTTTCCATCAGAGGAAACATGTTATTTATTCTGATGTCAAATGTGAGGGATCATGGTCTAGAAATATATATATATATATATAAAGGTTACATGAAAATATTTTTAACACGTTAGTATTTTATGAATTATTTAGTAAAATACCAAGAAAAATAAATAATAAATCAAAATATGCTAATGCATGGATACAAACAAATGAGCCTAATTAATACAAAATGAAGAAACCTGTTTTATAAGCCTAAACCTCAGGTTCTATTTCTGTATCTTCTTACCTTGGTGACTGGGGAAGACTGGTCTTAATACTGAAATAAGTGTTATCTTCGACACCACAGCTTTGCAAGCAATAAAAATATATACTCCAAGGTAATCTAACTCAAGACCTTCAACATTCCAACTATTGAAAAGCATTGAACTTTTAATTATTTAAAATAAGTGTTACATTTTTTAGAAATATTAGTGCATGGTAATAATGACAATGAATATATATATATATATATATATATATATATATATACATATATGCTCCAATTATTTATCCATTATAATTTAATAAGCCATCGTTATGATTATTATATTATTAAGTATGTCTTTTCAATGATTATAGGAGTTCTTCATATATTTTAGATTGAGTCCTTACAGCAATGTATAAAACACCATATTCATTCTTTACTATATTTTGGTATTGTGCCAAAAAATTTATGTGGATTGAAAATGCCAACTATGAAGATCATATAATTTTTTCTAATATGATAAAAGCATAAAACATAAAAGTGAATTGGAACCTATGCTAAATTTGCATTGTAAAATGTCAAGCAGATACCTTTATTATTTTCTTTTAGATAATAGTTTGAGCAGGAATAGTATCAGTTATCAAAAGGCACAAGTGAAGAGCTTTGAAAATTTACAAAAGGAATGATAAAACTATTGAGAATTTCAAAGAAAGTTGGGCCAAAACAAAACAGAACAAGAACAACAAAAACAGAAAATGGTCAACATGATCACAGCTCTCAGCAGGTTAGTTCTGTTCAGGGTGAGGAAAGAACTGGTTGGTTACCGTCAAAAAAGATGAACTAGGCAGGACTGCAGAGAAACCATTGCAAGTTGTGCGAGTTGTGTCCCCGGAGGAAGCCCACCATGTTCCCTGCATTAGGTTGACTTATAAGTTATATTAAGACAAATGATAAGTGGGTTAGTAATAATTAGAAATCTTACTATATCACTATATATGATAAACTGTGTAATGGTCAAATACCATCTTGAGTAGGAATTCATATAATTTAAACCTGATTTATGGTGGGCTTAGAATAGAAAGCAACAGACCATTATCACAAATTTAATAAGTCACAACTCCATGGTAAGAGACAGAAGGAGAGTACGAGATCCAGATGCTGACAAATCAAGAAGTTTATGAACAGAAGGCCCAGCTCAGGTAGTGAAGCAGGTAACATTGCACTTGGTGTCCAGAAGTATATCTTTTCAAATGACAATATTACTAATTATGGTAGTATTGAGCCTGATGTTTAGAAGTCCATGAACCACCCATCCCATCTGTCTGATTGTAACTGATATAGAACCCTACATACCCAAAACATATCCCACAGCATGGAAGTCAATATTTAAAAGACTTGAATGTCCATTTTATTAGGTCATGTTTGAGTCTTCCAACTCACATTGTCCACGCCTTCTTCATAAAACATTATTCACTTTCAGGAGGATGATTTGAAGATTCTTTAGAGCATGATCAGACCTGTGCATTCCACAGACTGCCAACCTCAGTGTGTCCTGTAGAGGTTCTTGATATGCAAAGCTAAGAAACTTCTGAAGTAAAGTCATTTCTGCTTGGTACCTAGTACTTATCCTCCCTTCTTCATCCCTCTTTGTCCTATTTGTTCTCCACATATATTCCACCTTCTGCATTGTCAAACTTACCTCCCCGAAAAATGGCTTAACAGTGCTCACAAATACATTGAAACTGTTCAATGTCTTTTAAATTAAGGGATATATATATATATATATATATATATATATATATAATTCTTAAAATATGAGGTAAGAACTGTTTAAAGAATTGTTTAAATTATACCTTCTTTTGTGTGAACCACAAATTTACTTAACATTCTTAAATTTACATTCATTTTATTTTGCATTTCTTTCTGTTTCATAAAAGACTAATAAACAGTATTTACTTTTTGTATGTGTGCATAGCTATATTTTATTTACATAATGTTATCATCATGCTGTTATATGTCTGCATGTGTGCGGCAAAGCTCATTGCTTACTTTCATCCAATTGTATCACGCTTTTCCTTCCCTCCTCTTGTTAGCTAGTCTTCTACCATTTACATTGATTTTGCAGCACTATTTACAAGCATCCACATGTGAAAATAAAACAATTTTAATTGCAAAATCTGGAGATTCATTAATAAAATACCATAAATCTTCAGTTAATAAAAAGTTATGTATTCTAGTGATGGCCTCCACTTAGCAAACACAGTTTAATTGATGTGTTTTCTATCCATTTAAAGGTTTGGTTGTGATAGCACTCACATTAGGTGTTCTCCTATGACTGAAATTAACATTACAAATAGGCCTTATTTGTACATTAGGATAGAATTATTTGAATGCATAATAATTACTACAATAAATTATAAAACTAATGAGTTTTAACCCATAAGGCACTGGTACAATCACCACCAATAGTAGTCTGTCAATTCTTCCAATATTGCCAATGTATTTGTAACATGTTTTCTCAGCAGCAAACTCTAAATGAACCCTATTTTCTTTCTAAAATGATTTGTTATTTATAATGGTATATGAACTAAAACACTCAACAAATTTTTGATATATTTACTGAAACGGACAAGGCTTCAGAAAACCCTCCACTTTGGATGGTGAAATTATTCCTTTCCACAAGATAATTTCTTAGTGCTTAACGACTGATGGGAAACTTGGTTGATTTCTAAATTTTGGCTATTATGAATAAAGCTGCTATGATGAATACTTGTGTGCCAGTTCTTATGAGTACATGAATTCATGTTTCTTGGGATAATACCTAGAAGGACAATTGTTAGTCCATATGGGAACTATTTGTTTCGCTTTGCAAGAAAATGTCAAACTGTTTTTCAACATGACTATGGCATTTTGCATGGAGTATAAAACAATAAGCCTGACTGATCTAAATTCCCTCAAGCAACTGACACTGTCATGCTTTTAAATTTCTATTTTAGAGAATCTAGTAGTTTCCAAGTGATATGATGTTATATTTACTAACACGTTTGAGAAGATTGATAACTTTGAGAGACTCTCTCCATTAAGCTCCTTATTTTCTTAAAAAGTTTTGTATAAATTAGTTCTTTTCAGATTTATAATGAGTGTGAATAGCTTTTAAATACTTTTAAAATTAATGCTATTTTTGAGAAATTTTTTAATTAATTAATTAATTTTTTTATACTCCAGATATTATTCCCACCTCCATCCACACTCTGACTGTTTGATATCCCATACTTCCAACCCACCCCCTGTCTCCACAAGGCTGTTCCCACCCCCAACTCCACCTGACATCCCTAGGGCCTCCAGTGTATTGAGGGTTAGGTGCATCTTCTCTGATTGAACACAGACCCAGCAGTCCTCTTCTGTATATGTGTTGGGGCCTCATATTAGCTGGTGTCTGCTCCCTTTTTGGTGGTCCAGTGTTTGAGAGATCTCACAGGTCGAGATTAATTGAGACTACTGGTCCTTCTACAGGGTCGCCCTCCTTCTCAGCTTCTTTCAGCCTTTCCCTAGTTCAACCACAGGGTCAGCAGCTTCTGTCCATTGGTTGGATGCAAATATCTGCATCTGACTCTTTCAGCTGCTTGCTGTGTCTTTTGGGGGGGCAGTCATGATAGGTCACATTTTTGTGAGTGCTCCATAGCCTCAGTAATAGTGTCAGGCCTTGGGACCTCCCCTTGAGCTGGATCCCACTTTGAACCTGTCACTGGACCACCTTTTCCTCAGGTTTCTTTCCATTTCCACCCCTGCAGTTCTTTCAGACAGGAACAATTATGGGTCAGAGTTTTGACTGTGGGATGGCCACTCCCTCCCTCATTTGATGCCCTGTCTTCCTGCTGGAAGTGGACTCTGTAACTTCCCTCTCCCTACTATTGGGCATTTTATCTAAGGTTCCTCCCTTTGAGTCTTGATAGTCTTCCACCTCCCAGGTCTCTGGTGCATTCTGGAGGGTCCCCCAAACTCCTACCTCTTGAGGTTGCCTGTTTCCATTCTTTCTCTTGGCTTTTAGGGCTTCAGTCCTTTTTCCTCATCCAATACCAGATCAGGTTCCCCTCTCCCCCTGTTCACTTTCCCTCCCAGGTATCTCCCTCTCTCCCCACTTGTGATTGCTCTCTTCTCCCTCCCCAGTGGGACTGAGGTGTCCTCACTTGGGCCCTTCAGCTTGTTGACATTTTGAGTTCTGTGGACTATATCTTGGGTATTCTGTACTTTTTTTTTGTTTGATAATATCCACTTATTAGTGAGTATATACCATCCATGCCCTTTTGGGTCTGACTTACCTCACTTAGGATGATATTTTCTAGTTCTGTCCATTTGCCTGCAAAACTCAGGTTGTTCTTGTTCTTAATAGCTGAGTAGTATTCCATTGTGTAAATGAACCACATTTTCTTTATCTATTACTTCCATTTTTCTATATAGTAGGTTTTCATATCCAAAATGTATATTTTTCTACATTGTTTGCTTTGATCATTTTATTTTAGTATGCATTAACATTCTACTTTAAAAATTATGACATAAAAATATATAATGGTGCACTTCTTGTTTTTCCATTTGTGAACTCATAGCACAGTGTGTTACACAGACTAGGCTGGGCTCCGTTTCATCTGATGATCTTTGTGTTTTGTTCAGTGGTGATATTTTTTGTGCTGGTTTCCATTTTCTGTCAATAGAGGCTTCTTTAATGACTAGATGTATTTATATATTACTATCAAGTTAAGCTTTAAGTGTATTAATGAATTATTCTAGTCTAGCAAGGTAGCAATAAAAAATTATTTTGTAAGGTCTATGATCTCAGGAAGCAAGTAATATTCTTGTAAGAGACATTATTTTATTTCCCTCCTATTGAGCTGGCCTCTGTTGAGAACCACTCTGCCCCATACTTGGGGGCCAAAATGTCTTGGACCGCTCATCAAATGTTGGAACCCACACTGCCAAAAGCCTTGGGGGCTAAACTGTTAGAGTCAGCACTGCCCCAAGCTGCTCTGGTCCGCGCATAGGGGTTCAGCAAGAGTGAGGATGGATGCAAAGAATGGAGACCAAACAGAGTGTGATGTCCCAGTTCCGAGTTACCTGCCTCAAGTCTCAAGTTTCAAGTATTCTTCCAAGTACAAATGTCTAATAATTTTTTCTGTCTGCCTCTTGCCTTTTATATGTCTCACTTCTAAGCCAGGCCTTTAAGTCTTATCTCTAAATCATACCTTTAAGTCTCACACACAAAAGGGAAAATCCTGGGTATCTAAAACAAGATGTTTGTATGCTCAGCTGTTGTTGGCTATTATAAACAAGTCTCTTGTCAGGGTATATAGCTCAAGATGGCTGCAAGGATGATAGCCACCTTCTGTTGGCTCCCGACAGGCCTCAAGTCCAATTAGGTACTTGTTTGTTGGCAGTGAATGTGAATACCAGTTTTTACACTTTTATGCATACTTGCCATGCTGGTAATTCACATTGTTCATGGGTGTTACACCTGAGTAGAATTAGTTAATTGCTTACTTCCCATGGCCTCTTGTATAGTGTTTCTTGGAACATGTAATTTGGACAGCAAGAAAAGTCTTTTATATAAAATTTAGTTTAAATAATTACAGTCCTGTGTCCTGTGTAATAAATATAGATCATTTTCCCCAAAAGGGACTAGCCATCATTTCTCTGTCTCTCTCTCCCTTCCTCCCTTCTTCCTTCTGTCCCTCCCTCCCTCTCACCTTCCCTCCCTCCCCCCTCTCTTTCTCACCATCTTTCTGTCTCTGTCTCTGTCTCTGTCTCTGTCTCTCTCTCTCTCTCTCTCTCTCTCTCTCTCTCTCTCTCTCTTTTTCTGTGTGTGTGTGTGTTTGTGTGTTTGTGTCTGTTAAACGAAGTTAAGTTACATGGACTTACAATGTTCTCTTCAAGAACCAGAGATTAAAAAAATACAGTCATAAGAAATTGCCTTTCAAGACTAAGTTAGAGTCATCTAAGTAACTTGACAAATAATATATATTATCTCTATAGCCCTTGTCTGTCTACTAAGTACTCTTCTCTAATTTTCATTGATATTTCATACATGTATTTAATGCTTTGTTCAATTTAATAGCCCATTCCCATTCCTCTAATTATTTCCATGTTCACCTACCACTTTTTCTCTCCCAAAGTTATATGACCTTTAAATAAAACAAAAATAAAAACAATAACAAAAACAACAAAAACCCCAATCATTGCACATCCTGTTTGTGCACAGCTGAAACATAGGAAGTAGCCTTGGAAAGATGAAAGCACAAAGAAAAGAACACTGAAACAATAGCAGCAAAAAGAACCTTTACTTTTAGGTGAACCCAGAGATAACTCAACACACTACTGACAGTACTTTTACCTTAAACAGAGGTGATGGAATGAAGACTTAATAGAATAGCTGAGATGGCCATGAGAGAAAGTTAACCCAGAGGCAGTGTTCTTGAAAATACAGGAGCAAGATCATGCAAAAAATCTGTGGTTCAGGTTTTGTGTTGTTAATGCAAACATCATTGTTACAACATGATCATAACATTGTATTGTTTTGGTAAAATATATGGATTCCCCTTATTAAAATTTAAGACATATTTTAGAAGTAAAACACAAGCATTGATTAGATATAATTCAACATTTAAGAGAATAGAAAATAATCAACCATTAAGTTTAATTTAGAGATTTAAAGTTCATATAAACCTCAATTGCTTTCAATCACTTTGAACATATTTTCTTCATAAAACTGATTTTTTTCTTATTGTAAAGCAACATCTCAGAATTTTATGTTCCTTGTTTATAATTTCATGATGTACAAATATTTCACATTCCACACAATAAGCCTTTACTATATTGTCGGGCCTAACTTGTGGTCTAATCTCCATTCCACCTTCACACTTCTACCTTAAAAGTCAAGTACACAGGAAGGCCCAAGTGATCCAGGCCCTAGAGAGATTTACATACTAATAAGGTACCTGAAGGCCAGAGGGTGGAGCCAATTAAACATTCCTCCCCAGCCCCTCCCCCCTCCTCCCCTCCCTATTTAACTCAGGTCTGCCCTGGGTTTTATGGGGTATGCATCCAGATCCATCCACCGTCTGCCATGTCAATAAACTGGTTTTGGAAACCCAAGGACTTCCTTGTGTGTTGGGGCTGTGCCTGCCACTGTGAGAAGCCATGAGGAACCGTGGAGAGGCTTTTAGTTAATGAGTAGCCGGGCCAATTTCCAGCTGGAGGAACCCAGAGCGTTCCCAGCCAACTGCCCACAGCATGGTGGGAGGAACCCTGGGTTCCCCAGTCATATTTTTTCCTATACTATCTCAATATTACAAATGGATAATATGTAAAAATCTATCATTTTAAATTCAGAAACCAAAGTGTATGTCCTCTAAAGCAGTCAACTTTTGTGTAGCTGTCTTCTGAACATTTAGTTTCTGATGTTTTAAAAGTCATAGACTTAAAAAATATGTTTACATCATGGTAAAAGGTCTTGGTCATAATTAATCTTATAAATTGAATTTTGTTCCTCTATATCTTAATTCTATTATTCTTGCATTAGAAGATCAGATATTATGCAAGTAATCAGGATTAATGATTTTTGAAATAGAGGAAAAGATATTAAATACAGGGTTTAAGGAGATTGTCTCTGTAAATTCTCAAAGAAAAGACCACTCCCACATAAGAACACAGTATGCAATGCACATTTTTAATGATGCCCTAGGGGATTTTTAAAACTATATTTAATATTTACCCATCCATTCATTCATTCACTCATTTATATTTTATGTGTATGTTTCACTTGTCTGTGCCTTATTGAAATTTTCTGTGGAGATCAGAAGATGGTGCCATATGCAATGGAACTGTAATTACATTTGGGCATTAGTGACCACTAGTCTGCTAAACATCAATGTTAGGTCTTCTGGAAAAGCAGCCAATGCTCTTAACCACTGTCACAACTTTCTAACAGTTCAGTTATGTGATGTTTGTTTTAAAATACTTACTAAATAATACAGAATCTCCCTTTAAAATAAAATATTTATCAGACTTCACGTGAAAATACATGTTTTTTTTCTTTTATAAAAGATTTTTTAAATTAATTTTTAAATTTCTGAGTTTACTGTAGCTATCTTCAGATCAACCATAAGAGGGCATCAGAACCCATTACAGATGGTTGTGAGCCATCATGTGGTTGTCTGGAATTGAACTCAGGACCTCTGGAAGAACAAGCAATGCTCTTAACCACTGAGCTATCTCTCTAGCTCCAAAAATGCATGTTGATTAATCTATATCACATAATGAATGTTTCACATTTTATCTGTAACTATGATAGTTCATTTCATTCCAATATTTACAACAGATTAACCTTTGAAATATTTAGAACTACAAAATCATTCAAAGCTAATTAATAATTTAGATTATTTGGGGAATTCCTGTTTTGTATCAAAGTTGAAAATCTATGTAGCATTCATTTATACATCAAAGAATAATTACTTATTTCTGTTTTATTGTCAGTAATTATAGGTGCTTGAAAAACTATAGTACATGATGTTATTTTAAGTTATAATTGCTGTTTTTTAAAATGTCTCAGAAGTTGATACCTAATTCATGTCTGATCACTTTGATATTTTATTGTGCACTCTACTGGTACACTATTATTTTAAGATGCAGTTATCTGATACACATTTTAAAAGGAAAATAGTATGGGTTTTATAATCATATATTTTGTTGTGGTTCAAAATTTCTACACAGTTTATGATTGTCTCAACTCACTATATAAACCAGTATCTAATATGCTCAAAGGTGCTAAACCTTTACCTCACTCTATACAATGCTAGGATAATAGGCAATGTCAATACCTTCAGATTGTCATATATTGATAACAATATTATTTATAAGTCACCAAGGTTTTTACTATTTTCTGTCCTTTACTGAAGTCATTTTAATGTGGTAAATTCTGGTGTTGTTCTTCATAGCATATGCAACTAAACTGTAGTCCCTTTAAATTCATAATTGTTAACTCTAAACAGTTGGGTATTAGTGAGCACCACTGTGCTAGGCATCAAACTCAGGTCTTCTAGAAAAGCAGCTAAAGTTCTTACCCACTGTGTCTTCTTTCTAACATTTCAGTGATTTGATGTTTGTTGTATAATACTTCTTAACTTTATGAAATCCTCCTTCAAACTGAAGTATTTGTCAGCATATGAGTGAAAATGTTTATATGCTTATTCTGGTCTTTAATAATATTAAGATTTCCAATTCAATCCAACTTCTTTTATATTCAGCTCTACATTTGTACATATACAAAGAAACAAGTGGCACTTGTATTCTACAATAAAAGCAAAAACTTATGTATAGTCTATTCATTTGTTTAAAGTACAGTGTTTGTATAAGTCTATGTGGTATAACTCATATCAATTACAATTTGCACATGCAAAATTTAGAAATTAGATTTCTATATAAAATATTAAACTGTTTTAAAAAGTCTAGTGACACTGTAACATCAGCTGTATAATTGTTTTTATTTTTACATTAAGCTATTGCTTTTGATTATGATAGAAAATCAAGATTGGTGTATTTAATGATAGAATTAAATATGTATTAGAGAAAAGTAAGCTAATTTTATAGTGTAATTTTAATATTCTTCTGTTGATTTAAATTTGCTCCTTCATGCTTTCTCTAACTTAAATACTTTACCATGTTATCTCTTATGCAAAAACTGTTGTTTGTATATTCATAAAAGCATGCTAGTTATATTCAGTTTTTATCTTAATACTGGTTTCTAGCTGAGAAATATTTATTAATATTAAGATATAAAGGGAATTTTTCTCTGGGAGGTATAGGGTTGATAGATAGCAAATACTATCTATATTCATTAAATGAGGTAATTTCTATGAATTGAAAATAATAAAAGAGATTATAGAGATTTAATATATAAAAATAAAGAAAACATAATAAAAACACTAGTCTTGTGATATTTTGAGTTAAATTTTCTCACCAGAATTATACATAGTGTTTCTCAGTCCAAATATTATTTACATATTCCAAAAAATTGAAATTTCAATAAGAGTGTTAAAACAAATTCTTGTTATTCAACAGACCATATTCAACAGACCCTAGATACTCAGTATCAACAATTATATATTTTTTTTCATTAGTACTTGCCAGGTATACCATCAATTCATATATTACCAGAGTATTCCTCATAAAATGCATCTCAGACTGAGAAAAGGAAAATGTGGCACATACACACTATTCAACAGTAAAGAAAGAGAGAACAGTGAATTTTGAAGTGGAAGTTTCTGGATATGTCAGGTGATGTGGACTCTTCACCTGGTGTTTTGCTAAGGTGAGACTCACAGGACAGGTAATGCTGGGAAAGTATAAGTAGGACTAAACAGACAGTTATGGTGCTTCCATAAGTAGCTTTGAAACTCTTCTTTTGTTTTCCGTCTTTGTCTTCTCTGATCTTCTCTTTGTTGAGAGAATCATGGCTGGTCCTGGTTGTTCCTGACGACTCATGGTGATTCAACAGAGGCCTGGGTGTTTCTGCTGGATTGTGCTATTGCAGTTGATTCCTGTTTGGTGTCCTCACACTACTGAACTGGACTGCTGGTATCCTGAGAAATGGAAATTGGAATCACTTCAGATAACTACTTCTAGATTCCTTGCCCTATTTACCGTTTTTTCTTCTTTACCTTTAAATGGTGGGGTAGAAGGGGGTCAAAGTGTGTGAGAACCCTTATTAAAAGTAGGTTTTGAAAAATCTAAGCCTACAGAACTTTCCACATAAATGGGCGGAGTAGAAGAGGTAATATTGAGTGAGGTAAGCCAAACCCAGAAAAACAAGTTTCCCATGTGATCTCTTTCATCTGAGGCTTCTATCTCTATATCTTCAGAGATGCAAAGACATATTTTAGAATAACTGCAGAAACCAGGAAAGTCAAAAGGGGCTGTTTCCATGGTGGCAAGAAGGGCAATAGAGTAATAGACAGGAAGACAGCAAGGTACAGGTGATCTGGTCAAGAAATGGGAAAACTGGGTATGAGTTTAATTAGGAAAGGAGACAAAAAAATAAAGCCAGAGGAAGATTAAAGAAGGTAAGAATGATGGTAAGGATGTCTGTAATTGTCATAAGCAATTATACTACTATCTACCCCATAACAATCTACGATACATATGGTTTTTGAATATGCAAACATACTTTAAATTCAATTATTTTCTTTGGATTGGCAATTTTACCTCAAAAGCCAAAAAAGTAAAATGCAAAAACAAAACAAAAACCAAACCAAACATCAAACAAAACAAATCAAATAAACAAAACACCAACAAAGGCAAAACAAGATATAAGAACTCTTCTTTTGTGTTGTCTGTAAGTGTTGTCCAAGAGACTGCCAAAACATAAGGTTTTGTTATAGTTCTGGGCCTGTATCCCAGAGGTGGAAGGCAAATCTCTATTCCTGAAAATTAGGTGCACAGAAGAGACAGAGTTCAGAGGCAACTGAGCTAGAACTAACTCAAATGTCTCCTCCCTGGGAAGAGCATTCCTGACATCAGAAGGTGCCCTATATGCTTCCAAAGGACAGAAGCAACAAATACTCTTACCTAGCTAAAAATGACTATGAACTGTGGCAATGTCAAACTCAGCACAATAACCTTAATGGGACAGTAGTGGCATCCACTCCCTGGTAGTATCCAAGAAGTCTCTAATTGTACTTACAACCCAATCAACAAGAAGAAAGCCATGCATCGTGCTGGAGATCTACCTATTACCAAGTTTAGCAAAGACAGGTCTTAAAGGAGAACTAACTAAACAAGCCACTTAACTATAAAAGCATAATTCCTAACTACATTCTAAATCATTTTTTCTGTACCCACAGATAAGTGTAGTCCAGACCCTTCATCAAGGAAATGTCTCTTTCTACAAGAGGGAAATTTTACAGATAACCATAAACAACCAAAATTCAGAATTATAGGTATTTGTCCAAATTAATACATGTATGTTGGGCCTTGGATGAGGTAACTCCATTTAACCTGCTCCCATCAATCACGTAGGACACAAAAGGAGGGCATGATTAACAAGTCTCCACCTCCAGAGATTTAAATATTAATGAGTTATCTAAAGGCCAGGGGCGTAGCTAATTAAGTTATTTCCTCCCCTCGTCCCCCTCCCTATAAAAGGCCAGGTGAGCCTGGCTTTTGGGGGAGCACTCATCACCTACACCCACTGCCATGCCATGAAAAATAAAAGTTTTGGGAAACTCCACGTGTCGCCTGATCTTCCGCTTCAAGGTTCCCAGCCTTTGGAGCCCGAGGTGGCTGTGTGAATGTGGGACCCTCTGCCGGCCGGTGGTGTGGGAAGCACGCCCCGGACCCGTTGTAGGACCACCTTGGAACACCCTTCCCCCGCGAGGTTTGTCCCCACACATGTATGAAATAATTGCTTCACCCAAGGCTCAGGAATCATTGCAAAAGACGAATCAGAAAGAGTTTAAGAGCCAGAGAATTAAAGTTTGCTATGAGATTGTTCTCTCAGGGATGTCAGAAGCAGTTCCAATAAAGTCCCACCACCATGAATACTTATACATTATCTGAACAAGGACAACAGTGATAAATAGGCTAATGTGAACAGGGAAGGCCCAAGAAATCAAAACTTACACAAAGAACCACAGATAACTAAGGAAATTACTACTGCTGCTGCTGCTGCAACTACTACTACTATTATATATCAAACACTGCCTTCTCCCAGTCCCACGGAGACACTCCTCTCATCCTCTTTCTCCTTCTCCACTGAGAAATGGAGGGATGTTACTTACTGGCCGTTTCTCCCTACCCTTGTTCATTAAGTCTCAGCCAGGCTAAGTACATCCTCTCTCACCAAAGCTAAACAAAATAGGCCTTACGAGAATGAATAGTACAGTCAGGCTTAGAGACTTAGCAAGAGCCTCTACTCCAGAATTCTTAGAGGGGGAGAAATAGTTTTACCCAGTGAAGAGCACATCAACTGGATAACCAATACCAAATAATTATTTTTGAAACTATACATACAAGTAACATTAGGCAGAAGGATAAGGTTGTTGTCTTATGGTTTCTATTCCTGCACAAACATCACGACCAAAAAACAAGTTGGGGAGGAAAGATTTTATTCAGCTTACACTTCTTACACTTCCACCTTGCTGTTCATAACCAACAACAAAACAAAACAAAACAAAACAAAAAGTTAAGACTGGAACTAAAGCAGGTCAGGAAGCAGGAGCTGATGCAGAGGCAATGGAGGGATGTTACTTATTGGCTTGCTTCTCCTGACTCTGCCCTTTGTTGCACACACCTTGTCTTCTAGGATCCAGCTCCCTGTACTCCACTGCTGCTGCTGTTCTTGGTAGTCATCTCATGAGACTGGCATCTCCAAAACACTGCTATGTTCTACTGCAACTAGGTTTTATCAATAGCCTCTCAGACTCTCTTCATGGTGTCAAGTCTCAACTCCTTTGCATAACCCTTTCAATCCTGGGCCATCAATTGCATCTGAGGCCGCACCTTCAACCAATGGCCTTCCATGGCCTCTCACAGTGCTGAGCCTCAGCTGGTCTTCATGACCCTTCCATACCTTCAAAACCAGTACCACCTGGGCGACTCTTACTCATTATCAAATCCAGCTGCAGCACAAGGTACAAGCCTTGACTATTTCTGGAACACAACCTCTTAGTGATCTCAAATAACACTTCCCAGAAGATATCGCCTCAATAATACTGGTCTCTTCTTAATCACTACTAATTTCTTGGTTCCAGCTAACCAGCATCAGTAGTCCAGTAATGCAACAGCTTCACTTTAGTAGTTTTGGTATCTTGCTAATCACAGGTGATTCTTCAGCCCCTGCTAACCAAAACCACAGAATCTTCACCATCAAAACAGCAATGGCCCTGATAAGAGTCTGTAATCGTCCCTCTGAAATTTCACAAGCTGGACCTCCATCATTTGCACTGTTCTCAAGATTATCTTCCAAGCTCCTACAGAACATCCCACAGAACACTTCATACCCAAAGTTCCAAAGTCCTTTCACAGTCCTTCCCAAAACATGGTCAGGTTGTCACAGGAATACCCCACTATGCTGGTACCAATTTGTTTTAGTCAGGATTTTTATTCCTGCACAAACCTTTATGACCAAGAAGTAAGTTGGGGAGGAAAAGGTTTATTCACCTTACATTTCCACATTGCTGTTTATCACCAAAGGAAGTCAGGATTGAAACTCAAGCATGTCAGGAAGCAGGAGCTGATGCTGAGGCCATGGAGGGATGGTAGTAGCTTGCTTCCCCTGTCTTGCCTGGCTTGCTTTTTTTACAGAACTGAAGACTACCAGCCCAGGGATTGCACCACCCAAAATAGGCCCTCTCACCCTTGATCATTAATTGAGAAAATGCCTTACAGCTGGATCTCATGGAGGCGTTTCCTCAAGGGAAGCTCTTTTCTCTGTGAAAACTGCAGCTTGTGCCAATTTAACACACAAAACCAGACAACACAGTTGTATTTATATATTTAGGAACATTTATGTACATGATATTTATGTTGGGTGTGTGTGTACATACATGTTCACACAAGGGTGTGGAAAAATGGCCAAAAATTTGAAATAGAGGAAGGATGTTATATTAGAGGGTTTGTGCCAGGGTTCAGTTCTGGCAATGGTCAGATCCCACATAGGAAGTAAGGAGCAAGTGAAGGAGGAATGAGTCAAGCATTGTAGTCAGGAGACTCATACAGCCTGACTGACTAGCAGTCAGATTGCCTTCTTATTTACACGTGACTCACTAAGCAGGAATAGATACAAGTTGTTCCAAAACATAGATCATATAATTTTTGTCTCTAGATACATGCTTTATATAACCTTGCCAGAAGACTAGTTATCATTGATAAACAATTTTAAAACAGAGCTATCATTTACAACTGTTTCCCCTCATCAATGCCATAACTCAACTTTTAAGAGTCTTACTATTTCAAGGACAATGGACAGAAAGAAAATCTCCAAGCTAGCTTGGGCATATTGCCATGTCACAAGTAGTCTATTATCATCTTTTAATGATCAGAGTACCAACTTTCTTTAGGCCCCAGAAAACCCTTAGGCCAAAGCTAGTATAGTTTTTACTCAATTTCTGACATAATCCAATGTTTGTATTTTATAACTTTATAAAATTTGCATGTCTAATCTTGCTATAATTTTGTTTCTTGGACATACTATACCATTGTGGCCCTGCAGGAACTAAATTTTCTATGAAGGATGGGGGTATTAGTTCTTCATTGTTTATCATTTTGCACACCATTTTTGCCCAACAGTATAAGTCCCCATATAGGTCATCGATAACTCTATACATTTTAACATTATTACTGTATCTTTTCCTTGAAGGACATACCATAGACCACCCAATCTTATATGCTGAAAAAATCACCTGATTATATTATAGAAAGAGACTTTGTCTGTCAATTCCTTTAGTACATTGAATCATGTTTAGCTTTTTACATTTACTTTACTCTGATTATCTTGTTCCTATATAAGTACAGGTGCAGATGTTTCAAGAGTTCCTTGGAGCCAGAGCCTATAAGGAGATCTCTGGCATCTTTGTGAGTCACAACCTCCAGGGGGCAAGGAATACACTCAAGTAGGGCCAGATAAAAATAATTTCCATAAACATAGAGAAATATTAGGCTCAGAACTTTCCTGGGGAGGCTTAGAAGCAGTACTCCAAGAAGAAGGCAGAAATGATTCACAAGAAATTTCCCATCAAGCAAATATCTACATAGTGTATAAATATTAAAGGATACAATATATGGAGATCAAGACTAAAAGTAGAAAATAATATGGTGGCCATTGCATCATGTGGTTCAGGTTTGCTGGATCTTTGTCATGCAGCTATGCTGGTTTTTTTACTTTTGCTCTTCCCATAAGATATGGCTGTGCCAGGTTGGAGGGAGCAAAGTAAAGAGAGATATGGCATATTTATATTATAATTTCAAAAAAGGTAATTAAAAACAGTTTAATCTTCATAACTTACTCTTTGAACTGAAAATTTGAAATGTATTATTATGTTAAGTAATCATATAGCAATTTTAAATATACAATTAATAGGAATTGTAAACTATAAAATAATGATGAGTTTATTTGAAATGAACAAAACCTAGGAATATGTAACAGAAATATGATGCTCTAAAATAGAATGGAAAGTTTTTTTGTGAATATGTATGGGATACATTAAGGGGTAAATTTTATTTGAAAAAATATAAAATAATATATATTATACCACTATTTTAAAATAATCAAATAAAACTGATAATACTTGAAAACATATTTGTTTTCTTTATGGGAAAAATCATATTGATTACAAGAATGAACAATAAAGTAGGCACAGAGAATGAATAAAGACCGAAATGTTAACTGTACCTAATGTTCAGCAATACTAATATCTAATTTTTGTGTACTAAAAATAAAAAGCAACATGTGTATACATATGAGTGTTGTATGCATATGCAAATGTAGTGTATAGAGAACAAGGAATACCTGTACATTTCAGGGGACAACATGTAGTGTCTGTTATATCCTTGTACCTTTACATGGTTGTTCTGAGCCCCTCTGTGTTCCCTTCACCCGCGAAAGAGACACGTGAGGTGGTGTTCAGTTGGTTACCACAGCGAGGCTTTATTCTTGTATCAGCAGAAGCGGAAAGACCCCAAGCCCAGAAAAGGCACTGCTATATGTACCCTAGAGTGGCGTGTTCACTTCTGATTGGCTGTTCACTCATTACCCACAATACGCCCCTGGATGGGCAGTGGCTTGGTGCGCTTTTGCCTTTTGCACCTGCGTAGTTAGTTGTTTACTTGTGGGAGGACAGGATGCCCGCGCCATCCTGTAAAGGCGAATGTTATCACTCTCACGTGGCTCCTAACATCTCCCCCTATCAATTTTATTAAGATGGAACAGCCTTTTGCCTATCAAGCTCGGCACCAACTCAGTGAGGGAAAGCAGAGGCCTGATCCCCTGTGCAAAATGAGATATTGTAATGGGTTTCTTCTCTCATTGTCGTGCAATGAGGAATACTTCCCATACCCATCTCGATGCCTTTTGACAGGGAAAGGGAGCCTCCGCTCTGGGGCGCCACCAGGGAGGAGGTTTCTTGGCATCAAACCTTTGTGCAATCAGGCATACTTTCGGGAAATCTATCCACACTCGTGGAACATTCCCTGTCAAGTATCCACTCGCAACACCTCTAAATATTCAGGTACCACAGTTATTCAGGCAAGGGCTGGCTAGACTTAGACCTCTCATCGACCCAGTGCAATGGGCTAAACCCTTGGGGTGCATTGACTGAGGGTCTCAGTCATCAGGTACTTTCTTAGCCTATATAGCCAAATTTCAGGGGGAGATGCTTGCTCAAGGCTACAAGTGCTTGGGCGATAGCGACCTTGTCACGTTTTTGTTGGGCTCTGAGCTTACAGACCAAACCATAACATGAACACTAATCCACAACATAGGGCTGCACCAAACAGGCCTATCCCCACCCTTTAAGAAAGAAAGAAAAGGCAGAGGTAAGCCAAGAAGTAAAATCGCCAGGGGTAACAGGGTCCACTCGTGTTCCATCAAGGCTCAAGATCCGGATCTGCAATTGCTGCTGCACCTGGTCCAACTCCCCAGTCCAATTCCCTTGTAAATAAGCAGAAAGATTATGGCTTTGAATAAATGTATCATTCATAAATCTCAGAGGTGTAATACATAGATGTGGGGTTGAACCACATCCGTGAGCTGCTCCACATGGGCTTGGAGCAAATCAACTCTCTAATTGACCAACAGGATGCCTGATGCCAGGTATGCATCCACTTTCTGTAGAATGGTCAAAGCCTCAGAGGTCTTTTCTGAAATTTGATTAACAACAGTAGCTGCTGTAACCTGATCAGCCAAGGCTGTGCCGGCTGTCACAGCTGCAGCTGCAAAGATGGTAATAGCAGTGATAATGGCTGCAGTTATATCAAAATCTCTCTTCTGTCTAAATAAAGTCAAGGTCCCAGACGTCTGAATGGGGATAGGGATCCATAGTGGTATACTGGCTATTAGGGCCTGCTTATAGACAAGAGCAGACCAGCACTGAGACATAAAACAAGTTACATTGGTACAAGTTAGCAGAAGCGGCGCCTTTTAAGAAGGCAAGGGCATAGGTTTTGGAAAAGCAGATAGGATAGCTATCTAAATTCACTATATATATTAGGAGCCCGATTTAGGAGAGTCCAAATGAGAACTGAGAGCGTCTGCAGATGAATCCTTCAGGGGGGTCATTTTCAGGAACCACGAGTCGCCGCGTCAGTCACTCTGGCAGCCAAAATGGGTTGTCTTCTTCCTGTGGAAAAACACAAACCGCTCCCTGGGATCTTATTAAAATAGGATCCGGGCCTTTCCATTGACCAGTCAAAACATCTTTCCATTTTATCATTTCTTTTGGCCTAGTTGGTTCTAGGCAATGGCGATCAGCCGCAGTGTTGCCCTGACTGTCCAAATTCAAAAAGTTGAGGGTAAAAAGTGCCAGAGAAACAGTAGCTCGTGGCACCGTGGGCAGAGCTTCCTCAACTTCTCCTTTTTGTTTTATCAAATAAGTTTTAAGGGTACGATGAGCATGCTCAATGATGCTCTGTCCCTGAGGGTTATAAGGAAGACCCGTCAGGTGTGTCACCTCCATATGGCGACAAAATTGTTGAAATTTTTGAGAAGTGTAGGCTGGTCCATTGTCAGTTTTAAGGATTTTAGGCTTTCCCCAGGCACTCCAACCCTCGAGACAATGTTAAATAACATGGGCCGCCTTTTCTCCGGTCAACGGAGAGGTGAACATAACTCCAGAACAGGTATCAATGGAGACATGCAAATATTGTAATTTGCCAAAGGATGGGATGTGAGTAACATCCATTTGCCAGATCTGTAATGGCCTAATTCCCTGAGGGTTAATTCCTGTATGGGGAACAGGTAGGAATTGACAGCAGTTTTGGCATTGAGTCACAATATCTCTGGCCTCCTTTCTAGAGATTTTAAACCGACATCGTAGTGTCTCAGCTGTCACATGAAACCTTTTATGAAAGGCTTTAGCCAAATCTAATTTTGGCGAAAAGGCAATTGCAATCAATTTTGTGGCTCGATCTGCCAGGTCATTTCCACGGGTCATAGGTCCCGGTAAGCCTGAGTGAGCCCTAATACGCGTTATAAAGACAGGGAATCTTCGCTTAGCCAGGGTAAGCTGAATCTTTTGAAAAACTTCTACAAGTCTGCTAGATGTCTTAATTAACCCAGCAACTTCTAATGCTTTTACTGCATTAAGCACATAGAAGGAATCTGAAACAATATTTAAGGGACCTGGAAAGATTTTCAGAACCTCTGACACTACTAAGCATTCCACAATTTGAGGTGAGGTTTCATGGTATTGTTTGGATGTAACCTTATCATTAACCACATAGGCACCCACTCCTGTTTTTGACCCATCCGTATAAACTACCATTCCATCTGGGAGTGGCTCCTGAGACACAATATGTGGAAATATGATAGCTTGAGTTAAGGCAAATTGTAAGATGGGATGCTTAGGATAATGATTATCTATTTGACCATTGAAGGAAGTAACCAGCACTGCCCAAACATCAGAGGTCGCCGTTAATATTTGGACTTGATGGGCAGTATAAAGCATTATCAAAACCTGAGCAACCTGAGCAAGCTGAGTGACTGAATCTGGATACCTTTCAGTAATCTTTGTAGGAGAAGCATTGGGATGAATCCATAACAAGGGCCCCTCCTGCCATAATACAGCAGTTGGTAAGTGTCTAATTTTAAAAACACATAAGTCAAAGCTTTTGGTTTCATCTATGCGTTTCAACTGGGCATCTTGTAAAGCATTTTCTACTACTTGCATAGCAAGGCTCGCAGCCAGTGTTAAGGCCCTCGGTGAGGAAATATGAGCATCCCCTTCTAAAATATCAAATAAAGGTTTCAGCTCGGCCGAGGGAATTTTTAAAAATGGTCTTAACCAATTTATATCACCTAATAATTTCTGAAAATCATTCAAAGTATGTAAATGGTCTCTACGAATCTCCAATTTCTGAGGAATTATCTTTTCTGGATAGATAACCGTCCCTAAAAAGGAGCCAATTTCTGAAAATTGAACTTTCTCAGTAGCAACATGTAGCATATGTCCCGCCTTCCCACAGGCAAAGCATTCCACGATTCTGACCTTTAAGGAGGACTGCAGCCATTTCTAAGTGTGCTGCTGCAAGTTTGGCACCAGCAAGGGGACCTCCCAAGCCTCGACTGACTCCCAACCAGTCCTGCAGACCCCCGGCTCTCCGAGGAGCAATGGCTGCACAGTATTCAGCCGTGGCATCCTCAAAGACCATCCGTTCAATCAATGGCATCGCTTGCTCTGGTTCCCCAAAGATTCTGCCAGCTGCCTCAGTCATGCGGGCCACAAAGTCAGAAAAAGACTCATTAGATGTCTGAATTATCTTGGACAAATAAAGGTTACTGCCTTCTCGCCTGGGGAGAGACTTCCAGGCCTTAACAGCAGCTGTCGCTATTTGTGCGTAGACCTGCCAAGGGTGAGCGGTCTGGTCGTTCGTGTGTAAGCCAACTCCAGCCAGCATGTCAAAAGTCCATAATTGTTGACCCTCAATGCCTGCATCAGCTCCGGCCTGTGCTTGCAACCGCTCATGCCAGAGCGCTTTCCACTCCAAATATTGGCCCATATTGGCACTTCACTGTGTCCCACCAGTCTCCTGGCGTCATAGCAGCTGTACTTAATCTCTCCACCTGGGACATGGCAAAACTAGCCCAAATTTCATATGCACGTACTGCCTCAGCTAATTCCTTGACCTGTCTCTACTCTACTGGGGCATTGACACGAGCGCCTTCTGCCTCTTCAAAGACCGGAAATTCAAGCTGTAGTTGTCTCCGATCTCCTGGGCTAAGAAATGAATTAGAGGCGCTGCCTGAGGCATAGGCCGGAGGCATGGCCAGGGCCGAGGGGCTCAAGGTCTTTCTTAGTCTTATCCCAGAATGGCTATCCTTTGCACAGGCGGCTGCTTCCTGCTCTAGGCTCTCTTCCTCTCCTTGCATTAGGTCTTCCTCGGAGCTGCTAAGGTTTATGGAAGCAGGCTCCTTAATGGGGTACCGGGGGTCCCCCGAACTCCACTCTCTCTTCACCAGCCAGTGAAGGGTCCTTAACCTTAACAGGCCCTGCAGTGGCCCCCGTTCCTTTTGAGTACTCTTTCCTATGACCAGGCTCCTTGGCCTGCTTCTGTTGCCCAGGCTTTTTTGCCTGCTTCTCCTTTCCAGGCTCTTTGGCCTGATGCCGGCTAACACGCCCTGTTTCTGGTACTCTGGAGTGGACCTCTCCTGAAACCTCTTGACTTGCACTAATAGCTGTGTTGCGAGCTGGATCTTTACAACACAAATAAGCTAAAAGCGAAAGCAACGCAAGCAAGAGGCCAACTATTGCTGCAGTGGCAATGGGTGAATATTCGCCCGCAATGAAAGCTTCCACCCCAAACATATCTCTCAGAGACGTACCTTGATCCTGCAGTCTTTTAACCCGCCCTGAGTCTCGGGGTGTCTTCCGTGGTGCCTTGAAGATCCCGGGTTTCAACGCCAGATGTTCCGAGCCCCTCCGTGTTCCCTTCACCCGCGAAAGAGACACATGAGGTGGTGTTCAGGTGGTTACCACAGTGAGGCTTTATTCTTGTATCAGCAGAAGCGGAAAGACCCCAAGCCCGGAAAAGGCACTGCTATATGTACCCTAGAGTGGCGTGTTCACTTCTGATTGGCTGTTCACTCATTACCCATAATACGCCCCGGGATGGGCAGTGACTTTGGCGTGCTTTTTGCCTTTTGCACCTGCGTAGTTAGTTGTTTACTAGTGGGAGGACAGGATGCCCGCGCCATCTTGTAATGGCGAATGCTATCACGCTCACGCGGCTCCTAACACATGGCTTCAAAGAATTTAACACAAGGAATTTAATCAAGTTTGCACAGAGGGGCTTTTGACCACTGAACCACCCTCTGGGACCAAGTCTAATTTTCATAAAAACAAGGAAGTAAAAAATGGAGTAACATATAAATGGCAACATGCTATAGAAAAAATAATTGTTACAATCAAATTTATAAAATATTTCTGCGATATATTTACATCATCCTTTACTGATTCCTCCCTCAAGCATTCAGTGTAAGAGAACACCTTACTCTCTTTCAAGTTCATGCCCTCTTTTTCTTTAATTACTGCCATATAGTGTAATTGTGTTTATATACAAACACACATGTATACTATATAATCATGTCATTCCATATAATATTACATGTATGTCTATGTTTCAGGTCAAATAACTTCTGATACAATATTATTGGCTTCCTCTATAGAAGATAGCATTTTAAAATGACATAAAGAAAAGAAATGTTGAGCTGAAGAATTTCATTATTGTTGTTAAAGTTGACTCAGGACCAAGACACAACTGAGATACAAAAACTTTTAAGTATTATATACAGTTGGTGGTTCAGATATTATTGTCAAGGAAGCTGTAGTCACAAATATGGCAAATTGAGGGAAAACACTTGGTTTTGTCAGTTGGAGGAATTTAACTACAAGGAAGTCTACTTTCTCAATTAGCACATATAGTCATACATGAAAAGACATGAACAGATTGCATCAGTAACTTATGTAGCTCAATTAGTGCTACTACATTAGCAATAGATAAAGTAGGTATTTGATCAAAGACACAAACTCTAATTTGTGTATATTTTATTTCACTAATTTTATGCTAGTGCATGCAATGCATTTTCAAGATATTCACTTCTACCACTTTCTCTAATTACTTTCAGATCCACTCTCTATATCATATCCCCTTTATAGGGAAATTTTGCTCGTGTGTGTGTGTTTATGTATATACGTGTTGTGTTTTCAGAAATGGTGAGTTTGCAAAACAACTTAGAAACAAAATTTAAAATCTTGAAAAATGTCTAAATTGTACAACTGTTGACAGGTGGAGCCTCCTACACTAGGGGTTCTCTATTAGGGATTCTCTCTATTATTTTTCTGGAGCTTCCTTTCTACATTTGAAACGCTGGCTCATCCCTCATTGAGTGTCTTTCCCTAGACAACCCAGTGGTGATGATGTACTGTTAGACTTAGTTAACTCTTCTCAGTTGACTAATTGTCATCACAATACCCAGAATGTCTCTGTTACTAGGGCCTGAGAACCTCCCCAATGTTGTAATGTATATTTTCCAGCCAATTGTAGTGTTTCTGAATATTAATTCATTCTCCAAATTTGTTTCTTCCCTGTCTATTCTCACTAAAATAAATGCCAGTTAGGGCAGGTATATTTTTTGATTGCTTACTATTATTCACTGTGCCTTCTTTGTGTCAAATTATTGGCTTAGAATGCATTTATAATTAATATCTCTTCATGAGTTTGATTATCTCCTGAATCATTATTTTATCTACTATATTAAAGCCACCTGTTTCTATATGGTCATCTTCTTTAGGGAAATTAACAAAAATGTGCTTTCAGAAATCATCCCATTTATACACAACTTGATATGTCTCCAGTTATTTTTAATACAGATCATTCTTTCGTCAAGTTTTTTTTATCTAACAGGCAATCATATCTTGTCAATCCATCCTCAAACATCTTCAAATATGTCATTTTATTTTTTTGCTTTCTTCCACCACCTTAGAACTGTAGCTCATCATCTTACACCTGGAATACAGAAATAGCCTCTCTTCTGGCAACTGTACACAAGTCATTTTATGCATCATTCCTTCCTAAATGAGTTTTTAATTTGTCTAAATCACAGCTTTCGAAATGTGACTTAGAAATGCACAAATTATCAATGGTTCTACAGTCATTTATGACATATCCTCAGTTTAGTTTTGAAATTTCTAAAGATTCTTTTAATACATATATACACAGAGAGAGAGACACATGCACTCACACTTATATGCACCCACACATGCACACACATGTATATGCTCATACACACATACACACACAATTACACACACAGAGAGACTCACACTTTCTTTTAATGCCTCTAGGGTTTACCTTGTTTTATAGTCCAAGTAGTTTTTAAAATGGTGGGGAGATATTCAACCCATTTACCCTCTACTGTTAACACAAATAACTGCTATGAAATTTAAAAATAGGTTTTTTTGTTGTTGTTGCTTTGTTTTGTTTTTAGTGTGTGAAGAATCTAAACTTTTAAAACTCTTTCAACACACATGAAATATTTTGGTTTCTTTATGGGAAGATTATTTGTTATTGAGAAATGTAGTTTAAATATATGAGACATAGAAGGAAGGAGAAATCTCTGTGAGAGATCTCTGCAGTGGAGTTCAGGATCCATCCTCTACTACCAGGGTACCACTGAGAGAATGGGTTATTTATGTATAGACCACTTGTCTAATGAGAAAAGATAGAAAATTTCACAAACATTAATTTTCATATTCTTCAAAATTCCACCTATGAATAAAGAATCATTTTGCACTGCATTATTGCGTGGTCCTTAAAGTACAGTCTGTTGTACTACCCCACAACTTTCCTTCTCCCATACAGAGATAGATGCTTCCCTATGGATGGGAAATACATGGCAGTGACAGCAAGTGTCACTACAAGGCATGTCAGAAACAATTCATATTTTGACTTTTCAGATACATTATTTTTCTAATCGTATCTAACTTACAGATGATGCATTTTCAACATTTAGTTATAAAGATTCACTGAAAGGAAAACAACAGTATTAGCATTTTTGCTGCCATAATTTATGAATAATATGTAAACAAATATTTATTTGATTCAGTTCTCCTCGGTGTTCTGCATGTCTTTCCTTTCCATGGGCACTGTACCTATATCATTTGCTTTTTTTCCTAACCTAGGACATATTCCATAATTATCTGAGGATATAGTTGTAGTTTGTTTTAAGGATAACATTGCTGCAATTCCATGTGCTTGGTTATTTGTCAGCATGTGTATAACAATGTCAAAATAATCTAGTAGCTTCAAATCCCCTCTAGTCTAATAAATACTTCTAGATCCTATAAGAACTGCAGTTTTCCTCCAGATATGGCTAAGACCTCCCCTTTCTATCTCGGATGGTTTATTAGGAAGAAGCACTCAAAGTGGATAGTGGTATCTATGTATTTTATCCCAGACATTATTCAAATTATAGAACCACAATTGTTACAAACTTTCATGACTGAATTTTAATCAACTTAAATATTTTAATTTTTCACTAGGTATACTAGACATTCTTAGTTCCTAGAACTATCTTTAATAGCTTTTGTAGTGCCAGGACTAAATACTCCTTGCTTGAGTAGTATATGTGTGTGTGTGTGTGTGATTATGTGTGTGATAGTGTGGGTGTTCTTGTGTGTGTGATTGTGTGTGTGCTTGTGTGTATATGTGTGTGTGCTTGTGTGTGTACTTATGTGTGTATGTGTGTATGTGTGATTGTGTATGTGTGTTTGTGTATGTGTACATGTGTGAATATGTGAGTGAGTGTGTGTGTGTGTTTGCCTCAATGACTTAGGCCAGATGTGTTAACAGGTATTTTGTCATTGTATTTATTACATTGGAAATTTGTGATGTCTTTCTTTGAAGTAAAAGAGGTAGATCACAATCATTACTCACTAAAGTATTTCTCAATACCAAACTTGTATTTATATTTTGACATAGTATATTGTATAGACTCCTTGGAACCCAGCAAGTGGCCATCATTTACAAATTCCACTTGAAAATATAAAACTTATAAGAACTAGGAGTTTTTGAAATAAGAAGTTAGTTGTTTTAACTTATAGACTTCAAGTTAAAATTGACCTTTAAGGGTGTGTCATTGATATTTTTCATTTCCATTTTGGAGACTTTCAAATAAACAATTTAATTGTCTTTAGTAAGAAAGTTTATTGTGGTGTTCATTCATTGTTATATTTTTATGTTTTGGTAATTAGTTTTGCTTTAGTAGTCTGAATCCAGGAAAATGAGTTGTATATGTGGTAAACACCATCATATTATATTCTTTTCATTTATTCTGGCTATAAACTCTTGTTTTTTCTCTCTCATTGAATGTATGCATGTGTGTGTTTGTGTGTGTGTGTGTGTGTGTGTGTGTGTGAGTCCCAGAAATGAAAAACCAATAAGTGGTCAGATGGTTCTGCATGGCTTAAATAATTTTCTCTAGGACAGATGAAAAGGGAAGCTTGTACTCTCTGTGGAGCCTGGGTCTGGCACTCTGGTTTTAATTTAATTTAATTTAATTTAATTTAATTTAATTTATTTATTTATTTATTTGACAACACAATATCAACCCTTCCTCTTTTCCAGTACCCCCTTGGGTACCACCTTCTCCTTTTCTTTTGAGAAGAGGAAGCCCCCTTTCTGTCACTGACATATAGACACACACACACACACACACACACACACAGTAACTATACTCCCTTTCTCCAACCCAGCACACACACATCATGCTTCTGCTGGACTAGGTGCATCTCCTTTCACTGAGGCTGGAGAAAGCTGTCCATTTAGGGTTAAGATTCACAGGCAGGAAGGCAACAGGCTCAGGGATATCTCCTGTTTTAGTTGTTGGTGGACCAGCATTAAGACCAATCTGCTCAACTGCTACATAGGTACAGGGGACCTAGGTTCAGCCTGTGACCTCTCTGGTTGAACATTTAGTCTCTCGGAGTCCCCAAGGGTCCAGGGTAGTTGATTCAGTTGGTGTTCTTGACTGTCCTCCTCCGGTCCCTCGATCCTTTTCCCAACCCTTCCATAAGACTCCCCAAATTTTGTCTACAGTTTGGTTGTGAGTCTCTGCATCTTTTTCCATTGGCTTCTGGGTAGAACCTCTCAGAAGATAGTTATGCTAGGTTCCTGTTTGCAAGCATAAAAATATTGTTAATATTATCAGGGATTGGCTCTTGCCCATAAGGTGGATCTCAATTTGCAGCAGTCTTTGGTTGGCAATTCCCTCAGTCCCTGCTCTATCTTTGTCCCTGTAAATATAGTAGACAGGAAACATTTTGAGTAAATGGTTTTGTGAGTGAGATGCTGTTCTTATCTCAACAACCAAAATTTCTGCCTGGCTACAGGAAGTATCCACTTCAGGATACATATCCCGCACTGCTAGGAATCTCAACCCCATAGACCCTCTGTGGCCTCCCCTCATCCCAGGTCTCTGGCACTACCTAGAGATTGCCCCAACAATGTTGATCTCCCAACTCTCTCCTGATCTCTCTATGTATGATCTCTTACTCTGTTCCCTCTCTTTTTCATCCACTCTTCCACCCAGTTCCCTCCTTCTATTGACCTGATATCTATTTTGTTTCCCCTGTGAGAAAGAATTCAACTATCCTCTTTTGGGCCTTCCATACTATTTGTGTTCTTTGGGTTTGTTGATAATACCATGGTTATCCTGTAATTTATGGCTGATATCCACTTATAAGTGAGTACATACCGTGCATACACATACTGTATTTATATTGCTGTTGTCTTAGCTAGCCATAACCCAAAGCACATGGATTACAATATCTCACTGCCCTATCAGTTAGAGGTTGTCATTTATTTCACTAGACATTTAGTCAAAACTTCTCTATGAAATGATCCAGATGCCACAGGTCTAACATTTTGATAGTGTATACTCATATGACCTGATACAGTCAAGCTTATTTTTAATATTGGCTCAAATCAGGCATTTGGTGAAATGACCAATACCATTTCCTTGATTGCTTTCACACAAGGCTTACTCCATTGTAGAGGCATCTCATATTTTCACTGTTGACATGTTATAACAACTGTGATGTTTTGAATCACTCTCATCTACTAGTATCTTCAATTCTTCTGTATATATTACTAACCAAGTCTCTAATCTTCTGCCTTATAACTTTTAAGAAATCATGAAATTAATCATACATTCATCTTCTCTCTCCTTAAAACAAGCAAATAAACCCAGAAAAATACAGACACAAAATTATGTTCATTTTTAATTAATAATAAAATTACTGAAAATTATTAATATGATTTCTAAAATGACTCATATATGATTATTATCTCTTCATATACGGTATATAAATTGCCTTATTTTGTCCTGAAAGGATCTGCCACTTTTGTCTCCATTAATACCTTCCTTATATAAACATACAAATACACAGATATACATGCACATATACATAATTAAAACTAATCCTTAAAAACTTCCATATAAAAAATAATTCCTGTATCTTCTTGTTAAAAAACAAAGCATTTCTTTAAAAATGGATTAAGGGATACAAATTGTAATGGCTATATGTGCATTAACAGAATTATTTAATAAAATTATAATTTATGTATCCAGATGTTTTACATATTTTTAACAATTTACATGTGTTACCTTTGACTTTTTGCATACTGTATCTGTCCTTTTATGTATGCATTCACGACATAGTTAATTTTATGTGTCAACTTAACTGGGCCAGGTGGTGGGCATATATTTGGTTAAATGTTTATTTGGAGAAAGTCTTTAGCTGCAATCACCATTAATACTGGAAGATTAATTAGAATAGTTTGCTTTCCCTAGTGATACCATTCTTTATCAAGTCATTTTGAAATAGAAATGTTGCTCTTCCATGAGAAAAGTAAATTTATCTTCCTTATTGCCATCAAGATGAGGCATTATTTATTTCAGAAAGCTGGAAGGAAGAATTTTAAATGTACTTCTGGCCATCTTAATCCATAGTTCTCCATTTATAGGAAACAAGAAATAGTTTATTTATGAACCAATGAGAGTGGCCCAGGAATATGGACTTCAGTTTTCTTAACTAAAAGTTTAAACATGGTAACAGTTTCACAAGACTTTGTAAACTACAGAGCACAGAAATTTATACATCAATGCATTGAGAAAAAAAAAATCGTGGTGAGAACCACAGGGAATCAGACTACATAAAAGTGGGGACATCTGTTAGAAGACTCATAAACTATCTGATGACATTTTTGCTTTTGAATTAGTGCATTCTAATTGTCAGAATATATGCATAAGCCAAGATTTAGATTTTAGATTCATTTAATTATAAACATGAGAAATACTCCCCCTTTTCTTTTTTTCTGGTTTTTAAAACATTTTATTTTTAATTAATCACTCCATTCATTTACATCTCAAATGATATCCCACTTCCTGGTTACCTCTCCACAAGTCCTCCATCCCACAATTTCCCTCACCTCTGTCCCCTTTGCCTCTATGAAGGTGTACCCCCCCCTCTCTTGCCCTACCCCTCCAGCAGCCTCCTATGCTGTGTCATCAAACCTCCACAGGACCAAGGGCTTCCCTTCCCATTGATGTCAGATTTGGCAATCCTCTGCTGCCTATGTATCTGGAGCCATGAATCTCTCCCTGTACACTCCATGGTTGGTGATCTAGTCTGTGGTGGTCTAGCACTGGGTGGTCCGGCCAGCTGATGTTATTCTTCCTATGGGGTTGCAATCCTCCTTACCTCCTCCAGTCCTTCCACCAGCTCTCTGAACAGGGTCCTTGAGCTCAGTCTGATAATTGGCTCCAAGCATCCACTTCTGCATTGGTCAGCTGCTGGCTGAACCTCCGAAGGAAAAGCCACACCAAGTTCCTGTCAGCAAGTGCCTCTTGGCAATGACTCTTTTTTCGGGCATAATAGTTTTATTGAATAGCTGGGAATCTTGCATAATGTACCATAATCACTTTCAATTTTCAGTAATCTCAGGTCCATTCCCAATCATTGTGATCTCTCTCTTACAAGAAAAGAAGAAACATGGGTAACAAAAGACAAAATTATATTTTAGGTTGAAAAGCTCTCAAATACATCAGAAAAATTTAGAGATCTACAGAGAAAATCGAGAATGTTTTTTATAATTCTCTCATATATTATATTCAGACCACAGTTTTATTTCCTTCTCCAACTCTCTCCCCCATACCCTTTCCACATGATCCACCCACATCTGCCATTCATTTGAAAAGTCCAGGCATCCTAGGGACATCAATCTAACATAACATAGCAAGCTACAATAAGACCAGGCACATACTATCACATCAAGGCTGCAAGAGGCAACCCAGTAGGGAGAAAAGGGTTATAAATGTAGAGAAAAAAGTTAGGGACAGCCTGTGGTATCACTGTTAGTCTTCCCACAAGAAAACAAAGCCACTCAGCTATAACTTATTGAAGAGGTAAGTCAGACCACTATGAGCTACCTGATGTTGAGAATCAATTAGGTCCTGTCAGTTGATTCCGTGGCCCCTGTTCTGTTCTTGTGGTGTCACTAACGTTTCTGATTCCTCTGACTCTTCTTCCTCCATAGAACACAATAAAGCTCCACCTAATGTTTCAAGTTAAGGGACTGGGACACCAAACCAGTCATAAAAACATTTGACCTTCAGTTTTTCCTCCCTGTAGCGTGTTTCATAGCCAACATCTACCAGAATTACCATCAAAGAGACCAGAGTAACTTCTTCCAGCAACTGATAAGAACAGATGCAATCTCACAATCAAACATTAGGAAAGACAAGAATTTTAATGCCACTTTCATGCTCTGTGAAAAGATAACATTATTGAAGTATAGCGCAGCAAATACACCTGGGACAGAAGGAAACGTCAGAGAGGAGACTTCAGCATTGTTCTATAGGTGCCATGTGGGAGTTATGCTTTCAGTTCTTTCCATAATATTGCTTACTACTTCATAAAGTGTGATTGCATTAAAGAGAAATGTTGTTAATTGAAATAAATACTGATTTTTCTTATGGGACAATTAATGTGTTGGACTTTTCAGGCTATTATAAAATCACCATAAAATATATTGGTAAAAATGTCAAACTAAATAACAGATACTTTGAAGAACAATGTTTCTTTGGGGATAGCATGACATCTTAGTGGCAACATTTAGAGAGGTGAAGCAAGTTTTTAACATAAAAAGAAAAAAATTTTCCATTTGATTCTTGAGTGTAGATTTCAGTTGCCTCATGTACCTACATATGTCTCATGTACCTGCATATTCTATATGAATAGAATGGAATCTAGCCTTTGGGAGGCAGAGACAGGCGGATTTCTGAGTTCAAGGCCAGAGTGAATTCCAGAACATCCAGGGCTACACAGAGAAACCCTGTCTCCACAAACAAAAACAAACAAAAAAGAATGGAATCTTTTTATGGCTAGAGGACAAATTGCTAGTCGACAAATGTTTTCTAAAAAGTTGTACTAATAAATAATATAGAAGACAGACATTTCTATAGAAATGTATGGATACTTTAGAAAGTATAACATATAGATGCAACTAGAAGAAGAAATGATTTGTTATGGTGATTTAAAAAGTTCTCCAGAAGGTATTTATGCTAGATAGGATAGCATGGATTTTATCTTTCTCTAAATAACTAACTTTAATTTTTGACAAAGAAGCAATACAAAAGATAATCTTACTTGAGAAATAGAAACTTCCACTCAAATTACAAATACATTTCTGACCTTTTGAAGATAAAGAAGTCCAAATAAATATGCGATAGATTTAGTGGCTTCTGAGGAACCAGTTTCAGAGTTACAGAAAGCAACACCTCCCACACCATTATGAAGAAGAAAACATAGAGTTACTCATGCATCCTAGTTTGATAAGAATGATATGATTCTAATGTCATGAATTACTTCCTCCATGCATCCCATGTGTAATGTGAATTTTGGATTTACAATGGGAATTCTGATAATACAACATTGAAGTCAATATTAACAAGAAAATAATGTGGATTCTTAAGATTACTACAAACCTAAATTTGTTTACCTGTCATTCTGTATATGATAGTTCTATCTTTCATCTATCCATCTATCTATCTATCTATCTATCTATCTATCTATCTATCTATCTATTTTTATGCATATATTCATCTATCTATTTTAACATCTATCTGTCCAACTATTTCTCTGTCATGAATCTATTGCAATGATTTTGGCAAATGAAATGAAATATGATGCTTAGGATATACATAGCAGAGGCCATTAAGATGCATTGTGAGTGAAGGAAAGATAGTCTCAATGTAAAAAAGAATATGATTTATATGTGAAGAGAGTATTAGTCAGAAAGAGACACAAACAGAGGGAAAGATGAGCCTTAAAATTTCTATAAATAAGGAGAGGAATTATATTTGTATTCTAATCACATGTCTAAAAGATAATTTTTTTGCAGTTAGGAACTTTGCTCAGACCTTTCATGACAGCAAAGGCATAAGTGAGCTCTCACACAAGCATCCTGGTGTTACAGAAAATCTTTGAGTAATACAGAGAATTAAAAAGTTTAGAAATTCTTTTTTAAAGGACTTACTTTGGTAGCCAAGTATATACTCCATTTACCTCGAATGAGTAGACATTGGAGACAAGGAAATTGGTGAGGAAGAAACCCCAACAATTCAGGAAAAAAATAATGAGTTCCAAATCAAAGTATTGGTATTGCAAAAAGAAAAATGAAAATCTTGTCAAGTTTTGTCACTTCGATTTGCAAGTAATTGGCTGTGAAAGCCGGAAGAAAATGCTGCAAAAATGCATGTGTAGAAGCAAAAGGTGTTTAGATGAAGAATGTTCTAGAAAGGAAAGAGATGTGAAATACAAAAACAGTTAATTAGGATATTTTCAGGCCTTTGCTTAATATACAAATATTCTGTACTTATAGAACAAAATGAATGTTCCAAAAAGTATAGTAATATACCAGAAAATAAAAAGGAGAAAATTTTGAACTTTGGAAAAAAACATCATTAAAAAGTTTAATAAAATGGACATGGTAAATGGCTTGAGAATTCATAAGCAAGAGAACACAAGAACAAGTCAGCTGAGTCTCAGTGTTCTGCTAACTCGTGCTTTTCTCTCATAAGAAAATTAAGACAGATAAAAATAAGATGATAATTAGGAAAATTTTCAATGTTCACTTGATTGCATTCCTCATAAAATGATTTAGGTATTTAAAGAAATAGGGCAGAGGCAGAGGTTGAAGAGAAGCACATGGATTCAGAGATGATCTACAAGAGACAGGAGGTGTTCTGCAACAGGAACAGGTGACAAATGAGGAGTGTCCATTCTATCTACTCTACAACATGCTTTCTCTGCAACAGCCTTTCTAATAACCCTTCCAAGAGTCTTTTAAAAATTCTAAGAGTCCAAATCTTTGCAATCATATGCTTGTCATTACTGTATTGAGAGAAGGAGCTAGAAAACCTGGTTCCCTGTTTTCTTAAGAGAATATAACTTCCTCTGTACTAGAAACAATTGAAAATTCCATAAAAAGGGATGGACACTGGATTAAATATTCAAGGAATAAGCACTGAACAAACCTAGAAAATGTTTCTAGGTATTTATAATATGTTACTCCTTCATGTAAATTATTAAAATGCATGTGATAATCATCATAGTGTGTGTGGTTTTATTATTTTTGATGTACAGAAAAACAAACAAGCTTAGAGATTCAAACAATTAAACATCACATGATTTACAAATGGAGTGAAATTCAGAACCTAACATGTTATATTGATGAGGTTTGTTGAGGTAATAATTCTGTTGATGTGGTGTCATTAACTTGCCTGGAATAATTATACATTAGTGACTAAATAGTAAATGAGAAACTGACAATTGACTGTATTATAAAATAATTCATGTTCTTTCTGGAATAGTTAAAATTATGAAACCATGATTAGTGCTCAGGTTAAATAAATAAAATTTAACTGTAATGGTTCAAAAGATACGGAGCCAGGAAGAATGAGAATCCATATATTTGAATGTCTAGTGTCTAGTTGATGGGCTTTTTACAGAAGAAGTAAAAGGTCAGGCCTTATTGGAGATGGTGTGTCACTGAAAGTAAGATGTGAGCTTTCAAAAGCTCATGATAGATTCAGGTTCTCCCCTTCTTCCACTCCCCTCTCTCTGCATACTACCTTCAGATGAGGACAGAAAGCTCTTACTTAGGTCTTACTCTAGAATGATTCCATGCACATCCTTCCATGAAGATAATGGACTAATCCCCTAAAATGTAAACAAGGCCTCAGTCAAATTCTTTCTTTTATAAGAATTGCCTTAGACATGATGTCTCTTCACTTCAACAGGACAGTAACAAAGAATGTATTATGTTAGGGTTGGCTTTGGTCAATACCTAAACATAAAGATTTAGTGACAGTAAGTCAATCAATCCAATTTGAAAATAATATAAAATAATGTGAGATTATGTAGTAGTAGCAATAGTAGTAGTCAATTATTTGGAACCTCTGTGGCTGGTCAGCCTCTGTGACTACAACAAGTAAGTGTGATGATCCTGGTTATGATTTGTAAAGGATTATTTTGTCTTGTAGTTTCAGAAATTCATTCCATGATCAGTTGTTCTTACCCATCTCGGTCCTCTGACTAGACTGTATGGTAAGAGTTTTTGGTGAGAGAAGCTTCTCAAATCATGGGCAGAAATGAAAGGGAAGAGGAAATTATCAGAATACATTGGTGACCTTAAATGTATCTTAATTCTCCTGTGAGTCTTCCTCTTAATATTTTTACCACCTTGTAAGAATGTTCACTGAGAACTAAAACCATAAATGAAGGCCTGGACCGAAGAGAAGGCTTGCTACTTAATAAATCTCTTGCTTTTACAGAGGACCAGGGTTCAATTAACAGCACTTCGTGGCAGCTCACAACCCTCTGTAACTCCAGACATAGGGCATCCAATCCCAGGTGATATACTATTATTTTCTGACCTCCTCCAGTTCCAGGAATATGCACAGTGTTTACATGAAGGCAAAACATTCATACACATAAATAGTAGGGTAAATATATAAATATAAATATAAATATAAATATAAATATAAATATAAATATAAATATAAATATAAATATAAATATAAATATAAATATAAATATAAATATAAATGTTAAGTCAAAGGCTTTTAGATCCAAATATGATTGGTGAGTGAATGGTAATACTTTCAACAAGCAAATAGATTCATAGATTGTTGCTTCTTTCCTCTCTATCTCTGATCAAGAGTTGAGTTCAGGATGGTAGAGAAATCACTGGAAAACACGGTCTTTACCCGGTGGAGATTAAACTCTATAGATTTTAAAGAAATGTCAGTGAATCAGCATGAACACAAAGGGCTTGCTGTGATCACCTATGGTAGAAAACTGCAGCAACAGCAAAATATTCCTCCATTCTTGACAGATTTTTCTTAGGATTAAAGAGGACCCATGGGACATGACATAGTATGAACTACCAAGGAAATGTCTTAAATGAACTAACTGCCATCTTAAATCATCAAGACTAAAGGACATTAGAGAGGGTGGAGAAATGTAATCCAATAAAACCACAACCACTTGTATCACATAAAAATTCAGTGGAAGCTTCTTTGGAGGCCTTTAGTAATTTGCAGAGTACTGGTAAGAAACAGAACACAATGACATCTCCAGTATCAGATTTTATTGAAAGCCATTCCTTCCTTTTCCTTCCCTTCCTTTGTTCCTCCCTCCCCTTCTCTCTTTCTTCTATTTTTTAGTCTTCTGGAAATCCCTATTTCTACTTTTGACTGTTATGAACCCTGGAGACTAAAGATAAACAGAAACAGGAGCAAAAGAAAAAGCCAAATGAAAATGTTAATCTTCTCATTGGCCTCCCTGCTCACTAGTCATTTTTTTTCTTAGACTATGAAGAGTTGAAAGTTTAAACTAGAATTTGTTTGCTTCCTTATTATTGGACTATCATCTGTTTTATTAGTACATGAGTAACAGATACATTCAAGAATACTCCTGGAATTTTGAGCCACAGAAATTTTACATAAAGGAAATGCATCTAAAAATCATGATAAAAATAGAACTAAGATTGATTTTGGTGTTACACAAGTTTTTCAAAGTTACAGTCTGACTTTAGATGAATTGGATTCATACAAATATATGCAGAAACTATATGCCACAACTGGGGATGGACAACAGATATAAAGACAAGTATGTTGGTACATATCTATACTCCTAACATGTGAGAAGTAGAGAAGAAGTCTTCAGGAGCCCAATGCTAGAATGGGATCCATTTAACATTTAACTGCGCTACATGAAATACAATCTGTAAGAGCCAAGAAACTAAGATATTGGCCAAATAAAACATTGGCAAATGACAGTGTAATGCAAGAAAGATTAATGGAGCTTATGTTGACACATCATATTAATATCTAAGTACTCAATGGTTATCTTGTGGAGTGAATTCCTTTAGCATTACAAAGGGCTTTTTAAATATTTTCTCAAGCCTAGTCAATGCAATTATTTTTGCTCTGTTTAAAACAAGAGACTTAATCACAAAGAGGCAAAATAACTCTACTAAGCATGAAGTAAATGTCAGAATGAGGAATATATGAGCATAATAATTGCCTGAATATTAAAATATTTTTATTCATCTTAGAGGAAAGAACCTGACTTGTAATATGTTTGTAGGCAAGTCTATGAAGTACTTTCTTGATTAATGATTGGTATGGGAGGGACCCAGCTCACTGTAGTTGTTTGAACCCTGGGAAGGTATTCATGGGTTCTCAAGGGAAGCAAATTAAGCAAGACTTGGGGAAGAAATCAGGCAGCAGCTTTCCTCCATGGTTCCTGCCTTTCCTGCAGTCCAGCCTAGCTCCTGTCCTGACTCCTCACAATTGTTGAGTGGTTGGGATGTGGGAGACAGATAAACCCTTTCCTCTCCAAGTTGCTATTGTCTGTGGTATTTTATCATGCTCATAGACAATAATCAAGAACAAGTGATTGAATTGTGGAGACAGTCTGTAAGTAAGTATGCTGTGTTTAATGATAACAGAATATAGGCTGAGAATTCTAAGAAAGGAATGATATTGGCCTCTTCCTCACTTGTGTTAAGTCAAGCTAGCCTCATTTTTTCATTTCACTGATTCTGTTAGAAATTAAGTCTAATCTCATTAACATTGTGTAAGCTGGATGCTTTGAGGGGTGAATCCCTATTAAGCCATAAAGAAACAATTAGTAAAATGTATTAGATGTGATTATAATGTGACAAATTATTTTATAAGCATAGCAAGCTATAGACTTAAATGAATATTGAACTTTACACTATTAATTCTGGACGAATATTCATATTTACAATGAACCTTTCCTTGTTGAATTTTTATTCTTCTTTCTTTTCCTTTCCAGTTTAGTCTGAGTCTTCAAAGGCATATCATAATATCTGTGTTATAAATCAGGGCTATTTGTATAAAAGCGTTAAACATCTATGTTGTATGTTATCTCTGAATAGTCCCTCCATATGACTTGGAGATACGTTCTGAGGATATATGTTTTTCTCATCGCAAACCCATGCATTCATGGATATTGCTAAGACTAACATACCTGTTTAGATGTTTTGTTTTTCTTTATGTGCTTTTGCTTGATTGTTTGTTTGTTTTTACTTTTCTTATTTATTTTTCCCAATTGGTGCATCCAGTGAAACCCAAGGCCCTGTGTTTGCAGGACAAGCATTTTTCCACTAAAATATACAACCAGCCCTCTTTATGTATTCTTAAAGTACATAAAACATAATTATATGTAGGCCCCTAGTATGCATTATAAAAACTTCATATTTACCATTTATGCTCTAGTGATAAATAATTACTTAAAAATAATAGGGAACATATAGTTATGTATATGGGCATATGAAATTATATAGACATAACATTTTCAATATATTGAAGCAAATATTTTATTATGTAATTCTGTTTGGTATCACATTTCATATCTATTTACATAAAAAATAGCTACAGAGGTAAAACATTATGCAATATTATGTTGTCCATGGAGTTAGTTATAGTTCTACAAAATAGCAAGATATTTGTGAAAATTTAAAATAATTAATTTTGCTAACAAAAATTATACATGAATATTGTATGACCACTTTAAAAATGTTATAGCTGGAAAAGTGTAGTGTAAGATACTTTTAAAATGCCATTTCTAATGTGGTATATTTATTAACAATTCCTCTTTGACTTCCTGTACTTTAATTTTTATTTTCCCCAGATTTTATAATCTTTCTAAATATATTGTTATTGTAACTACTCAAATGACAAAATATTAGTCCTGAATATCTAAATTTAAAAATCTATAATTCTCTGAAGTCCAGACTACAGGAGCTGAGAAAATTAAAACCAATTTATCGGTTTTCATCTCAACCTTTCCTCTCTGGCCTTCATCATCCATAAAATTTGTGTTGTAAAACTTAATTGTAAATTTCCACATTGTCAGACACTTCTTATTTTAATCTCCACATAAAATTCCAAATCAAGTTAATGTTACTTATTAAGTCTAGCATTACATGGTCTTTAAGTACACTAGAGTGCAAGTCCATTTGCCAAGTTTTGGGGCTTACAGAGACTGATCAGAAGCAGCAGGCATTTTGTTTTTGTTTGTTTGTTTGTTTATAGAAAATTATCAAGATACCGACATAGGGCTGCTGCTATTTTACGTTGCTGTTCCAGTACTGGCCAACACCTGTCTGGTAAAGACTTACACTAATGTTCTGAGTCTTCAGTAGATTGCAAGAGCTTAGAGAAACTTGTCAGTGATCCATGTCACCATGTGGACTCCTGGCTCTGCCTTCTCAAGCACCATTCCTCACTGTAATTTTTTTTCAGATGTGTTTGCTTCTCCACAGATGTTTCAGAATGCTTACTGGCTGTATAATTCAAAGCCTGGAGAACTCTCTCCTGTGCTGCTCTACATTGGCTTCATCTCCCTAAAAGAATTGTCCTGATTCTTCCTCGCAGCTCTGTCGGGACAATGCTTATTTTTCTCTGAAAATCTTAGGTGGTGACATCATAGGTAATAGCTCATAATAATGATTGCATAATAAAGAAGCACAATACCCCCATTCTCGCTCAGAAGTTAAAAGCATTAATAAGATAAGGACACATTGAGTTGGAAGCTTTGAGGGATTCAGTCTTTGGCATCATTGTTAGGCCATATTTTTCTGGCAGAGATATAGATTTGATCTGCACTAAGATGCATTTTGTGTAATTTGATGAAAGTGATGATTTTTAAAATGTCATATGTTCCTCTTTGTGCACCTTCTTCCTTCCTTCTACTAACGTTCTCCCTCTTGAGAAATACTTTATTTTCCTTATAGGTATAGACATCACTCAGTTTCTACAACTTACTGCTTGCTGTAGAGTTACAGCCTAGCCTTCCTTCAAACACCCAGGAGAGTTTTCCCCAAAACCATTCCCCAACCCATGTAGGTACTCCAACTTGAGTAAAGCCAGATACTTGAGTAAACACCCAAACCAATCTGATGATTCAGAACGATGTCGTTAGTGAATACTTTAATAAAGTTCACATGCACTCAGGAAGAAGTAGCAAAAGCAGGCAAAGGAGGTTGTTTCATCTTCCGACCTCTGTTGAACCTGGGCCACTCTCTTTGCATCCATCTATTCTGAGGAAGGTCCTTCCCTACAGCTAATCCACTCTAGAAATACTCTTGTATCAGGCCTGTGATGGTTGGTCTTACCAATTTGATTATATTTAGAACCATCCATTTAAGCACATTTAAGCAGGTCTCTCAAGCGACCATCTTGATGCTGCCACAATGAACTGTTACCGAACTTCTGTTTCTGTGGCCTCTAACACACAGTCAACATAAGGAAATATTCAGGGAATGCCAGACTTTAAGTATAAACTGGCTATTGTAGCCAGTGAGCATCTAGAGCGCATAAGTTATCATTATAGACTATTGAGCCTCTATAGTCCCCACATGTACCCACACACTCACACAACACACACAGAAACACACACCACCACCACCACTCCCACCACTCCTACCACCACTACCATGACTACCATCACCACCACTACCACACCACATCACACCACACCATATTATCTCCTAATAGGGAACCCTGTCTAATAAAATTCTTCCAACTTAAGCTTTTTGCATTTACTCCTAGTTCAGCTTTCCACATAAAATTTGTATGACCATGTTACAGAATTCCATTATTTTGCTATTTTCACAGCATATTTGATAGGTTCATTGAAGCCTCAATAGGACATGTTCCAAGTAGAAATGCATAGTGTGTTCTGCAAACTTTGTTAGTTGGCAAAACTTTTCTTGAAATACCCCTTTTCTATCAAAAACTATTTTTTTTTCACCTGCGTTTTTGTACCTGGCTATTACTGAATCAATTCCATGCAAATTATTACTATGTAACTAATTAATGCAGTGATTTGTAGTCAGTATTTCACAGCTTCTATAAGATAAAGTGATGTATATAAGTGCTACTTATGAAATTGCAAACTTCTGCACTGAGACATGGCCAGACTCTAGAATGTCTTTAAATAGCAGCATATCGTGTCTTTTAAATAATACATGCTCTGTCTCCGAGCCAGAAAATTCTGCATTCAGAAAGTTCAATAACACCAGCACTTTATAATCTGGCCTTGTTCTTTTTTAGAACAGTTAATAAAAGAACTTAAAACCATTTATTGTCCCTATGTCCCTTGGAGACAGACTTGTATCTTCTATAATTCAGAGTTTTTCTGGAAAAGACATAAACAGTTCATGTTTGAAGTATGATCATAGGCAAGGTAGTACTCCTGCTTGTATCCTTTGTGGAAGAGCAGAATCCTGTCTTCTTCTGTTGCCAGGTTTCCAGCAGATGCAGCTGGTCCCATCACGATTACGTGGACCAATTCTTTGAGATTTTCCACCTCCCTGTCTCTATTTGATCTCAGCTTGCTGGATACCCCCTCCCTTAGTCTGCCTTTAAAACGTCGAATCATCTCTGCACAAATGGGAGTAGAGCACAGAATTTTCTCTACTGTCAATCATCACTGCTCTCCCTGCTTCAGGCAATGTCTGGCTGATTTACCTTTGATGCTCAGCTGGGTGCCTCTCACATAGCTTGCAGGAAATTACAAGGAAGTTGTTGCCTGAAGTCATGGTTTTATTTGGAGTTTCTACTATAAAGAGTGGGTGTGACCAACTCCTTCCTATTTTGTGACAGGGCAAGTTCTTGTTCCCTTGCCACACTTGCTCTTGGGCATGCCTGCCTTGTGAAAATGTGTAATGAGAAAAACAGGAAAGAGAGGCCAAGCATTTCGTGATGTCAGCAGAAGTGTTGCTTTCTGTTAGGATTGGGTTAACCTATGTCCCACTGAAGGAGGATAGATGATGACTGCAGAATCAATGAAGCCTTTCACACCTCTGTGTACCATGCTAGCTTTCTAGCCAAGAAATCGAACATCATGCCCTTCACCTGTGCAAAACATCCAGAATCTCTTTAATGAAGATCAGAATCCTTGCAGGCGACACGTCAAAACAATAACTGGAGCACTGGCAAGCATTCATAGCACAGATAGCTCACCAATGTGCCAAAGAGAATGGTAGAAAGAAATGGAAAAATTAAAGCCAACATCTGAAAATTCAAGTATTCAAAACTATTAACTCAAATATAGCATTTACATTAAAAGAATTGTAAAGCTAAGTATCTTGGTGTCTTTAAAACCCAAATATATAAATGCACAGAAAAAATATTATATATTGTTACTGTTTATTGGATAGTAATTGATATCACCATCATCATGCAAAAATAAAAGATCAATTTAGTCTAGAAAAAAGATAAACAAAATTTCCTCAAGATAGTAGATGAATGATCACATTTTCCTTATTAATTATAATATCTACAACTCAAGAGTGTAAAACATATGTTCAATAACTAGTATTTTAGGGGCCAGGGAATAGCTCTGTTAACAAAGCATTTGCCTCAATTCTTAAATGTGCATGACAGCACACATTTGTGATTCTCAATACAGAGGAGATGGATGTAAACAGATTGCTGGATACCGTTAGCTAACTAGAATAGATTACTTGTAGTTTCTGTCCAGTCCTCTGGGAAATCTTGACTCAAAAAAAGTGATGAATATCATGTGAGGAATGACTTATGAGGTTGTTCTTACCTGCACGAACACATGTATGAAATGCAAATTCACCCAAGCACATATAGGAATACACATAGTATGAATGTAGGAAATGACATACTGAATATCTTACTAGAATTTTACAGACCTATGATGTAAGCAGCACATGGTTTGGGAGACATAAAACTAATTCAGTAATCTCCTAAGCTTCTGTTTGGTCTGCCCACCTTCAATGAATAAGCAGTCATGATTCTTTGATGCACAGGCTTTATCTTGCCTATCTTCAACTTCATATACATACTACATATTTTAGTATTTCAGCTATCAGTTTATTTTATTCAAGAACAACCATAAAATATTCATCTATATCACTGTCTATTTTAATATATCTGTATCATATCCTACATTTGATTTGGAGCTTATATTTAGACCCTATGGATATTGTGGAATTGTCAAGTCATAGAACTATTAATGTTTATTCCTGTAGTTCCAACTATCTAAGTACACTGGTATATCATGGATAATAATAGCTTTTTAGAATTTGTGCCAGAAATACAGCTATTTGGAAATGAGAAACTTATCAGTTTAATGTTACTTTCTACACTAGAACTTCCCACTCCTCAGATTTAAGGAATATAATCAGAGTACAGTGACCATTTGCTATTCTCACCACTTCAGATGTACTCAGACATCATATTCACTACAGAAAATATATTTGTGTATGATCAAAACGTGATATAAACCTAATTTTTAAGGCTAGCAGATAGTATCCATTTGATGTTAAAACTGTCATTATTGTTTGAACCACACACATATAAATAATCCTGTTCACATAGTAGTGTATTCTAAAAGAAAAATATAATTTTCTTGATCTTTGTTATTAAGAAATCTCTACTTTTAATCATGAATCCTCAAACAAAAGATACTCTTGCTTGTTTTCCTTAAATCTATGCAAAATTCTAATGTAATAACTGAGTATAAATTTGAAGATTATTATTTATCTCATTACACCTAAACAATCAAACATCATAACATCTCATTGTAATCTAGCATTCAGTGCATATAATTTCCTCTTTAAGAGTTCATATTAGAATTTATACCCACCCACACTGCGCAATCTCAGCAAGGATCAGGAGCTCATGTGGGATCAACCTACAGGCTTAATTTTATTCAACTTCCTAGGTTCATGGTTCTCTCTCTCTAACTTCAGTTTTCACCTCAGAGCCGGTCAACTGAAGCAACATGGGAGTCACCTTCAATCCAGCCTATTCAATTTTATTCTTCTCACAGTTTTATGAACTCATGTGAAGTGTGGCAGAATCTCTTTGCTCGTTCCACTTTGACTTATATTGCTGCATGAGGAAATGGTAGGTGAAATACATCCTGCCAAGTGCTCAGGTGGGCCTTGGAGAGTCACCTAATCAAATCCAAATAAAGGGTTTAACTTTGTATTTACTGGAGTTTCTCCATGTTTGAGATGATTGTGAAAGATGTGAAATACATAATGTGTTAATTATGCTCTTTCTAGAGTTTTTTATAATATGCCATAAGGAAAAAAGACTAGTGGATATTATTGTTTTATAAAATGTTAAGTATTAATTACTATTTTTCATTTATCCTAAGAAGATTTACTATAAACCCGAATTTGAATTATACTTTAAATGTTGTAAAATACATTTAAAAGTGCCTAGGAATCGAATTCTGAGCCTAGTCAAGTATCCTTGCATTCTACTGCTCACACTCATTTAGTTTTTGTCTTTCTCTCACTTGTTCTTTGGTAATCTTATAAATGTATTTAATGGATGTTGATTATTCTCTCCCTCCACTCTCTTGTCTCTCTCCAACTCTCATCATATTCCTCATTTCCTACCAGAATGTATTAGAACACAGTTATTTTTATCCATAGCCATTTGTGGAATTAGGACTATTCATTAGAACCTGGCTAGGTCACCAGTATGTACAACATCAAAAGACAATGGCTCTCTCTCTCTCTTTCTAAACCTTTCAAAATAGCCTACCTACAAAGGGAATTACTGAGCACTGACCCTCTTCACCACCCATGTCTACCTGCTGATTATCACATTCTTGTGGAGACATTTGTAACTATTGTGAGTTCATGATAGCAAGGGCTGTGTCTTTACCGGAATATATTTAGTTGCCATTCGCACAGTATCCATGCCGTCACCTCGTATTCTGCCATATTACTTGAGTCTAATTAGTGATGTCACAACAATCTCATTTAGATCTGATCTGATTCTTGCTTTCCGTCTAGCTCCATATCAGTGGTTTTAAAGCATCTTCTAATAGACACCCTTAGTTCCCATGTGAACAAACAGCATACATTTCCATAAATATTTTAAAACTTCAGCTTAATGATCTCATACACAAAATAAGTAAATTTTACAGAATTCTTTTAAAAGCTAGTTTTTGAAATATCTCAAAATCTTTCTAATTTAAATCCGTAAACCTTTGTCAAACAACTTAGAATAGATTAAGGTCAGATATAATCAGGAAGGTTCCTAATGAGAAAATGATCTAGCCTTGGAGTATAGCTAAAAGTTAATTTATCTTACATAAACCAAGGGGTCTACCTATGAATAATTTCCTCATTTTAAAAATTAAAGCCGCTACAAAGACTATGGATTGACAATCAGCATTTAAAAAATTTCCAGTAATCGAGGCTCATAAATATTCACAGGTTGAAAATAAGATATGAATATTACTTTTTAAGTGAACATTAATTTCTATTTATATTCTGTTGCTCTTATGTATAAATAATGTATGTGTGTCACAAAGTTAATATGAAAGCAAGTAATCATAAATTGTAGATGAATGGTTCTATAAATCTTTAAAGAAAAGTATCACATATGTGAAATATAGAAAGTATGTCCCATAGATTTTAGGATTGAATGCTAGTCAATACAGATTAGGGACAGGGGAGGATAGTAAGAGCAAAAGAGTTGTTGAATGATACCAAGACTTAGAATTTGCACAGTAGGTAACATGGACACATATAATATGCTGTATTATATATATTTCAAAATGCCAAAAAAGAAGATTTTGAATGCTGCACTACCAGGAAATGAAAAATCTTTGAAGAAAATAGATATTTTCAAACTGATTTAAACCTTAAATAAAGTACAGAAGAATCAAAATCTCACATGATTCAATACCCTCAAAAAGCCCATAGGTTTTTATTATTATTATTTTAAGTATCATAAAGCCCCCAGTGCTGCCCACAATAGAGAAAATAAAATATTTAGCTCGGACCACATGAGAACATTTATAACACATTTCTTTCATTCCAAGGCTCAGAATCTTTGGAGAAAAGAGCTAGGAAAAAGTGTTTGAGTTAGAGGTAAGGAATCAAGCAAACATCCTCCAGACCCAGTAGGGCATCTGCAAATGTGAACCCACAGTGATCTCAGGATGGAATGAATAGGAATATATGAAGTCAGACCCTAAGCTGGGGAGATATTGGCAACTGATAGAGGCTCAGAGAAGAAATTACTGTTTGATTTTATTTATATTGTATGTGTGTTTAAGTGTGCATATTTGTTTTTAATCTTGCATTTTAAGTTGATCACTCTCTAGGAGAATGCCACACTTCCAAGAATATAAGGGCAGCACAAATTGGACTTGACAGATATAAATTAAAATATTTGTAATAATAATAATAATAAATACAACTTTTAAAAGAGGGTACAATGTTTGGTGGATAGGCTACAGAGGTATAGATCCAGAAAAAAACAATGGCATTACACACTACATGGAATTTGCAAAGAACTAAAACAGAAACAAAGAAATTCCAACCAAACAACTTGACAAAATACTAAAAAATACTTCATAAGTTTTGTTCTTCTGGAAATTGTTGATCAGGAGAATACTCCGCTTCAGATAGAAAAACATTCCTGTAAATGTTACACACAGGTGAAAAATGACACAACAATGCCAAAGTGGTGTTTGAACCTAATACCCGGAGGCTGGAGACATGAACCAGCAATTGAGGGTGTATCCTGGTTCCCAGAGGACCTAACAGTTCTACAAAAGTCTGGCCACCCACAACTGCTTGTAACTCCAGGACCACAGGGTCTATAGTGCTTTTCCTGACATCCACAGGCATTGCACACATATTTACAAACCCTCACAGAGACATTTACATAAAATATAAAACAAAATCTCTAAAATACCTTCATAGTAATCTGTTGGTACTCCCAACAGAACATGTTGCATAGTTTTCATAAGTAAGAAAATATTATTGTCTTCAAACCACTTGGCTATCTTACTTTGGAGATATCAAGTGACTACATCCTCTATAAATGTTAACCATTTTAAGATGTTTATTTTTTTTTAAAACTGATCTTGACTCTTTGGTCCCAGAGAATTAGAGTATTTGAGCCAGATAAAGAAGAGAGATTTGTACATTGAAACACTAGAGGGATATAGGAAAGAAGAGTGTGAAATATTAAGATGGAACTACGTGCGGGTGAACTGATAAATCTATAATATGTCAAGAAATAAAGGGTTTCTTTCTTTTTTTTTTTTTTTTTGGAAAGCAGGCCTGGACATTCATACATATCTTTAAATATCTTGTTAAATCAAATCTAACAATCAGGATAAACATATTATGACTACAGATATTGTAACATGTCACAATAATACTGTATTTTTAGTTAACAGGGTAAGGCATATATGTTTGGCAAAGTTCAGCCCTAATGTGAGGAAGGTCCTGAGAAAGGGAGGATGGGAACCGGGCTGATTCCATGACTCGGAGTCAGTAGTGGAGGCAAGCTGTCAGTTCAAGTGCTCTCTCTTTGCCCGAGGATTTTCATCATATTTCCTTCTTCTTTGTTCATTCTTCAGTTTTTCTTCCTTCTTCTTTCTGCATCTTTTTCCTTCTCTCTTTTCATTGTTTTGCCCTTTCCCGAGTAAAGAGCCTGAACCAATCTTTTTATTTTCTACATAGCTACATCAATCAAGGCTTTGAACATTATATATATATATATATATATATATATATATAAAATTTAGAAATTATTAAATTTACATAACTTTATACATGAAGACAATTAAATATGGCCAAATGCACCTTCCATTTGCCCGTTCAAATTTCTCTTGGATTCCACTCCCTGCATCCATTTCCAATTTCATGTCTTATTTTAAAAAACCTTTTAGTAACCCTCAAAATCCATTTTTTAAAATCTCTATATGCATACTTTTAGAACCATACAGTAGAGCATGAGGAACCCAGCAGTGTGCTGCATGTCAAAGAAGAATTAATCATCTTCATCCAGAAGTTATCAAGTGCCAATCACCCCTTAGTTAAGGGTGGGACTTTGTCATCTCCTTCCCCAACTATGCTGGGATTTTAGTTAGCCTGATAATGTCAACCTTTCAACAGTTAGCCACAGATGCTGTGAGTATGGGTGTGTATAAATCATGTCCTTTCCAACTGATAGCATTTCAAAGTACTCTTGCCCTTCCATTGGGTCTTAATTCTATTTCCTTTGCTAGATGTTCTTTGAGCACTTTAGTCTTGGCAGGATTTATAGAGAGTTTGATAAAGTTGTTTCTTTTAGGTCTGAACACTCACCCACCATAACTTATTTTCAGCACTTTGATCATTTAAAAGTTTTTGGAGTAACTGCTTCTCACTGCAAAAAGAAGTTTTTGTGACCAAAGGTCAAAGAAGCCCAGGTCCATAAATACACATAAATATTTATAAGGGCATTTAACAACATGGCCATTTGGCAAAATAAAAAAAGCAAGCTGTATCTTACAGTCTATGAGCTAAGCAGCCATAATATTTTGATTAGGCTTGCAGTACCAACCATGAATTTTCTCCTACTGTTTATTCTTTGAATTCAATCAGAAAGTAGGAGTTTACTCCATAACTGTGGAGTTAGTATTTCATCAGTAGACACATCCTGCCTGACAGGTTTGTGTTGTAGCATCCAATGTCAGCACCAGCTAAGAATATCAATACCTTCCACCTCCACCCACCCCCATGCAGAAGCCTACATAGGACCTCTGGCATTATGAACACCACCCAGCAAGGAAGGTATTTCCTGGTAATTTGACATTGATTACTCTAGTTCACTTGTTATTTTTTTTTTTTTTGAGTTATTTTTGCCAGGTTTGCCAGGTTTGTTGGACAGGAGAAGACCAATTGAAGGAAGCACAAGAGCTGAGTTCACAGATTATGTGGGCATAAAATTAAACAATATAGACTGAATGGAAATAAATATGCTTAACAAAAATCTTAAGGGTCTTTAACAACCTCTCATAGCAATTAGAAATCTTTTGAATGGCAGGAGGAAGACAAAAAAGTGGTTTTATGGAACATTAATTTTAAGAACATTTTAATACTTTAATAATGTCATGTATTATATAATTATTATGTATTTTAAGTTTTTATCTTGATATTTTATTCTAGTATTTATTCTAGAAATGTCTTCTCCTTGAATCACATCTACTTTCACTTTCAAGTCACTCAAATTTACACTTAAAATAATATCTTCTTTGTTTCAAAAAAATTATCAAAGTTTATATTTTTCTGAGACAGATAGTAGAAGACAGAGTTTGAACTAAGATACAACGAACCTTATTTTGTTCATTTGAAACTGCTCTGTCATGAAATATTTCAGTATTTTCATTCAGCATACAGAGATGTAATATGTTGATGTGAGTGCCACTTTCACAATGTCTAAACTTTAAAGGGTAGTATAATTATTATTGTGAGTAGGTTATGAGGGGAAGTTCACAGTGTAAAAACTTAAGTATATGTGGATAACAAGCATAAGTCCACAGCATGAATGCTGTCTTTGTAAGAATGGAAAGATCTGTGACTATAATATTAAAGGACGATAGCAAAGTGTCAGAACTGCATAGTCATGGCAAGAAGTCTTTAAATAATCTAAGTTGTAGTTTACTTTGGTTATGAACTTCCAGTATACAAAATGCAGAGAAAGCAAATTAATGTCATTTGAGGAATCCAATGATGTTTTATTAGAACAGCTTCTGTCAGTCAGTTTTGCGTTAATACAAGATGCCTAAGTGATAAGCTAAATGTTTCTTTAGCTTACATATTGGTGGCTTATACAACCTCCAATGAGAAAAGTAGATAGCAGTGATAGAAACATTTGGTGGTGGGTTATCCTAAGACCAAGGAGAAAATGGAAAGAGAATGTATCTCTGATGCTCTAAAATCTCTTTTGAGATCCATCTCCTGAGTAGTTCCCATTAATCTACAACACCAAAATGTTCAGAGCAATTCACAGTGCTAACATATTGAACATGAAATATTTATAATAAGACATGTTGGGAATACTGCTCGAATCCATAGCAAACTACTGCAAATGTTGATGTATTCATTTTATAATCACACTGTACAAAAAAGTCCCTTATTGTCATAGTATTGCTGCACAATTGGAAAAGTAGAAATAACTCATTTGTTAATTAACAGAAACTATTTAAATGGTTTGTTCTGAAATTGACTATTGATTCTCCCATTTTCTTCATTGTCAAATCTCTTTCTGACTAATTTATTGCAACAAAGGATGAAAATAAATTATGAAAGTAACATAAATCTAGTGAGGGTTTTCCAGTTGAATCTCCCATGATGTTCTATATATGCATTGTCCAATTGATTGTATCTGGCCCTGTGCTTGAAACTCGAATGGTGACTTAATGTGACTTCTAATTTTAACTACTGGGCTGAGAACATGGCTTAGTGGTTAAGCAAACTGACTGTTCTTTTGAATGGTCCTGACTTCAATTCCCAGCAACCACATGGTGGCTCATAACTGTCTGTAATAAAATCTATTGCCCTTTTCTGATGAGTCTGTGTACCTATGTACATAAAATAAACAAATCTTAAAAAAAATTATTCCAGCTACCATATGTAATCTTTGTGGTTACTTTACTAGACAATGCAGGGCCAATCTACACATTCCCAGAATGTATTAAAATCTGCTTTTAATTTTTTGTTTAATATATATGAGTAGAAGAAGTAAAATCTCTCTTCTTTGCCAAGATACAGAAAGAGGTCTAATATGTTCTAATTTAATGACATTTTTGTCAGCAGTTATAATAAATATCTCTTCCTAGTTATGCCTTGAATAGCAAATATTATATAAAATTCTAAAATGAAATGTTATTTACATTTGACTTGGTTTCCAAAGATTAATCTTATCTGAAATATGTTGTGCATAAATACCAAGGAAATACTTCATCATCAGTAATGCAACATTGTATTGAAATAGAAAAATATATATCGGTAATAATTCAAAAATGCAGCCACTATGAAAATGAGTTTTCCAGCCCTCAACCACATTATATATTAGAGCTTTCTTATCTCAGATGTTCTTAAGAACTGATCATACTTTAATGAACTTTTTTCTCATGTAATCATCAAAAAAATCAAATCTCCAGTCCCTAATCTGTATTTCATATGCTGTTCATAGAGGCAGATATAATATAGTAGATAAGAAGTTATTGGGGGGATCTGGAAGGAGTTGGAAGTGGGGAAACCATGATCAGAATATATTATATGAAAAAATATTTTCAATTTAAAATTAACAACTATTAGGTTTTGTCAAGAGAATCTCCAAAATAACAATTTGCAAAAGAACACAACAATGTAATGAATAGTGAGAAAATCATTTTAACATTTTCTAAATAAAATCATTATGCATATCTTAATTATACCGAGTGATGAATAGGTAAGTTCCATGAACTTTAGAAGAATCAAGCGGTTATAATTCAATAGTTAACTTCTTTATGTTTCTCTTTAGACTTAGCTCCTGAATTTGGAAATATTTTGATTAGGGACTGGAGTCTTGGTATAGAAGGTAAAATCCTTTCTATGCCAGCTTGAGGAATTGCACAGAGGTTTGCAATCAGAGCTCTGGAGAACATGCTGGAGGATCTCTGCAGCTCAGTGGCCTTCAAATCCAGCTAATTTGAGAAGTTCCAGGTTTGAAGAATGTTTTGTCTCAAAACGTAATGTGTACAGTGATTGAAGAAGACATGATTATCAACCACCCTCTCACATAGAGACACAATCGTGTATAAACATACACACCATACGCAAACACACATTTTAGTTCCAATTAAAATCATTAAGGGTTCAAATTAAGTGTTATAAAATAATGGGTGTTTCTAGGAATACATTCAGTAGAGATGGTAAAAACTGGTGGCCTCCTAATATTTTCAAGCAGTTTGATGAACATCCAAATACTTGGGAGACAATGAATTACATGAATTTATGAAACAATTATAAAGCATAAGTACTTTGAAAGGGAAATGTATCCAAGTATATGGACACGTATTTACAATATAAGTTTCTTGGAAAAAGTAATAAACTAAATATTTTTGGCATTTTGTATTAGTTATAAGAACTCATACATAAAAATTTTGGCCCAATTTGGTTAGTGCATAAATACAGTTGTTTTAACTACCTAAAAAACAGTAGCAGAAAAATGTTTCCCCCCTCTCTTTCTCTCTCTATCTGTCTCTCTCTCCTGCTTGCTTCCTCACTCTCTCTTTCTCATAGAACATGACTGAGTTTCCAAAGAAACCAGAAATTTTCACTTCAAAGGGTTCTTCCTAGAATGACATATTTTTTTTTTTTTAAAAAAATTGAAGATAGGTGCTTTAAATTGGAAGACTTTATACTTCCTCCTTGTTTGTTTTGACATTCCTCCTAGTGAGAATTCTCTGACTTTCCACACATATTGGGGACTCAGTGTATTAAGAGATTGTAACTCATCCTTCATTAGTGTAATAAAAGCACATTTATCCTGCATCATCATTATTGATATCTTTTCTTATGTCATAGTAATTTTCATTTTTTTCCTTTCTATACAGAGTCTTTTTGCAGAGTGTGACCATATTAAATCCTGGTTTTGACAGTTTTCCTGCAGGATACAGTTTCAAACTTCCAATTGATGTTTTTAGTTTAGCCATGAGCTAGACAATTACTACAGATTGTGGAGTTTACCCTCTATCAGTCACTAAGGGCATATCCTTTTCTGCCACCCTTGCTCTCTGCTTATCTCTTCGTGTGCTAGCTTTGGGGTACTGCTTTCATGGAATATTTTCCTGTGTTTTAATTTTCAGATTATGTATGTGCCTCAGTTTAAAGGTATTTTCCTATATCTGTCAAATTGTTGCAATTTTTTAAATTCTTACATAATATATTTAATTTGTGGCTATTTACATATTATAGACTAAATTTTTCACTTTATTACATCTTGTACCTCTTACTTTATATTGTTTTCTCTCTCACTATTTTTTTTAATCTTAAAATATATTTTATAGTGATAGAGAAAACCTACCATCTTCTCACAAAGCCATGGCACAAAAACCTATGAATTCACTGCAACCATTGCCTACACTCTGGGTTTTAGGCCAACCTGAGTTTATCAGAAGACTCTGATTTAAAAAAGCAAAGAGACTTCCTGTAACAGTTGTGTTTGTTGCCTTTTGCATGTCTCCAAAGTTTCATGTGGTTATCAAAGTGTATCAGTGATTGGAATGAACTTCTTATTCAGTATTATAATGCTTACTTCATGATAGATGTTTTACTTGAATTAAATGAAATTAATTTTAATTCAGTGGCTCCACTTCTTTTTCTTATCAAAACTGCTGCCAGTTCCTTATATAACAACATAGCATCCGCTGCTTATTTCTGAGTTATGAAGGAGCTAAGAATAAATTGGTTTTCTTTTTAAAAATAACACTCAAAACTAATAATATATTTTATAATATCGTAGGTATTTGTCTCTAGACATCTAAAATACTTTTCTTGTAAATGGTAAAATGAAAATCTATAAAGCATCAAAAACACATACGTTTCAAACTGGGTATTCTTTGGTTCTACTTATGCTCCTACATTATTCTAGTTTACAGTCCCATGGTTGAGTTTGTGATATACAGTATATAAACATTGATCCACTCTGCATTTTCTCTTTCAGTTATCATCCTCTAAGAATCTGCCAGTCTTTATTCATAATTTGACATTAGGCTAATACAAAGAACTAATTTTAGACAGGAATCTAAATGTTAGGCTAGAACCAAGAAGTAATTTCAGGCAGGAATCTAAATATTGGGCTAGAACAACAACAACAAAAAAGTAAGCTTCAGACATGAAAATGTCTTTGGGCTAGGAAAGGAAAGTTGGCTCAGATATTTTGGTCATCCTGATAAGCCCTTAGAAACAGTGATCATGGAAGTGTTCACAAAATTTTGTTTATTGCCTTGCTTGTTATTTGACTATTTGTGTTTGTTGTCTTGCTTGTTCCTTGACTATTTGCATCTATTCTATTGATAGTTCCTCAACCCAGAACTGACCTTATTACTTCCATGTAATAAAAATGGTATTAAAGCAAAAAGGAGGAGGGAGGATGAGATATGGGTTTTCTGGAGAGGGGAAATGGGGAAAAGGGATGACATCTGAAATGTATATAAATAAATAAAATAAAATAAATTGAATCTAGCCATATTCTATAGAGGTTTACTCAAAGGAGAAATAAATAATGTCATAATTAATATATATATATATATGTATATGTATCCATGTTCATATAAAATATTTTATGGGTATTTCTTATTAATAACAATAAAATATTACTTGTATATATTTATATGTGCATGTACTCATTTTAATGGTGCTAGAGATTGAATCCAAGAGTTTTGTACATTTTGTGTAAATGATTTACCAGTAAACTATCATTCTAAGCCACAATACTATATTTTTAAGTAGCTTTAGTTTTCTTACGGTTTTGAAAATTATCTATAATGTCTTCATATGAGAGATTATTCAATTAAAGTATTTTTGACATTGTTTATTTTGGGGGAATGAAAAGTAAAAGTATGTAGTAAGAAACTTTATGTTTTATTTTTTTAAGATATATGATTGTATTAATTGTTTGAAAATAACCATATGAGATGGAATGCATACCAAGTTAATTAAAATTTAGGTCAGAAATTGAGAAATTAAATTAAAGTTTTGTGGTTTTTTTAATTAATAGATTTTATTTTATTAACTAATTTTATTATTTTGCTTTATTCTTACAGATACAAAATATTTTCATTTCAACATTATGTATTTAAGAATGCTTAGAAACATCATCAAAACACAGGTCTGTAATTAAAACAATTGAAAATCTAACTAATGCATATCCAGAGTTCAAGGTTAGTCTGTTATTCAAATTATATATAGAACACCCTGGACAATTTAGTAAAATAGTGTCTCAGAACTAAGTAAAACAAAAGTGTTTAGTTTATTACATAGTACTACAATAAGAGATTTCTTTACAAATGCAAAAACTCATAAAACTACTACCACAATGATTATTTTTTTCAAATTTACATCTAAGATCTTAACATTTTTGTTCCTAGACAACAGTGAATTAAGTGATTTTATCCACAAAATCTTCAATGAACAAAACGCAAGATTCTTGTCAAAAGAGCACAGCCTTCTGCATTCCTAGAGATGGTTCCTCATCGTCACAATACAATTAGAATGGCACTAACACCAGTTTTTATAGGTTTGCATTAATATAATCATTTGTAGAAGTCTGCATTTGTGTGTCTATCTGCGCATGTATGAAGGCAGATGCCTGAGGAGCCCAAAAACAGACTTTGAGTCATCAGAGATATAACCAATTGTGAGCTGCCCTATTTAGTGGCTTGGAAAAGAACCACAGTAAGAACAGTATGCTTTTCCCAATCTGTTGGCTGCTGTTTTGATTTATTGAGATTATCTTTTGTCTTACAGAAGCTTTGCAATTTTATGAGGTCCCATTTGTCAATTCTTGATCTTAGAGCATAAGCCATTGGTGTTCTGTTCAGGTACTTTTACCCTGTGCCTAGGTATTCAAGGGTCTTCTCCACCTTCTCTTCTATTAGTTTCAGTGTATCTGGTATTATGTGAAGTCCTTTATCCACTTGGCCTTGAGCTTTGTACAAGGGGATAAGAATGGATTAATTTGCATTCTTCTACATGCTGATCTCCAGTTGAGCCAGCACCATTTGTTGAAAGTGCTGTCCTTTTTCCACTGGATGGTTTCAGCTCCTTTGTTAAAGATTAAGTGATCATAGGTGTGTGGGTTCATTTCTGGATCTTCAATTCTATTCTATTGATCTTCCTGCCTGTCTCTGTACCAATACCATGCAGTTTTAATCACTATTGCTCTGTAGTACAGTTTGAGGTCAGGGATAGTAATTCCCCCATAAGTTCTTTTATTGTTGAGAATGGTTCTCGCTATCCTTGGCTTTTTGTTATTCCAAATGAATTTGCAGATTGCTCTTTCTTTCTCTATAAAGAATTGATTTGGAATTTTGATGGGGATTGCACTGAATCTGTAGATTGCTTTTGGCAAGATGACCATTTTTACTAAGTTAACCCTGCCAATCCAGGAGCATGTGAGAACTTTCCATCTTTTGAGATCTTCTTCAATTTCTTTTTTCAGAGACTTGAAGTTCTTGTCATACAGATCTTTCACTTGCTTGGTTAGATTCACTCCAAGATATTTTATATTAGTTGTGACTATTGTGAAGCGTGTCATCAGGGAAATGCAAATCAAAACAACCCTGAGATACCACCTAACACCAGTCAGAATGGCTAAGATAAAAAAACTCAAGTAATGGTAGATGTTGGCAAAGATGTGGAGAAAGAGGAACACTCCTCCATTGTTGGTGGGATTGCAAGCTGATACAACCACTCTGGAAAACAGTCTGGCAGTTCCTCAGAAAATTGGACATAGCACTACATGAGGATCCAGCTATACCACTCCTGGGCATATACCCAGAAGATGCTCCAACAAATAACAAGAACATCTGCTCCACTATGTTCATAGCAGCCTTATTTATAATAGCCAGAAGCTGGAAGGAACCCAAATGTCCTTCAACAGAGGAATGGATACAAAAAAATGTGGTCCATTTACACAATGGAGCATTACTCAGCTATTAAAAATAATGAATTCAAGAAATTCTTAGGTAAATGAATGGAACTAGAAAATGTCATCCTGAGTGAGGCAACCCAATCACAAAAGAACACACATGGTATTTACTCACTGATAAACAGATATTAGCCCAAAAGCTTGAAATAGACAAGATTCACCTAACAGACCACATGAAGCTCATGAAGAAGGAAGACCAAGTGTGGATGCCTTGGTCCTACATAGAAGGAGTAACAAAAATACTCTAGGAAGCAAATATGGAGACAAAATGTGGGACAGAAACTCAAAGAGGGGCCGTCTGAAGATCATTCTACCTTGGTATCCATCCCATGTGCAGTCACCAAAGATAGACACTGATATGGATGTCAGGAAGTGCATGCTGACAGGTGCCTGATATAGCTATCTCCTCAGAGGTCTACCAGAGTCTGACATATCCAGAGGCAGATGTTCATAGCTAACCATTGATCTGATCAAGGGCTCCCAATTGAGAAGTTAGAAGACTGAAGGAGCTGAAAGGGTTGCTGGCCCCATGAGGAGAGCAACAATACCAGCCAACCAGAGCTCCCCAGGATCTAAACCAACAGCCTGGGAGCACATAAGGAGGGACCCATGACTCCAGATGTATATGTAGAGGAGGATGGCCTTGTCATGCGTAGGTGAGAGAGGAGATCCTTGGTCCCATAAAGGGGAGGAATTTGAGGGTGAAGAGGTGGGAGTGGGGGGTAGGTGGGGGCACACCCTTATAGAAGCAAGAGGAGGTGGGATGGGATAATGGGTTCCTGGGTGGTGGGGGGAATGGGGTAAGGGGATAAAATCTGAAATGTAAATGTAATATCCAAAAAAAAAAAGAGAGAACAGAATGCTTTCTTATCTCCACATCTTTCCAGATCTACACTATAATTTTAAAATAGCTTAGAATTTATGTCTATTCTGGTTAGATTATTCCAATCATTTCAAAGTGATTGATTTTTACAACACACCTAATTTTTAAACATATTCAATGTGTTTAAATTAGGGTAAAATTTTAATAGACTTGGCAGAATATATAAAGATGCTGAAGGGCTTTTCTTTCTGTCAGTGAAACTCCTTAGGACCTAAATCACTTTGAACTTCTTCACAGTACTCGAAGTTGTCAAGCTGCATAATTTTTTCATGTCTTCAGGAACTATATTAGCAAGATGCATCACTATCTTGTAGTATAGAATAATTTATGTTTTAATATTAGAGCAAAGGTCACTGAAGAATAAATGTATAACTTTTCAACAAAGTAGATGGGACATCTTATATGACAACTTAAAAATCTATATTTATCAATCTGAGTGGAATTTGACAAGTTACTGAAGTTTAAAATAACTCTATTTCTTGAGCCTATACTGTAATGAGCTGTTCTACATGTCAAAGCCAATTATTAGAAGAATTTTCATTGGTTTTATATATGAAAAAGTCTTTTTATAGTTTCTTTCTTAATTTTCACAAATAAAACATTAGTTTTTAACTATTAAATATGGTTCAATAATGCATTGTTCAGATAAAATCATGTAGAATATTCTGGTAGCATTCTGTATATTATTATTTATTTATTTTCACCCTTTTTTATATGTATATGATGCCATTGCTTTCTTGAAGAAGTACATATAGTTATTTATATTGTCACAGATAAGAAGTTTAGCAAGACCTGACTCATAAATTAATTTAATATTTATTTAATTATATATGACTTTATTATATTCTTAACAAAATATTATTTACTATAGTAGAGTTTACACAAAAATATTTTGTTAAAACCAACACAGTTACCATCACATTAGTTTTAGTTAAACATTATTTTATTTTAAAAAGCTTTATTATAATTTTATTTCATAAAACCATGAAAGAAGAGCCATAAAAAGTCACATTTTATAAACAAAAAGATGTTCTGAATATGTTCTCAGGATATTCATATATAGCAAAGCAGATTGTACCACAGTGTACTGAATTTATAGAGTTATTACCAGATTTCATTTGCACAGTCCTAAATCCTTTAAAATTTTAAACACATAATTTGATACTTTGCAATAACAAATATTTGCAAAGAGTAATGTCCTATCTGTATTTCCCTCATAGATTAATAAAATAATAAAACAATTTTGATGTTTTTCATGTTGAGCACAATATTCATTCTTTCTCATAACTCCCTCATCACCACTCAATGGCCCAAGGGAAAGACATTCGCTCTGGTATTTGCAAATTGGCATAGACCTACAGATTATATATCTTCACAATGTGACTATAGATGTCTGTAAATATTCCTGAGGTATAGCACCATATGTGTATTCAAGAGATAATTTTGTCTATGCTTATATATATTTATTTCTGTGTTGATACACAGACACATTTGTGCACAGTTGTCAACAGTCAATATCAATTGTCTTTCTGAAATCCCTGTCCTTCTTTACTTTTAGAGAAAAGGTCCTGCACTTAAACTGAAGCTTTCCAATTTGGCTAGAGTGACTGGTGACCAAGGTACCAGGTTCACTCTGTCTCTGTTTTCCCAGCTCTGGAATTGTAAGTGTGAACCATAGTGCTCAGTACCCTTAAATAGGTGTAAGGTCCAGAATTCAAGTCCTTATTTTTCTGCAGAAAAGTTGCGCTATTACTGCAGCCCCTAAATGTTTATTTATTCCAAATGTAACTATTGTCCTTGCATTCTAACATTATTCTGCACTATTACTTTTGTCCTTAATGACAGTAGCTTCTTTTGCATATTCATTAGCCTATAGACATTTAAGCTGTTAGTATTGTCTTGCCAACAAGAAATACTGTTATAGACTTTATTGTGATCTAGTTTATTGGCATAGTTGTCAGAGTGACTCCAAAGTGATATTTAGAGATAGACAAGTTTTATAATAAAATAGTGTTTAATGTTTTGCTAAATCCCTCATCAAATTCTGAAATAATGGCAATATTCTCATATCCAGTGGTTCTCAAATACTGGAAAATTTTCATCAAGAACATTTTCCAATATCAGAATGCTTTTGTTTCTTAACTCATTTCCTCAAGGACACCAACAAAACCATGAATTTATCATGGAAAAATAGACAATTTAACATTTTATCAAAATAATTGTATAAACCAATGACCTATAGAATATCTATATTTTTGATAAACCTCATTAGTGTCTATTTCCAGGTTTTTTTTTCTTGCATAACTAGACATAACCAATGGAAAACTCTTACATGTATCACCACTGTACCTCTTTATGCAACCTTGATAATGGACATTCTATTTTTTACCTCTGCATACGTGATAAGGGAACAGTTTACATAAATGTAAAACCTAACAGAACTTTTGTCTTTTTACATCTGGTTTGTTTTATTTATCAACATATGTTAGTTTTTTTCATTGCTACAAGAAAAGTAGCTTCAAAAATTTAGATTACTCTGGTTCATGATCTGGTTAGCTTCTAAATGTTCCTCTTCTGAATAGCAGTAAGGTCATTAATTATGATTCAATTCTTTGAGGAAGACATTTCAGTATTCAAACCACAGCACAATATATTCACAAACTCATTTACAATATGGTAGAAGTCAGTATTTTGAAAGAAAAATATAATGACCTTTTTATAGTCATAACAATATTACAATATTACTCATTAGAATTGCATCTACATTTAGCTATTGTGAATAATGTTCATCAAACAGGAGTATACAAGTATGTCTTCAGTTCAGCTGCTTTCTGCTGAGCCCAGTGTGGCCCTGGTGGGGACAAAGTGACACAGTGATATGGTTCCTGCACCTGGGAAAGGGCCCCAGTGTGAGCCAACAGAAGTGTCAATGGCTGCTGTGAGTGAAAAGCTTGTTTGTGTAATAATATAGATATTTTCACTTTCCTCTGGGGAATGTCCTCTCTGTTAATGTTAATAACTTCATGATAACCAGACAGCAACAGTCCAGGAGGTGAAGTGGCTAATATCTCACAAAAATCTCATAAATGCTGGCACCTTCAAGACAGTCATTAAGGCTATAGAAAAGAGCTCTAAATACATGAGATCAAAATATATATACTTTCTCAACTATTCAAAATATAAAGACGCAATATGAATTATGAGAGGCTTCACTAATCTAAAGAAACAAAGGCAACTGCGTTAATGAGCCAGCTTGTCAGAAAGATACAAAAGCAGTCTGATAAAAAAAAAAAAAAAAAAAAAAAAGCTGGTAGATTCCTGAATTCAAGGTCATCTGGGAAAACAGCTAGGTTAGACACAGGCGTGGTAGATATGGTAATTTCAGAGCAGAGTCCCACACAACTAGGCAGGCAGATCATTGAATTCTTTTACATTGTTCCTAAAATAATCAAAATGAAACCTGGAATAAATGACTAACTAATACGTGAATAAAAACTACCTTTGTTCTGCATGAGCTAGCAAAAAGAGATAGCAGTTGTTTAGAATTTTTCTCTAGTGAGAGCTGATCTGTCTGGAGACCTCTGGAGAGCAACACAGCTTTTCAAGAACTTTTTCTTAACAGGATTTCTGAATTGGTGAAAAGATGCAATATTTCTTTTATAGCAGCCTTTCTGACAAAAGTCAGAAAAGCCATGAACTATCCAGATAGCTTTTAGAATTTTTACTAGCAGAAAGAACTGTCTCAACCAGAGCAAATAGCAAAAAAAAAAAAAAAAAAAAAAAAAAAAAAAACTGTCTAGAGAAGAGCAAAACACACACACACACACAATGTGTGTGTGTGTGAGAGAGAGAGAGAGAGAGAGAGAGAGAGAGAGAGAGAGAGAAAGAAAGAATCTGGAAAGTCTTTGTCCCTTGTCTCAGAACCCCTCTCCATGCTGAGGCTGGGCCTTGGCAAGTTTGAAGTGACTGGAAATCACTTTGAAGTGACTTTTGAAATCATTAACTTGTAGTTGTATCTTAGTTCTGTAGGTCTTGGAACACAGATTACTAGATTTTATAATATCTCTAGTCTTGGGTTTTGTATATCCTTGCTATCACTCATTCTCATCTGTTTTCACAGTAGCACTAATTGGCAATGTTTCTTATTAGAATTTAGAAGGTGACTCTGGGATCTAGAATACAGCACTGATGTGTGATGCTGAGTATCTTCCAATGCACAGGAAGGAGTCCCACATCTAAGAGTGAGCAGGCTCAAGAAGTTCCTGGGATCATTTCCTGTTCACAAATGACAAAAAAAAAAAAAAAAAAAAAAAAAAAAAAGATTCTTTATACACAGTGACTTCAAACTTTGCATCAGAGCCACTTACCATTTATTTTGATCAGGTGGATATATAATTTTCAGCTTGTTATCTATCCATACTTCTGAGGATAGAGTATCTTAGCAGAGAAATGTTAATCTATGATTTTACATAGTTCAGCTGTGAGGTTTATAAATACCTAAACTATTTTAAAAATACTAAAAACACTATCTAGTATTTTTTGAATTATTTTTCTGAATGCAGCCCTTGTGGAAACTACATCCTTAACCTCTTTCTGTTCATTGGTCTCTTAACACAGTTTGGTGTTAGTTTCATCAGGGAATCCATTTTAAAATGTCCTAAGCAGGATGGTCTACAACACTGATTGATACGTAATAAAGTCATAGAAATACTTTGTTCCTTTTGTTCTCACATTTAGATTATGTTGAAATGAATAGAATTTCTTTCAAGAGAAATTTTGAATCAGCCTACTGAAAGGGCAACATAAACCCCATTTGTGTCCATTTAAGGACCAGGTCTGATTTACAAAAAGGCCTTAAGGTACCAGCTTTAGGAACAGACCATAGGTCACGGAAACTAAATCATAAGACACCAGCTCTAGGAACAGACCATAAAATCTAGAACAACATCATAAAACCCCTCCACAAAGATCATCTTGGGAATAACCACAAAAATAGGGAAATATCTTATTTCAGAATGGACTATCACATGGTTGAATGTTTATGACAGTGGAATGCAGACCATTGACCTCCTATGACACCCTAGCAACCACCAACACAATTTTAGATTATCTAATCCTTCTAGAGTATTCCCCCAGTTCCCTGTAAGAAGACCTGCATGCCTTTTTCTGGGTCGCCATTGTAGAGAATGGTTGACCCAGCATTCTAGTAGTTTCTGCAGAATAAATGCTCCTTGTTTTTGCTTACTATCTGAATCTGGGTTTTCCTTCAGTGATTTTCAGACCCTTACACCATGAAATGTTCAGTATTTGCCAAGGTACATGTTGAAACCCAGAGAATTTTTATCATTTTGAAGTAGAGGACTGTCAAACTTTACAGGTTATTATATTAGATTTGCTAGAGGGAACTAGAACACATGTTTATGATATATTTTTCTTCCTACCACACAATAATCCTTCATGATATACTATTATTGCATGTTAAATGTAACATTGTTTAATGAGCTTTCCAATAATATGTTGAAAATATATAAAGTATTTTTATGTGTACAGAGTCTAAAAATATAGTCATGAAACTAAAAAATACTGTGTGTGATCCTGGGGTTTGGTTTTTTATTCTTTATGGTTTTTTTTTTTTTTTGGAATTTTTTACATTTACATTTATTTTTTTTACTTACATACCTTACATCAAGCTCACTCACTACCCCACTCCTGGTCTCCCTCTTCCTCATCATTCCCCTATCCCAGCCACCCTCCCATTCTTCTCTGATCCCCTGGGTATCAACCCACACTGGCACATCAAGTCTCCATGGGGCTAACTGCTTCCTCTCCCACTGAGCCCAGATAAGGCAGCCCAGCTAGAATATATCTCACGTACAGGCAACAACTTTTGGAATAATTGATATTTTAGGTCTTCAGGACTCATGTGAAGACCAAGAGCACACCTGTTACCTATGTGTAGGGAAGCCTATGTCCAGCCTGTATGTGTTCTTTGGTTGAGAGACTCTGAGAGTCCCAAGGATCCAGGTTAGTTTACTCTGTTTGTCTTCCTGTGGATTTCCTATCCCCTTCTGGGCCCAGTATCCTTCCTTCTATTCTTCCATAAGAGTCCCTAAGCTCCATCCACTCTATTTCTCTGTGGGTATCTGTATCTGTCTGAATCAACTGCTAAGTAGAGCCTCTCAGGATCTTGGAATTTGTTAAAGAAGACTTTTTTAAAGTAGTGACAAACACATATGATATTGCTCATGTGTAATTTTGCTTATGATTCTTAAATAGTTATATCATTTATGAAAGATTTTTAGGCTTGGATCATACTAATATTTTATTGTTCAGTCCTGTACCAATCAATGTCTTCACCTGAATTCTTTTGCTTCCCAAATACTCCACTTTCTATTTTAATTCCTTTTAAACCTTAGATTCTGCACTTAAGAAAAATATGATACTTGTCTTTCTACATCCATCCGGCTTTGTTCCACTTACTGTGATGTAATACATGTGTTTTCCTTCAAATGACAAACTATTTTTTCTTATTGATAAACAAAACATGTCTATGTATAAACCGTATTTGCTTTACTCATTCATCAGTTTGTGTGTGTTGTTAACAGTGCAGCTGTTAAAATGGGAATGAAGTCATATCTGTTATATTCTGTCTTATAACACAATTTCATGCCTTGGAATTACCTCATGGCCTAATTCTTTTTATCAATTATTAATCTTCCATACTGATTTCCAAAGTGGCTATACCAATACACATTTCCACCAATAATACATAAAGGGTATTTTTGTGGCATCTGCAGCTTTGGAAGCCCTGCTCAAAAGGGGAATCCTCCATTTTGTGGCAAGCTCAGAATTATCTGGAAAAAGTTGATGGCATCCTTAGTAACAGGGTACTCCAACTGGCATCCTCTTAAAAATTTACTCAAAGAATTGTCAAGAAAATATTCAGTATGTCTGGTATGATTTGGATTCTCTGTGTGTTTGTATTTGTTTACTCTAATGTTTAATATATTAACTAATATTTTACAGAGTGACAGATGATTATCTATATTTATTATTAAATATATATATTTATATATTATATATATTTATATATTAGCTATCTATATTTGACTACCCATTGTTTAAGCTGGCTAATGTATAAAATATGCAAATAGAAGTAGTTGAATGAACATTGTATACAAAATTTTTTTTTTAAAAAAAATACTTATTTTAAAGTAAAAATCTTGCTAAGATATAGTAAAACATTGGGACTCATATTGACCAGGGAATTATGTAGGTAACCTTAACTCTGTTGTTTTAAAATTATAATCCTAATAACTACTTGTTGGAATCTCTTCTCCCTCTCTGTCCCCAGTCCAAGGTGATTATATGTATTTTCTCCTGAAGGTGTCATTTCCCACACCATCTATTTACCTCAACCAATATACGAGACTTTCAATGGAAAACTACCAGCCTCAAGGGTCAGAGAATCAGGTAGTCAACTGTCATTCTTCCTCCTGCTCCTGTCTTCTGATTCCAAACTTCCAGATGGATCCCAAGCTTTTCAGCAGAATATCTGCTGTTGGATATTCTTCCTCTGAGCCATATATTCCCCAGGGACCATGTTAATGCTTTTTGCACACCCAACTTTCCTACTTTCTGTTTACCCTCTCAGTGATCACAGCCTCTCCCCAATCATTCATATCAGCTCCAAATACCTAGAAATATATTCTACATGAAACCTGTAGTGAGAACACCAAGCAAGGTCTCAGAAGAACTTCCTACTAGGCAGAACATAGCCATAATGTATCAATACCTAGAATTACAATAATCCTAAACCTAGGTGTCTGGATACCAGAATAAAACCATGCTTACTAAAAACCAGAGGAAAACCAGAGGGGAAAAAAATACCAGAAAAATAAAAGCACATACCATTGTAAAAGGAAAATCAGAGAAAAAAAAAAAAAAGAAAAAGAAAAAAAGAAACTAACCATGGCATATAATAATAAAAACGCTAAACATACAAGAAAAACAACAGAATATTAAAAGCTTCAAGAAAAAAACCAACTAACAAATAAAATAGACTTATTAGAATATCATTTGGAATTTCAATGATGACACTAAAGAACAGATGAGACACTAAGGAGGTAAAAGCCTTACGAACACAAATATTAGCACAGACTACTATAACCAGCAAAATTGTATCAAATATGATACACAGAGAAAGATAAACATGTCACAACAAAATCAAATTTAAGAATTATCTATATACAGATACAGCACTACAGAAAGTGCTAGAAGAAAAACTTCAACATGAGGATGCTAACACCCAAGAATCAATCTCTCTCTCTCTCTCTCTCTCTCTCTCTCTCTCTCTCTCTCTCTCTCTCTCTCTCTCACACACACACACACACACACACACACACACACACCCCACACACCCCATAATGTTAGGCTTGGAAATTGAGGTGTGGTAGTGTGGTTAAAAGTCTCATACTACAACAAAATAATTGGAATCAGAAAATGGCTTATAAATAACTCTCGAAATCAATATTCTTAACTCCCTCAAAATACATATAATAGAATGGCTATTAAAACAGGAAAATGTATTCTGCTATATCCATTAAGCACACACTATCATCAAGGATATACTCCTGTCAGGAAAAAAGAATAGGAAAATCAACTCTAAGCAAACAAACCCAAAGAAGCCAGTTGGTGTAGCCATTTTAATATCTGACAAAATAGATTTCAAGCCAAAACTAATTAGAAGAGATAGAAACTCATCAAAAGGAACATTCCATCTAGAGAACATTGCAGTTCTCAGCATTTATACACAAAGCACAAGCCCGTAAAGTTCATATAAAAAAATACAACTACAGCTAAATCAAACACTGAGCCTTATACAATGAATTTGGAGACTTCAAAACCCCAACATCTCAAATAGACTGGAATTCCAGCCAAAATCAAAACAGAGAACTATTGGAAATAAATGATGTAATAAACCAAATGGATAAAGTAGATATTTACAGAACATGTGATGCAAAACAAAAGAATACACTTAATTCTCAACAGCTCACAGAACATTTCCAAATTTGTCTATATAATTGGAAAATGAGCAAGTCTCAACAGATACAAGAAAATTGAAATAACACTTTGAATGTTATTTAACCATGAAGAATTATAGTTGTATATTAATGAAAACAGAAACAATATTAGAAACTGAATAATACACTAATAAATTATAACTGGTTTGAGATGTACTTCTTAGATAAGTTTTTAGATTCATTTTGTAATGTGATTTCTTCAGAAAAACACACACCTCACATCTGATTTTCATGGCTATATCCCAGTGCAGTAACATATTGTATTTATTTTAGACAAATAACACCCATTTCTACTTTATGCTCAGGTCTAACTTATACATCTACAATACAATTTCCATGTCTATGTTCCTCAGTCAATACATCTCTGAACTCATTTCCAAGTCTCTCTCTAACAAAATAATTATAAGCACATTGTGTATTTTTATCAGCCATGATAATACGGTACCTTAGTTCATTTTTCTTCATTATCTAAGTTAAACTGTTCACACAGCACTTTACTGAGACTTTTATGCTCAAAGTTTATAGAATTCATATACACTGGGTTAATGTGTGCTGACTTGCCAGGAGGATGGATGAATAAATAAAGATACTTGAGAAATAATTTGAGACCTGAGTATTATCAAAGGCACCACATGGAAGAAGAAACCAACTTCTAAACATTTTTCCAAGGCATACCCACACAGACACAGACAGAAACACACACACATGTGCACACAGAGAGAGAGAGAGAGAGAGAGAGAGAGAGAGAGAGAGAGAGAGAGAGAGAGAGGGAGAGGGAGCAGAAACCTATGTATTAAAATAAATAAATAGCTGCAATTAAAATAATTTAAAAATTTAGTCTCCTGCTGATTAGTAATAAAATAAGTGGCTATTTTATTATTTTAAAACTATTTCAAGAACAGTTTTCTTATAAGATTGGCCATTGTTTCTTGAGTTATATTTTCTTAAATTTAGCCAGCAATAGCAATATCTACCACATTCAAATATTGATTTCTCAAGTAAAGTTTCTCAAAGTTATCATCTCCAAAATAATGACTTCATAATTATTAACAATAAAAGATTTACTATATATATTTAATTATATTAAATTAATGTATTTTCAATGTATTTAATTATATGTGATTATATACTTAATTATTATAACTAAGAAATAGCTTTCTAACAAGTAATTTGGAATACTATATTTCAAAATCACTAGGTTTAGCATAATACCTTTAAAGTTTTTATCAAAATATCTACATCAATGTCTTAATTTTGATATTATAGTATAAATAAACATAGCAATAAAATTCTAAAATTACATTAAATGAGTTAATATTGAACAATTTTTTTTATCCATGCTATGGTCTGTTACTTGACAGGCTTTGGGATATTTGAATAGTCACAGTTTGATGTTATCATTCAAGGACACAAGGACAACCACTAGACTGTGGTTGTCACTTCCTGCAGAAGACTCTATGATCTACTGTTTATTTGTGGATACAGAGAGGGAAAGCAGGAGATGAAAAAGTATACAACTACTCTTAGGTAGAATTAGATAGATACAGATCCAGGTTGAGAAGACTGTATTAATATAAGTTTAGTCATTCCTAATATAAAAGAGTGTGGCATAGTCAGGGTTTCTATTCCTGCACAAAACATCATGACCAAGAAGCAAGCTGGAGAGGAAATGCCTTACTCAGCTTACACTTCCACATTGCTCTTCATCACCAGAGGAAGTCAGGGCACTCACACAGGGCAGGAATTTGGAGACACGAGATGATGCAGAGGCTATGGAGGGATGTTGCTTACTGGCTTCCTTCCCCTGGATTGTTTAGTTTGCTTGCCTTTTCTTTTATTAAAAAAATATTTAATATTTTACTCTGAGGTAGTGTCTGTCCTTTCCACAGAGGTGCGTTTCCTGAATGCAGCAAAATGTTGGGTCCTGTTTACGTATCCAGTCGGATAGTCTATGTCTTTTTACTGGAGAATTGAGTCCATTGATATTAAGAGATATTAAGGAAAAATGAGTGTTGTTTCCTGTTATTTTTGTTATTGGCATTGGAGATATGTTTGTGTAGCTACCTTCTTTTATGGTTTTTGGAAGATTACTTTCCTGCTTTTTCTAGGTTGTAGTTTCCCTCCTTGTGATGGAGTTTTCCACCAATTATCCTTTGAAGTGCTGGGTTTGTGTTGAGATACTGTGTAAATTTGGATTTGTCATGGAATATTTTGGTTTCTCCATCAATAATGATTGACAGTTTTGCTGGGTATAGTAGTCTGGGCTGACATTTATGTTCTTTTAGGGTCTGTATGATATCGGTCCAGGATCTTCTGGCTTTTATGGTCTCTGGTGAGAAGTCTGATGTAATTCTTATAGGTCTGCCTTTATATGTTACTTTGCCTTTTTCCCTTACTGCTTTTAGTATTTTTTCTTTGTTTTGTACATTTGATGTTTTGACTATTATGTGGCGGGAAGTATTTCTTTTCTGGTCTAAACTATTTGGAGTTCTGTAGGCTTCTTGTATATTTATGGACATCTCTTTCTTTAGGTTAGGGAAGTTTTCCTCTATAATTTTGTTGAGGATATTTACTGGTCCTTCAAGTTGGGAGTCTTCCCCCTCATCTATTCCTATTATCCTTAGGTTTGACCTTCTCATTGTGTCTTGGATTTCTTGTACATTTTGGGTTAGTAGCTTTTTGAATTTTGCATTTTCTTGACAGTTGTGTCAATGTTTTTCATGGTATCTTCTGCACATGAGATTCTCTCTTCCATCTCTTGTATTCTGTTGGTAATACTTGTGTCTATGACTCCTGATCGTTTTTTTTAAGTTTTCTATCTCCAGGGTGTTCTCCCTTTGTGATTTCTTTATTGTTTCTACTTCCATTTTTAGATCCTGGATGGTTTTGTTTAATTCCTTCTCCTGTTTGGTTGCATTTTCTTGCAATTCCTTAAGGGATTTTTGTGTTTCCTCTCTAAGGGTTTTTATCTGTTCTTTGAGAGTGTTATTTATGTCTTTCTTAACGTCCTCTATCATCATCATGAGAAGTGATTTTAATTCTGAATCCTGCTTTTCTGGTGTGATGGGGTGTTCAGGGCTTGCTATGATGGGGGAACTGGGTCCTGATGTTGCCATGTAACTTTGATTTCTGTTGCTTACGTTCTTGTGCCTGCCTTTTGCCATCTGGTTAATTCTAGTGCTACCTGTACTTCTATCTCTGATTGAAGCCTGTCTTTCCAGTTGTCTCGCTTGTATTTGGTCTTCTAGGAGTCCAGATGTCTTTGTGATTTTTTCCAGCTGCCCTGATTACAGTGGTATCTCTAGGATGCCTCAGGATATGGTGCCTCCTATGTAGCAGTCCAGCTAGAAGTCTGCTGTTCTGGGTGCAGTGTCTCCTCTTAGATATCTCAGGGTATGTTGTCTGACACTCTGAGTTCAGTTGTTCCTCTGTGGCTCTGGGTTGAGCGGACCTTCCAGTATGTCTCAGGCGGTGACCTGGGTCCACACAACTGCAGACCTGGTAGAGGTCTGGTCCGGGACTCAGACCCGGGAGATGGGCAGAAAAGGGGTGCTAGCCGGCAGGGGCGCGGGGGAAGGGGGGCGGGGAGGGGTATCTGCTGGGTTCTGAGCACTCAGGGCGCCCAGCTATGAGCTCAGGGTAGTATGTGGGTTTTCCTACCTAAAGCTGGTTGTGGGATCTGTGGATCCCCCCGAATATGTCTGGCGGAATCGGGGTGCACTCACCCGCAGGCCTCAGACCGAGGAGGGGCGAGCAGCAGAAGGAGCGTGCTAGCGCTGGCTATGGGTTCTATGGATCCCCCAGAATGTGTCTGGCAGAATCCAGGGTGCACTCACCCGCAGGCCTCAGACTGGAGGAGGGGCGAGCGGCGGAAGGGGCATGCTAGCTCTGGCTATGGGTTCTGTGGATCCCCCAGAATGTGTCTGGGGGATTCCTGGGTGCACTCACCCGCAGGCCTCAGACTGGAGGAGGATGTCCTCATTCTTAATAGTAGTAATATTCCATTGTGTAAATGAACCAATTTCCTGTATACATTTTTCTATTGTGTGACATCTGGGTTGTTTCCAGGTTCTGAATATCACAAACAAGGCCGCTGTGTTCAGGTTGCTTTCTTATAGAATTTAGGACTACCATCCCAGGGATGGCACCATGCACAATCGGCCCTCCCACCCTTGATCACCTTAGGCACTTCATCAAGGGAGGCTCCTTGTTCTGTGATAGCTCCAGCTTGTGTCAAGTTGACACACAAAACCAGCCAGTACAGGGGGGGAATGGTGAGTAGAATCCAATGAAAAAATTAAGTATCAAGCAGAGAAGCTGAGCATGGCAGGTGCATGATTATACATATGAGAAAGTAAAATTAAATTAGTCTTGTACTCGTACCAAAAATAAACTTTATGGTTATTACGGACATAAACGTAAAATTAAACACTTTACATTTTAAAAAGAATTATAGCAATGCAATGGCTTAAGGTTATAAGGATTCCTTAAGCAAAATCCAATAAACTGTAACTGCAGTGAAACACATTAATACTCATATGCATAAGAGGATTTTAGAAGATTTGCCCATGAAAAGAAATCATAAAGGTTTTCATTAAAAAACAAAGACAAATTATTCTGCACATATACATGAGCAACAGTGCACTCTGGCTTGTTCTGCTCTCATCAGTATGTGAGGTAATTCTAGTTTCCCTCTAGGAGAAATGTAGTTGGGGATGCTATTCTGTTCTTCCTCCACCATCTTTTTACACTTTTAGTTCTCACAAAATATTGGCTCTCTTTTTTTGATAATTTTAGATAAGAAATATTTCATAGATGTTTTCTTTTTCTTATCAAAATGACCTATTGCCAAATACCAACCTTTATTTTATTTTACAGACTCAATTTACTGTATTGCTTTGTGGGGCAGAAATCATTTGTATGGGGAAATTCAACCTAGGGTCAAGTATATGAATTACAGTTTATGTCAACACAAAAGTGCATTGTTTTTTCTTAAATTCAAAACAGGATAATTTTGACTAGTCATTTTATTCCTTTGTATCTTTTTTTGGTGTATGCTAAACTTGTAGGTTATTTAATGAGAGAAATAAAATGTGCATCTGTACATATAGCATAGTGACAAATATGCAGAATTTAAAGGGGATTGACATCAATTCATGTCTATGAAATACATGTATGGCCTTCTGGGATCATGCTTATAGGCTTTGAGTTTACTAAATTCACAATGACTTGTTGGAGGCAAAATTGTGGGTTTGGACACTACTTAGCATTACCTACACATAAATGTTATGGAAACGTAATATGTCCTTTAAGGAAATCCAGCAAAATACAGTATGCCAAAAGAAAAAAAAAAAAAACAACAACAACAAAGTAAATCAAAACCAAACCAAACCAAAAATCTAAACCAATCAAAACCAAACCACAACAACAACAAAAAAAAAAACCAAAAATACATGTTCAAGATTTGAAATTCGAAACAGAGTAAAAAAAAAACAAAAAAAAAAAACAAAATAGAGGAAATTATAGAAATGAAAAATTAGTAACTTGTACAAAAATTTCAGAGGCAAGAGATGTAATAGTGACTCTTAGACAATGAAGATACAATAGAAGAAATGAATACACCAGTCAAAAAAAGGTTAAATATTAAAAAAAAAAACCTCCTGACACAAAGCATCCATTAAATCTGGTATACTATGAAAAGATGAATCCTAAGAATTATAGAGATATGAGAAGGAGAAGAATAACAGATCAAATTCCCAGAAAGGATTTAAAAACATTGTAGATGAAAGTTTTTCCAACTTAAAGAAAAACATGTGTATAGAATTACAAGAAGCATGTAGAACATCAAATAGACTGGACCAGAAAATGAAGTCCTCTTCATTTCTTATGTATATGAGATACATATACCACATTGCCACATAGTAATCAAAACACAAAATATGCAGAACAAGGGATAGATGTTAAAAGTTGCCACATAGTAATCAAACCACTAAAAGTATAAAGAACAAGGAATGAATGTTAAAAGTTACAAGCTGAAAATACCCATTAATTTACAGCTGACTTCTTAATAGAGACTCTAAAAGCAAGAAAGGGGTGACAAATATACTGCAGACACTAATGGATAAAAGATAACAGCCCAGACTTCTATACACAGTAAAACTTTCTTTCACCATAGATGAAGAAAATACAATATTCTATGATTTAAACATTATCTAGAGTACAAACCCAGCCCTTCAAACGGTGCTAAAAGGTAAACAAACCTAAAAAGGTTCTCTACACATGAAAACATATGAAATAGATAAAAACACAAGATCTAAATAAAAAGAAAGAACGCACAATAAAACCACACAAATATACAACAGACACACATACACACATACATACCTGCCACACCAACAAAAATAAAAATAATCAATAATCAATCAATTCATTGCAACTGCTCCAGGAAATATTCATAGTAAGAATCCATTGGTTGTGTGTGACTTAAAGGTGTGACTTGAGAAGTCAGACTTATAAAAGGCGAGGGGCAGACAGAAGAAGGGACTGGAAAACTTGGAACTTGGAGGCACTAGGGACTAGGAACTAGGGACTAGGAACTCGAGACTTGGGACTTGGACTAGGAACAAGGGACTTGGAAAGAGAGAAGAAGAAAGACTTCTCATAAACGGGACTGAATCACACTCTGCCTGGTCTCCATTCTTCGCATCCTTTCTCACTCTCTCTCTTGCTGAACCCTGACCCTCAAACCGGAGCAGCAGTATGAGCAGGGACAATTTAGCCCCCAAAGCTTGGGACAGTGCAGGTTCCAACATTTGACAGAGCGGACCTCGACAAGAGAGGATAGGAGTAAAAGCCTTTTTTACTGAGGAGAATAAATTATTTTAAACTTAAAAAGGGGGGCAGCAATACCAGGTGTCTTTTATAGGGAAGAGTAGATAGATCTAGGGACAACTGTAAACTCTTACAGTTTACAGGGAGAAAGCAAGTATTGGGATCTAAGAATCTCCCAAAAGCCATGGCGTGAATTTCTGCTCATCAGGTGATGAGTTAGGAAAAGAATATGTCATTAATCTTGAAGAGATTAGGTCAGTTCATGTACTAACTCAATAATGAATTCCTAATCTGACAACACATTAACTTGGTGATAGATATTTGGTGGGTATTATTAAAGTAGAGGAAAGAGAATACATAGAGTATATCCTAGAAGGAAGTATTTTGTCCTCAGGTCTGTTCTATCTCCCCACCCTTCTTTTTTTTTCTGGTCTCCAAAGGGTATAATCAGCTTTCTTATACCAACTGTATCTGCTCCCTGGTTGGCTTTGCATTGTTGTGGGATATCCACCAGAGAAGACTGCTCCTACCTGATTTTACACCAATAGAAAGTTTTTATGATCCTGATGGCACCTACAAAGAATACTAATGATCCAAATGTAGCTAGCCCCAAGCCTTTCTTAGAATGACCATTTCAGATCTAAAAAGTCCATCCTTGGTAGATTTACTTCAGTTAACAAGAACAGCTACAGAGAAGTAAACTAAAAAAAAAACAAAATGTAAGGTTAGTACATTTAAAAAATTTCCCCAAACTACGGATGTTGGTTGATTAGGTTTTGGTTTTCATGTTCACAAATAGTAATATGTGCTAAGTTTCATGGTCTAAAAGGTACTTTCATCATGAAATAAGTTATTCTGAAGTCTGGAAGCCTACTAAGCCCTGGGCCCTATTGTAACATCAATCCCAACCTGATTTTATCATTAACAACTGATTGATCCTTCTGAAATCATAAGTTGAAATAAACTTTTAATCTTATTTAATTTTATTATAATCTTGTTATTTTGTTACAGTGTTAAAATACATTAACACCAACATTGGGGAATATTAATTACCCATAGAAATTAACCAAACAAAAGAACCAATTTTAATAATTATGATAAGGTGTAAAATTAACTATTATTCACTTGATGTAATTGGTGTCTCAGATGTTTACTCCCTCTGTCTGCTAACCTAGCCCTATTCCTAGAAGCTGCCACTTTGTAATCTAATCTAGGTCTAGAATGTTCTCAGCCAACGAGCCTTACTACTGAGTAAGTTCACCTTAGTAGTTTTTTCTAAACTCTGGCTGGTTGTTTGTACTTAGCCATTCTGGTTCAAATCTCCTCTCCAAGTTGACTTATTCAATCTGACTTCTCTCAGCCTTTGGTGAAATTGTTCTTTTTGACCTCAACCTAGCTCTAGCAATTGATTCTGATCTTCTATCTCCTTTTCATTGTCAGACTTGTTTTTCTTTACTTCTGTCTAGCTTGTTCTTTCTTTGCAACCTGTCTCTGTAACTGTTCCATTAAAATGACTCCCACCACTCTATCTTCTCTGTGAAGCTCTCTTAAGTAGCCTCTCTTTTTCCTCTCTCCCCGAATGAAAGTTGAGCATATTCTATTCTGTCAAGTTTTTTTCTTAATTGTTATTTTTGTATACCACTTAAATTAGAGATCTCTTTTAAATATGAGTGTTTCTTTCTACAAACTACCTTTGCCTACACTGTTTGCAAGTAAAGGTATGTACTAATATTCCATCTGTATTCCAGCAAGAGGGTTTAAAGGTGTGTACCAAGAGCTGAGACACACCACAAATAGAAACAGGTTATTTCAGTAATTATCACAATCTCAGGGTTCACAGCATAAACAATATCCTGCAACAATAAGGGACTTCCTTTGATATACTAGGGTTATTTTGTAAAAATCTTTCATTTTTTAAAGATATTATCCAAGTTTAGTATGAATTTTATGAATACATACAATTTAGATTTATGATTTACAAAGACATCATGCTCAGACTGAAATTTTTGGCATATTGTGGTGTTGCATTAATTTAGAAGAGAAAAAATTACATTCATATGAATTGTATTTTTTGATAGCCTAGGAATAAGAAAATTTCTGTCTCTTGTAAACCAGTAAGTATCAAGAAGTAAAGCTTGTAAATATTAATGAATGATAATATGACATATGACCAGATCATATAGACAGTTATCTTTGGAAGTATATGTACATTATCATATATTCATTTGTTGCTATAATGTCAAAGATTAAATAGACAGCAGCGTTCAGAAGATGAAAAATGAAACAGCATGCTATTAGTTCAACCAAATGCTTTGGTAAAAACAATTTATGATGATAGCTTTGATGTAAAATTTCTGGACTCCAAATAGTACTCCTTTGGAAAGACCATTTCCCCAGTTTCTATGTAAACATTTTTGTTGTTTAAGTATTAGATAGAATGCACACATACAATAAATAAATTTGTATGAATGGCTGCCATTTGTAACTAAATTAACAAATATAGACTCATGTATGTGACCAATATTCCAGTAGGAAAATATAAATTCAGAAATATTTATATTGTTATACAACACAGTAGATATAGCAGGTCATAGCACATAGTAAGAATTCAACTTACATCTCCTGAAAGACTCAGTGATGGTTTATTAGAGGGAAAAAGACACCTGTTTAGGAAAAGATGTGAAACATAAAAAATAAAATTAAATTATTGTATCAGTTTACTCATTAAAATGAGGAAATTTTAGAAATCATTACATTTAAAAGCTTTTTAATTAAGCAATTATTCATTGTAGCTCAAATCATTAATGCTGCCATTTTAATCACAGCATTACATAGGAAGGAAAACAAAGTTGATTACCATTTTTGTTTAATGACTGTGTTTTATTTTTCAACAGAAGTTAGAATAAAGGGATCACCTTAAAATAGAGAAATTAATTAATACGTTCTTATCATTTTTGTTTTGTGGATATTCTCCTTTGCATTGCATGCAAGTCAGTTTCTCTCCTACCTTGAATAATTTATATACCTTCCCCAGTTTAGCACTATTTTATATATATTCTTCTTCCTACCACCAGAAAGTTGACAATCTTGTTCAATAAATCTGATAGAATACTTTAGCTACTATGTACTCTTAACTTATCAACTTACTATCAACCAGATTATCATTCAATAAAGCTAAATTTAAGGAGGATTGACTCAAATGATAATGCAATCACTTAGCAAAGGAATGAAATCTAAACCATTTATAGATTTCTTTTTTGCCTCCTGAATCATAATTGTATCAGAGAAAATTAGGAGAACATAACATTGATTTTTTAAAAATTCTCTATACAAATGAACTTCCATTTTACAGATATTTAAAACTAACATACGCCTCAAATGATATAAAATATCTTGAAGTAACCTTAATACATTAAGTAAAAAAATTGTATAATGAAAAAATTTCTTTGCAGGAAGAAAGTAAAGATGCTAACATAAGAGTGAGAGATCTCCCATATTCATGGATTAGTAGGATTCACATAGCAAAATGGGCATCTTATTAAATACAAACTAATTAAATTCAACCTATTACCCATCAAAATTCTACCACAATTTTTCATGGACCTAAAAAGGAAAATTCTCAATTGTATATGAAAACAGAACAAAAGCAAACCCAAAAAGAATACCATATATCTAATAAAATCTCAAACAATAAAACCCACTGAGCTAACACCATCCTTGATTTCATGTGTCTCAAGAGCTATACATAGTAGTAAAAACTACATGGCATATTCATAAAAATATACAATGTTGATCAATTGCGTCAAACTGAAGAACCAGACATTAATCAACACACATATGAAGATATGGTTTTTGATAAAGAAAGCAGAAATACACACTGGAAGAAAAACAGCATCTTTAAGAAATGGTGCTGGTAAAACTGGATGCACATGTGCATAATTACTATCTTTCAGAAAACACAAATTTAAGAGGATCAAATGTTAATAAAGACACTGAACCTGATGGAAAAGAAATTGGAAAATAACCTTGAACACATTGGCATAGGAGATGATTTTATGACCTAAACACCAGAGTGCAGGCACTAAACTGAGTGATTAATAAATGGGACCTGCATGAAACTGGAATAAAACTGAAATACTTCGGTTAGGCAAAGGAAACCATCCATTGGACAAACCAATAGCCTAGAGTATTGGAAAAGAATATCTTCAACTCCACATGTGAGGAGGGCTGATATTGAAAATATGTAAAGAACTCAAGAAACTACATATCAATAGACCAAATAATTTGATTAAAACAGGGGAATAGGTAGATCTAAACATAGAAATCTCTATAGAGGAATGTCATATGACTGAGAAACACTTAGAGAAATGATCAGCATCCTCAGGCATCAAGGAAATGCAAATTAAAACTACTTTGAGATTTCATCTTACACAGGTCAGAATGGCTAAGAGCAAAAATACAAATGACAGCTGATGCTGAGTATGTGCAACAGAGGGCACACTCCTCCATTGCTGGTAAGAATGCAAACTTGTACAGCCTTTAGTTGAAATAAATATGGAGGGTTCCTTCCGGTCTGGGCCAGGGCACTGAGCAGATCTTGGGTGGCAGCTCTGCTCCCGACCTTCAAGAACCCAGAGGAAGTGGGGATCCCGGGCGCTCTAACTCGGGCAGTATCTTAGAATACACAGCCTGGGTGTATCTACTCATCAAGTATACAGAGCAGACCTGCCCAAACCTCCGATGTCCTGGAATTCCATCTGGATTCAGTGAAGACACAGCATCAGAGGATTATCAACTTACTCTTCCCCCCACCCCTCTTCTCATATCTCAACGCCCTTAATCAGCCTGAAGAAGTTACAGAAGAGTCAGTGCCCCTATTCCCTGGGCTTGGGGACTAATGTGGTTAATAATGGTCTGTCTTTCTAGGGAAAAGTAGTGGTTTTGTTGGAACAGGGAGGATTAGCTAGGACTTATTGCACAGCCATAACCTATTGGTAGAAATCTGTATAATTATTATCAAGATGAAGTTATAATTTCTTAAATAGTACAAAATTTACTTTGATTTCAAATTTAAGGTTTTCATTGGTACGAGCTTCTTATTAATATAAAAGTGAGATGAATATTGATACTCTCATGGGCAATGTGCTTGTATAACACATTTAGGAATACAAGGCCTAGACCCAGTCCTTCCTTAACTTTTTTAACTGATTTGGGATGGTTAACCTATGAGTTAAGGGACTATAGCAAATTTATGGCTTTGAGTTAATTGTTAGGAGGTTAACCATATTTTATTTAGAAATAGCCAAGAGGAGTGAACAGACAACAGTCCAGGTGACCTTACATGGATAGTTGGTTTTCAAAACGTCAGAAGTCCATAGAATTGACGCTACAAAAAATTATATAAATGTCCATTCTGATTAGAGACCTGTCTGCTCCTAACAGCTTCCTGTTGTGGATTCTAAGAAGAAATTGAGCATCCTTGGAGTTATGCCAGTTGTGTGGTGACAGCCACTAGGCAAGAATTGCCTCTTTCCATCTACAGACTAACTACTGTCCTGAAGAGGACACACATGCAGAATAGTCGACTGATTATATCTGCCCAGACAGAGTAATCAGCCCTTAATAATCCTGCATCACTAAGGTCTGTCAGATGACTCTGGGCCAGAAGGCTGAAGATTTGATACTCGAACATTCGGTAGTATAGGGGCTTCTCAGGTGTTCAGAGGTCTCTATAAATTGGCTAAGTTTTAGAAGCTATGTTTAGTGCTTCCTATAACTTCAGTTAACTCAGTCATTCTGGATTTCTGACGGGGTTGAAGACCCATAGTCTCATAGCCAATCCTGGCTATTTACTTTGAGAGAAAAGATCTGAGTAGATAGTTTTCAGCTGACATTCATTATAAAGTCAAAAAAAAAAAAAAAAAAAAAAAAAAAAAAGCCAGGATCAAAAGTAAGTGTTTTAGTTAGAAGAGATGACAGAGGGTCTGGTTAGTCAACAAAATGATGGACTGGGTATTAGAACTATCTTATACCTCACTGGTACAATTAGGAATAAGTATGCTCTAACTGTATTTTGAGAGAAAAGTTTTACTTTAACAGGAAGAGTGATATGTAGGAGGAGCTAAGTGGGAAGGAGTACTGAGAGGAAGAGATGGAGTAAGGAGAGAAGATGAAGGAGAGGAGAAGCTAGGTGATGAGAGAGAGAAAGAGAGAGGGGGCATGGAGGCAGATGTTCACAGGTCTCCACCAGTCAAAGATAGTCTTTATATCTAGGTTGGGTATTGAATTACCCTTCTGATTGAGCATTACCAAACTTATAAATCCTTTGATTAACATTTTAAAAAATTGTATAAAAGCAAAAAGGAAAGGGGGGCATGGGACAGGGGTTTTCTAGGGAGGGGAAATGGGGAAAGGGGATGACATCTTAAATGTAAATAAAATAAAATGAAAAAAAGAAAAAACAGGCACATGAGTAAGCCAACAACAACAACAAAAAAAGTTGTAGATCAGCCAGGGAAACATAGTGACAACCTCTAAACCCCCCTCCAAACAACAACAACAAACCCAACACCAATAACAACAAAACCAACTCTAATATGGGTGATTTCTGAGAACTGTATTTTTAGACTAGGGATCTATAAATATTTTCTTCTAAAGCCAAAAAAAAAAAAAAAAAAGAAAAGAAAAGAAATAAATATGGAAATTCCTCAGAAAGATGGACATTTTTCTACCTTTCAATCCAGCCACATCATTCTTGGGCATATACCAATAAAATGTTTTAAGCTATTACAAAGACACTTGTTCAACCATGTTCATTGAAGCTTTATACATAATATTCAGAAATTAGAAACAACCTATATATTCTTCAACAGAAGATGGTACATTTCCACAATGGAGTATTCCTCGGTTGAAAAAAAATGACATCATAAAATTTGTAGGCAAATGGGCAAAACTAGAAAAATCATCCTGAGTGAGATATTCTAGACCTAGAAAGATGGATTTAGTACGTATTCACTTAAAAGTAGATAGTATCAGTTAAGTAAATGATAATCAAGCTAAAATACACAGAGCCAGAGAGCTTATGTAAAGAGGGCTCTAGGTAATATCTGGGTCTCCATGTAAAACATGCTTCCTACACACCCCCACCCCCGGTACACTTCCCCTCCATTTCTCTTCAGAAAATAGCAATCATTTAAGAGAAAACAACCAAACAGGACAAAACAACGTAAAAGCCCTCATATCAATGCTGGACCAGGCAACCCAGTAGGAGAAAAAGATTCCCAAGGGCAGGCAAAACAATGAGTCACACCTGATCCACAAACACGAAGCTAACAGCCATTATACATGTAGAGGACATGGTGTAGAACCATGCAGGCCCTGTGTTTGCTGCTTCAGCCTCTTAGTCCATATGAGCCGAGCTTAGGTGATTCAGTTTATTCTCCTGGTGTTCTTTATACCCTCAGACTCCTTCAATCTTTCCCCCCTTTCTTCCATGGCATTCTTTGAGCCCTGAGTGGTGGTACCAAATAGAGATCTCAAATTTAGACTCTCTTTCCCCATATAATCTCTAGTTAAAGAGACTAGAACATAGGCCTGAAGGCTCCTTTCAGGCACCATCTCTATGCTTTTTAGGCAATATCAATGTTGTCATTGAAAAAGGAACAGCATTGTAAATTTTTGGGCAGTGACTCTTTGTGTGTCCTAGTCTCATCTGGGGTTATTTAGGAATCTCCACAGGACCCTCTCAACCAACAACTCACTGCATTCCAGTGCCAATGTAGCCAATCTGACCTGAGTAAGATGAAATTCCAAAGGAGTTTTAATGGGAATCCTTGCCTTGCTAAAGAAAATAGTTCAGGTTCCAAATGACATTACTCGGAACCTTCATTAGGGTCCAGAAACTTACCACTGAGCTAGGTTTTTCTATACTTTTCCCCAATTCCAGATGTCTCTCCCCACATTTTCTTCTTCCATCCCTTCTCCCTCACACACTTGATCCCTGCTCCTTCTGTCTCCACCCACACCCAGCCATAAAACAAGGATTAAATGACATCATGGTTTGAAATTGATTTTGACTATAGCTATGACACATAAGGTCCAAAGTGTTCATTATATATAAGAGGTGAAAAAACACATATTGTTGATTCAAATGTTAACATTCATTTGTTAATATGGAAACACACACTGATTGAACTTTAATTTCATAGAGTAAATTATTGGTTTTGGTGTTTCTGCAATCAATCTGTAGGTTAGGTAAAGGCTTTACAAGTAACCTACATTCACATCCTGTGTTTTATCTACAATGAATGAAATAGCAGTATTTTGTGTGGATAAAAATACTAAAGAAAGAATTTGATTCATGTTTATCTCCAGTACACTTGAGTCTTCTGCATAGTTCACTTCATTTTCTTTCATATTTCACACAGTATCTTTTGATTATGCTTTTCTGTTTTACCCAAGGTCTCCAAGATGCTACCCATTTTTCCAGTCCATTCAATTTCCCAAATAAATGAATTGAAGACAAAATTTGTGCTAAGTGTTACTAAGTGCTGTGACTCAAATCTGGGTTAGAAACAGTTACTTGTGGATACAGTTTGCTAGGGTTCACATCTGAACCCTGACTGCATTTCAGCAGGTACACCATCGCAGGTGTGAAACAGCTGAGATGGCAGAAGTTTGCTCTAATGGGCACATTAAAAACAATGAGTTTAGGAGAAAAAGAAAAGAAGAGTGCTATTTCAGTATATTGGGTAGGTATCTTTTCTGAAAATCTCTATTTCCCATTTGAATCACAGGTAGGTTGAAATTGGCTGTTTATAATATTCCCAGATCTGCAGACAGCAGAGAATATACAAAGAAGTAACTATATTCAAAAGGTCTGAGCCTATGGGAAAGAAATAGATGAAGCAAGGACAGAGAAGCCAAATCTCTAAGCACTGCAGCAGTGCCCAGAAATGTTCACAGATGTACAAACAGCAGGAAAAATGTGTGAGAGAATCAATAAAGACAGTACCTAAACAGCAGGAGCAGGCAAGGGAAGTTAGCAGTGAGAAGGGAAAAATATGGACACTCACAACATGGTGTGGAAGTGTTAAAATGTGTTACAATAATCCTGATGATATGACCTGAACTAATTAAAGTTAGAATATAGTATAAACAGAACTGTAAATGTATGAATGGTCATTAATGTATGAAGAACTGAAATCAAATAAAGAATATGTTGATTAAAAAGATGAGATGTATTAATCCATCTTGTTATAATTTTCTTCTTTATAGTAAAGAATTGTATTCACAATACTATTTTCCAATCCACCTATAAATCCATGTCCTTCTGCTCCTCATTCATTCTGTTCTGCTTTCACACATTTTTATTTTCCTTCCATACACATAACCATTGCCAGTTAGCATATCAATCAAATAATAATTCATTAGCTTTCAGATGTGATGTTCAATATTAGGTATGGAAATTTACACATTTCTATTTACAGTGGCATGTATTAATTTAAAAATATTTTTGATAATTAAATATTCTACTCCTTTTAAGTATGAATGTATTTATATGTAAATGTGTAAATATGTATATATTATATATAAATGTATTAAATGCTAAGTTGTCATTAATCATCACTTATATGAAACTCAAATATGAACCATATGCTATTAGAAAAATTATTTAACTTGAAACTTCTTCACTTATCAGGTCAATGTACTTGTTTCCTGTCTACATTACCCTAAAATTTTCATTTTGAGTACAACACTTCAGAGAGAATAGGAAAATAAAAGTTCCATAGAAAATTAATTGTCACACTTACAATACAAAAATATTATTTTAACAGTTACTGGTTTAAAATAATAACATGTTTGTGTGTATATGTGTGTCTACACACATTTAACTAAAAATAATCATGTTGTCATAACAAAAATATAAATTATATTCTCATCAAATCACAACCAGCATTATTTTCTGACAGTACTGAGAATAGATACCAATGTCTCTTTCATGAAAAAGCTTTTTCGCTCTGTCACTGGAGTGTATTTTGTAACCCAGATTATTACTGTTATTTTAATGTTGATATTCAAAATAAAAGCAGAAAATCTTTTAAAATTTAATCAGTTCTAATATAATAAGATATACTCATTATTATTTAACAATATTTAAAATGAAAAAAGTAAGGATATTTAAACATACACACATACACACACACACACAGTAGCGAATGCTACTGGTTTTCAACACACATTTAGCTTCAAGGGAAGGAATACAACATTACCAACAACTTTCTAACAGAGAGAAGACACTTAAATATAGTGGATTGGCCTAATATTCCTTGCTAATTTATAGCCCTCAAAACTGTTCCAAAGATGAAAGAGTCCACGCATTGGAAACAGTTAATTCTGATTTGTGACTAAAGATGGTGACAGCTAACAGCTGGGGAGAAGAGATATAGATGGGGTTGAGGTTTTCCCAGGCTTATAGAGAAGACACCATGAGGGTGGGAAGTGAGAGGAAGAAGAGGTGCTATGGAAGAGAATAGAACCTGCAGGAAAGGATAAAGAAGAGCTGTCATGGGTTAGCTTGTCCATAAAAACAAGGCCATATGGGCTGGCCAGTTGAAGCTAAGAGCATCCCAGATGAAACATTGTAAGTCATAACTTGGGTTAGGGATAGGAAGGTAGATTCTAACAGCATGAAGGGTAGGCAGTTATCAAGCTATTGTCCTGCCTAAGACATATTTAAAAATATAAAGGCTGTGTGTGTGTCTTTCATTTGGAAACAGAAATGGTTTAAGGCAGGTAGAAACCTCATACCATAATTTTTAAATAGTATTACTATAAGTATGCAAAAGTAAGACTTCCTTCTTCAGTCTTTTGTATGGGTTTCCACCAGGAGGAGGCACAAGCATTTGTGAATCATCTCCGCTTCCAATAGTCTGGCCAAGAAAATTTCTCAGAAGTATCCTTGGAAGTTTACCTTTTATTTCCTTCTTCTTCAAGTCAAGCTGACAAGATTAACCATTACATATGCCTCTTTCCACACATCACTCTGAAGATTATGTGTTTACTGAACACTCTGATGAATTCGTCATTAAGCCGTCTTAATATTCTCATTTAGATTTTAAATGACTGATAAACAAATGAAAAGAATTCTTATTTATAGTTATTATTAAATAATGAGGGGTATATCTCAGTATACTAAATTGATAAAATATTAATAATTTCATGGTTTTACTTAAATCTATATTAGCTGACTATAGATGTTACAAAATAAAATTTAATAAACAAAATCAAATTTAATAGAGTATAAACAAAATATATTGGAATAGTTATGGATAGACATGGCAGAATCTAGAATAACAACATTACATGAGTAAAGAGAGAGAACAAGGGGATAAAGGAGGGAATATCAAAAGAGACACTAAAATTAATGGACATTTGAAGGATAGTATGTAGACATAATACAACATTTGAATCTTCCTATAATAAATACATATATGACAGTGATCGAAATTAAATCAGCAAATAATAGGGCTTAATGAGCTGTAACTTGGTAACTCTTGTAATGAAATAAAGTTCCTGGTATCAAGAGTGGTTTACATCTAATTCAATTAGTAGTCAGATTGGTCAGATGAGAGCCACCTAACAATCCAGGCTGTTGTCAAAGATATAAGTTGCTCTCTAAAACCTGATGACAAGGATAACTATTGCTGAAGACAACATCAACATGACACCTTTAACATAAAATTTCAAAATGATAGCTACATAAATTCTTCATTTAGACGTGTGCTAGTGTCTTTAGTATATATGAAGGAACTCTACACTTTAGCAGAGGAGAAACTTAAACACCAAGCCAGTCACAAAGTCTTTGAACTACAATGATGTCCTGTCAGCAAGATATACTAGGGCAATGGTGACAGAAAGCTTGTGGAAGTGATCAGACAATATATAATTTGACTTAAGTCTATTTCATGAGATGGAACCAACACTCAACACAGCTTGGGTGACCAAAAAACCGACTAGATAATCCAGGGACCTACGGTAAAACCAGATAATACCATTCTATTAAAAGAACATAGAAATAAAATGACTCTTGATATTCTTTAATCATAGATCAGTGCCATTTTCAGGCATCATCATAGAAGCTTCCTCCTGCATCAGATGGAAAGAAAACAGAGCCAGACATTACACAGAAAATGAGAAACTTTGGAACATTCAGCATTAAGTGGGATGTCTCCATTCTTCCTCTCATGACTCAGTGAACCCTTCAGAAGATGAGGCAGAAATAGTGTAATAGCCAGAAGGATGGAGGACATAGGTAAAGGAAGGTCCTTGAAAGAAACAGGAGCTGGGCATGTATGAACTCACAAAGGCTGAGGCAACATGCAGAAGTCCTCCATTTGTCTCTATCAGATGAGAAGTGGATACATGCTCCCATTTTTTTAATCCAGAATATATCTTCATTTAATAATCACTTGCTAATTAAACTTAATTTTTCTCCAAGGGAGTTTCACTGGGAAAACAAATTAATCTTAAGTTTTGGATGCATATCCAAAACTAACTTAATGGCACCTTTGGAGTTTCCCTGTCTCAGGCCTTTTAAAAATTATATATATATATATATATATATATATATATATATATATATATATATATATATACACATACAGGGGCCACACAACCACAAAGGCATCTCCTAAAAGAGGACCTAATTGAAGACTGCCTGGGAGACTGATTGCTGATGCAGATAATGCCAACCAATTGGTAACTACTGTTTAGAAGAGATGCTTTCTTAGGACCAATGGGACACAGGTGGAGGGTATTAAAGGAGCTTGTGGTAGTGTCCAGATGACTTGTTTCTGGAGTCTATGCCTTTGATTTTATGCCACCTCACTGCCAACTCCCAAGGACGAGTAGGATCAGACAGAGGGTGATCCAAGCCACAGGCAACATATTTTAATTTCCTCCTCTCCTCCTGCTTCTCTTCCTCCTCCTCCTCCCCCTCCTCCTCGTTCTTCTCCTCTTCTTCTTCCTTTCCTCCCTCCACTCCTGTCCCTGCCTGTCTCATTTCATTCAGGTCCCTTAAAAATAAAGTATGACTTACAGTTCAGTCTTGTGGGAATTCTGAGTATAAGAATGAATGGGTCTATGACTCCACATCTGTTTCATGTGCCTTTGCTTGGTTTCTTTCTTTTTGAAGTTTTATTTTTGCTGATGAGTTTGTTAAGATCTTATTTTATTATAATATATTTTATTATTTTCCCTTTGGAGCCAGTTTTGTTTCTAATGAGAGACAAATTGTGAGTGGATTCTGATAGGAGGGGAAGTAAGGAGGAATTGGGTGGAAAAATAAAGTACTGTAATCAAGAACAATGTGAAAAATACTTGTTTTCAGTAAAAGAAAAAAATTCCATTATTCATGAATCATTCCAATTTCTCCATATTGACTAATATAAATTTTCTTATGTAATGATCATTTCACTTCTAGTGCTACTTTGTTGAGTCACATCATCAGATCTGAAACATTTGTAAACCATAAATAAACATAGTTTATGTTAATGTTCTTGAGAGTTATTTGCACGTATAAGCATAGCTAAGACTATAGAAACCTGGTATTTCAAAGGACTGGTAAGGATATTCCTATGAATAGCTTTTTTAATGTGATTAACATTGAAATTACAAGAATTTGATTAAAGCGGTAATTCTTCTGGCTCCATTCATTGATTGATATGGGAATAACTATTTTTTTCTGAAACACTTCTTGCCTTCAGGAACTTAACAACTGCCAGACCATGAAATCAAGTTAATATAACTTGAGACCATTTAAAACTGCATACTCAGTCTGGCTTATTATTATGAGATCAGCCTGTTTAGGTTCACTTGTCTTTGAGAAGATAGCATGACCAACCTTACAATGTTTAAGAGCTCCTGTGTATTCAGCTTTATAAGCTAACCCAAGTGCATAGCTTCAATCTTAAATTATGTACACTTCAATGCTACTGATTAAGGATGTGTGTGTGTGTGTGTGTGTGTGTGTGTGTGTGTGTATGTGTTCTTGTTGCAATCCCATGTTGGAAGCAGGAAATAAAACTGAATGAAAAAAAAATTAAAAATATTCATCTAAGACATTGGAAGTACTGGATTTAGGTTGTTTATTTTTGTTTGTGGTTCTGGCTCTTATTTTCTTACAGTATAAGTAATTATACTAACTCTTTGCCTGTGAACTCTGACAAAATGTCTTGTAAACAATGAGATTCCTAAATCTTTTTCCACAATATTATTTCTGTACTCTGTTGTAAATATAGAGCAAAGCCCCCCCCCCCCTTTTTTGGACAAATGAAAGACTCAGGGAAAGAAGTAGAAATTTTAAATTTTAGCCACTCCCCTTGAGCTAAGTTACCCCAATAATAAACCTCTTTTTCTTTGATATGTCACAGTTGCACATTTGAATCAAGAGTATAATATTTAGGGAAAGAGAAAATTTTGCCTCCAAGTCAGACTGTAAACTTAATGCCAAGTCTATCTAGTACCAGGCAGTTAACTTACACTACAGATTGTAGACTTGCCTGCACCAAAATATTAAGATATATAATAAAGGTGTGTCTTTCATATTTGGGTTAACTATTGGTTCCCAAATGAGTACTGCTGGACATATTATGTTATTCTAAATGTATTCATTTGCTAGTGGCCATGGTAGAAGTTACTCTGAACATATTTTATCATTAAAATTAATTTTAGTTTGTAGTAGTTTTCAGTTCAATCACAGGAACTTTTTTGAATCATCTATCTCATTATTTAGATGTTGGTGTAACATTATTACAAAGCAATTGTTCCACTTTACTGAAGGAGGTAGCCAAATCGGTGGAAGTTTACTACAGTCATGTTTAATTGCTATGTGAGTGTTCATTAACCTTATGTATCTGACTTCCCTACATTAAAATCATAAACAGGTTGTCTACTTACAGCTTTAGAAATGTGCCTATCAACAACATCATTTAATTACTGAATATTCCTTAAATACTATAGTTCACAGCAAGTTTTCAAGTGTTATGTATAATGCATATGAATGTACATTTTAAGATAGGTCATTGGAGAAATTTTAGGGATTTTTTAAAAAAATTATGGCATCTTATAAACTTTTATTTCTGTATATTTTGTTGCCAAAATTCCATTAGTTAACATTGAATTCAAATTATATAAGTACATAATGATAGCTGATGGATTACTCTACTGTTTCTGTTTTGGTCACATGAGTATAAGGGGCACAGGTGACCTTATATGCTCATTGCACATGTTTTTAGCATTGTTTCTGTTAACTTGGACATAGTTTCAAGGAAATCATTACAGTGATGAATTTAATACCTTATTTGAATAGTTTGAGACACAAGGTATTTTAAATAAATTCATAGCAATTGAGTAAGATGATAAACCTGAAATCCTCAGCTTTTATGCATAAAATTCCAAAACAATTCTTCAGAGACATGAAAAGAGAAATTCTCAAACTCATATGGAAAAACAAATAGCCCAGGATAGTGAACACAATTCCTAACAATAACAGAACTTCTAGAGGATTCAGCGCCCCTGATCTCAAGCTGTAGTACATATAGCAATAATGATAAAATACACCTGGCACAGAGACAGAGACATAGATCAATAAAAAGATTGTATCTTTTTTCTACCTTATGCTAATATGGATTAAATCTAAATATTTTTAGTATTTCTTGCTGCTCTGTTATACACGTAAAAATCATTTACTTACCCATAACTTAAATGCAGAAACACATCTATGTCACCAGATAATAGTATTATCATTTTAAAATTTATATTTCGATCAAGGTTGACAGCTATTAAGAATCCAGGTGTCTTGAGAAATGTTGTTTACAAAACCCAGTGTCTTGAGTCAACGTGTTTTCATGTATCTTCTATTTCTGTGTTACAACACCCCCAGTGTCAATGGAACCTAACACCCCACTGCTCTGAGTGCTAATATGGAACGGGTAGTGTCAGGTACATATTCAGATATAATCCTACTACAAGGTCAAGAGCTTCCTGTGTAGTCTTTCTCCTTTAGCTAAATATTGCAGAAATGTTTTTCTACTGTATGATAAAAATCACCTCTAAAATTTCTCTTTCCTTTTCTTTATTAATCAATATTGCCTTTTTGTGTCTACAATTGAACATTATACTAGTTACATTTTCCGAGATTCTAATCAGTTAATTAGAAGAAGTGAAAAGACATATAATCATGATTTTCTCATCTGAATCATAAACATACATAAATCTTTTAAATTTAAACAAAATATAATGCTGCATTGATAGGCAAAGTTATTTGACTGTCTCTTTTTGTTTTGTGGAAAACTTTACATGTGAGAATATCATTATATGATATGTGCTGTTCTCTCTCCTATGTCAAACTACTCTCCATAACATCCACTCCAGCAGTAATTTCTGAATTTACTTCCTGTAATTATTATTGTTATATGTTTATATACATAATGCATCTGATCTTGTATTGCTTCTATGTATATGGTTTATTGTTACACAAACATAGAAAGAGAGAGACATGCACACACAAAAGAATATATACATCTGTACATTAAAAGATACAATCAATATTATGATGTAAAAGACAACAGAGTAGGATAGAATCTTTGCCAGTTTTACATCTGCTAATGAAATAATGTCAGGAATATATAAAGAACCAAAAAAAAAAAAAAAAGCAAGAATCAATAAAACAATGTCCCAGTTAAAAGTGGGCTAAACTTCTAAGCAGAAAGTTCTCAGAAAAAGAAATAAAAATGGTCAAGAGTTGGGATCCAGCTCAAGGCGAGACTCCAAGTCCTGACACTATTACTGATGCTATGGTGTGCTTACAGACAAGAGCCTAGCATGGCTGCCCTCTGACAGGCCCAACAAAGTCTGAAAGAATCAGATGCAGGTACTTACATCCAACCAATGGACAGAAGCAAGGGAACCCTATGGTTGGATTTGGGAAAGGCTGGAAGAAGCTGAAGAGGAGGGCAATTCCATAGAAAGACCAGCAGTCTCAACTAACCTGGACCCCCAAGATCTCTCAGACACTGAGCCACCAACCAGGCAGCATATACAAGCTGATATGAGACACCCAATGCATGTACAGCAGAGGAGTGCCTGGTCTGGCCTCAGTGAGAGAAGATGCACCTAACCCTTGAGAGACTTGTGGCCCCAGGGAGTGAGGAAGTCTGTTTAGGTGAGGGTGGGAACATCCTCTTGGAGATAGGGGAGGAGTGGGATGTAGAACAGTCAGAGAGCAGACTGGGAGGGGGATAGTAACTGGACTGTAAAAAAAAAGATTAAAGAATACATGCATAATTAAAAATGACCAAGAAATATATTTTTTAAGTATTGGACATCCTTCATAGTCAGGTAAATACAAACTGAAGTTTCATTGATATTTAGTCATAGTCCCGTCAGAATGAATAAGATTAAGAAAAGAACTGAGAAGAAATGCAGATGATCTTCAGTCAACCTTTGTTAGAGTGCAAATTGGTGCAGCCACTATAGAAACCAATATGGAGTACTCAAAAAACTGTACATTTACCTCCCTTACAAACTCCACCCACCACTCTTTACCTACAGACTCAAGACCCGTTGAGTTATGGATGTTCAATGCCATGCAATTCACTATAGGTAGTAAAGAATAAAATAAAATAAAAAACCTAATGCCCTTCAACTTAAGAATCAATTATAGAAATGTGGTTCCTGTATAGACAGGAGTTCTGTTACCTGTAAATGAAAATAAAACATGAAGGTAAGGAGATACTACTAGAAAATATATTTGTGTGACACAACCCAAACTCATAAATACAAATGCTGGGTTCTCTCTCTTACTTGTAAATCCTAGCACTGACTCTTTAGATTTGAATACATACTAATGTAAGTACTAAACCTAAAGGAGCTGGTCAGTACCCTGACAGGGTGGGTGGGGTGGGCAGAAGAGTTTCCAGAGACAGATAATAGCTGCCAGGCTATGAACAGAGACAGGGGAATAGCTGAGAGGGTTACTTAAACTGGACAGAATTCAGGAAGGACTCTTTAGAATCCTTTAGAGGGAGTCAGAAGAATGAAAATGGAACCAGGAATGGTTGAGAACACCACAGAGAAATGTTGTTTTTAAACTTAGTTTTAAAGTCATGCATAAAAATGTGTATATATTTTCAACATGCCTAATTTTCACTTTGAAGTTCAAAAAAAAATGGTTAACTGTTAAACCCTTGTTCACAGTTAAGTAATTACTAAAGATTCGTGACTAAAATTCATTTAAAAAGTTTTATGGTGGTATTTCTTAAATTGGAGTTCTACACAGCTTCCAGAAATTTTTATTTGGCATTATACATCTGTCATAGAAAATTTAATGCGGTATTGGGAGCAACCTGTACATTTACCTTGACAACAGCAGTGATGTGTGATGCTTTCAGTACAAATGGGTTCTGTAAGTGTTCTCGCTTGCTCCCATTGTTCATATATAGATGTTGCTTTTTTTTCATCTATAACATGAATTTGTTGATCCCGTCGCTTGGAGTACCCTCTGGGGACATTCCCAGTCCATTACCCCTGTGTTTCATGTACCTTCATCCATCTCATTTCCAGGAGCTACCTCCTAGTCACTCATAAACATCAAGCCCCTGCCATTTAGACATTAGAGAAATAAATAAAAAGCCATATTCACTTTGGCCCTCCTTGCCTACATATTTCATGACGTATGTCTCTTTTCTTCTATAACAAGGAGCCAGAAATATTGGCCTGTTCTTGTTACTTCTCTTAACCTTATGATTCCTTCATTCGCGTGAGACCTAATCTCTACTTCTGCCACTGAAATCCTTAGTAGTCCTGGTATCTGTAATTCTTAACAAAAGGTGTCTTTTAAAGTTACGATTCATTTGCTTATTCTTGTGCTTCAAAGTTCTCATCCCCATACTTGTTATACTTTCTGTGATCTTCGGTATAAATCATGGCTCTGTATTCTGGGTCACTGACACCTGCCAACTAAAACTTCTTTCCTAGAGCCCATCCTTTTTTTCTTTGATAACTGTTACTTTAGAGCTTCCACAATGATGTTTTCAAATACTTGAAATAGATGGAGTTGAGATAGATAGAGTCTTGTTTTCAGAATATGTATATAAAAAGAGGATGAGAAGTAGTTCTTTTCCTGGAACACAGCACACAGAAGTGAAGGTATTATGTTACTGGAAACCATTCAGTACTGATAGGACAGAAATGGGTTCTTGTGATTGATTTATGCTATCCATTCAAAACCAAGCCTGACTATAATTGAGCAAGTAATAACCATTTATTGCATGTACTATAGAAATTTTTATGTTGTTAGTTATAACCTTCAGACTATACAAACACACTTTAGGGGGTCTTAAATGTTCACCCTCCATTTTAACTCTGAAGCATCTTATAATCATTTATCTGTGTAGATAGCTAAGAGCAAGATAGTATTCACTATTTATGTACTGTTACTGTATGTATGTTGTGTACCATATATATCCTCCCATATAATAAAATCATTTGTTTTTGAACTATCCTTTCAACATATATAGATAATTCTATTTATACGTTCTTCTAGACAAAAATTTACTTCCTGCTATCTGCTCTCTTGGATCACTGATATTCAAATTTAGAGGCATAACATAATTACACAGTGACTGTGTAAATGACTTTCTAGATACACCTGAAAGGATTCGATTTCTATACATACAGAGTAGTAAGGGAGTATTAATTTAGATAAATCAAAGAACTGATAATGAACATGGTAGTTTAGAAATGCTGGCTTATGCATTGTTCCTATAACCAATAATTTAACATTTGCATCAATAAAATGTGAATTTGATGATGATCATTATGCTGTAATGGATGAAATAGATTTTATTCCTATGGTAAAATAATTGTGTTCAAAATAATCATATTCTAGTACCTAAGACAATACATTTTCTTGATGATTCTGGTGTAGAGATTAAAATATTCATGATTTATAAAAACTGCTTATAAATTTTATTGTATAACTCAAGCAATAAATATATTAATATGTAACAGCATGTAACTCAATCATGGCACAAAATTATCAAACATGAGTGATAAAACTAAACCCCCAAAATACAATACATCTTATTTACTAAATTCCCATGCCTTATTCCATGTGTAAGACTGTGCCCAGTACTTCTTTATTAATCACTAATTATATGGAGATCCAAAATAATAAAAAAAATGTGATTACAGGCATTTTTCAGAACAAATACAGGATAGAATTGTGTTCTCTCTTTGGTATAGATTTTCAAGTTATTCTTTAATTTTATTCTAAATTATGTGAGTTTATAGTGTAAAATTCAACATTTTTACAAAAACATATAAGGTTATGTGGTGTGTGCGTGTGTGTGTGCCTGTGTGTGTGCGTCTGTATGTGAGCCGGGGAGATTGGATTCAATATCGGGTCAGGTCAAATATGGCTGATGTTACTTTGCTGAATTTCTCTACTACATGTTCCTTATTGTTACCAAGTTACCAGATTTACCTTTTAGTTCTTGACTATACAAACTCTAAAGAAGTTTCTAAAGATAAACTTCTGAAGGCTGCTATACATAGGGATGTTGGTGAGAAAAATGACTCTCTTTATATGTGTGTGTGTGTTTGTGTGTATGTATATATATGTATATTTATATGATCATATAATATAGTCTATAGATAACATATTTATGGATTACTTTAGTGTTTGTGTACATAAAAGACAGACATATTGTAATCATGTCATTTAAAATTTCTTTAGGTGATTTTCAGACTTCAACAAGTATATTGTGGCCCCCAACAACAAATGTAAGAAAATTTAAGATTCTTCACCATGATGCTGGTGTAATGTATGAAAGTTGACTAATATTGCCATGCCTCAGCGAAAAATCATTATACAGACTATTTTCTGTATATACAGAAATTTCCATTGGAAAGGGAAATTTAAACTCCATCCTGCAATATTGTGATTTGAATATAAAGCATTTGTGATACAATCATGTGTTGAATTATTGGACTCCATCTTGTTGTGCTTTCTGGTTGATGATTGGGGTTGTTGGCAATGAGGTCCAGTTGCAGAAATTAAGTTATTAGTAGCATGATTATGAAGATTATATTCAGGCTTTTTGTCATCTTTCTCTCTGTCACAACCTCCTGGCCACAATGGGCTGAAGACCCTCCCTTACTCTGAGCTCTTACAACCCTCACCAAATTTTATAAGTACATGCAGCTAAAAATTTGAAACTCTGAAAGAAAACACATCCTTCCACCTTTAAGTGATTATCAAGTATATTTTAAATATATTATAAATAAAAAGAACTAATACATGTACTATCTACTCCATGAAATATCTAAGAATACATTAATATTTTCTATTCTCTTTCTGATTTTTTTCCTACTTCAATAATGCCTGATCTATAAATTTACTTATACCACTAAGTTTCTTTCTCTTACATGAAAATAAAAGGCAGTCATAAGTAATCTCTTTAAAGCATGGCATTAAGTTCACCTCTTCTCTTGTGTTCTTAATCCCAGAAAATACCATCTCTGTTCCAGGGATGCTCAGATCCTCCATCAGTGTACCCTCCCCCCAGAAGATGTCTTTATGCTTGGTATCATTTGTTTGAAGTGTTCCAGTCCATAATTGTGCTGCCTTTCCTTCCCACGGGGTGTCCCTAGGTATACTTCTAAACAAAAATCTTGTCTTTCTTAATAAAACATTTGTTTAATAATAGAAAATAAAAGGCAAAACTGATGTGATTACTGTCTTACTCACATATTTTTTTCCTTAACACTTAGAATGTTATGTGCCATATATATTATACATGGCATGTAATGTGACTTAGGAAGCACTGTGAAAAGGAAGGTCAAAGCGATCCCATGACACAGTGAACACAGAATCCTAGGTCTGTCCATGTGCTCTGAGAAATATAATGACAGCTGAATTTAGTGTATTAATCTACATTCCTCTTTTCACCAGAGGATATATAATATGTAATATAAAACTATAGAGAGGATGTCTGGGTTATTTTGTAAAACAAAATATATAAAGCCAGTAGCCAAAATATATACACTGAACAATGTTTTGAATAGAAGAAATTGGGACTTTTCATGAGCTATTTACAATGATCAGGACTCCATTATGAAATTGGAAGTTCTTGTATTGATCACACTAGTTATGTGGCAGTACTTATCTTTCAAGATAACTTGGAGCCAAAGTATGAGTAGATGCATGTTTCATGTTGACATGAGTACCCTAGATTTTGTTCCTTTCCCTGTCCAACAGATGAGACTAAGGGTCTTATATAAAATGAACATTTTTTCAGGGTAAAGACTAAGCATATGTATGTTTATCAAATTTGTTTTTAAATGTTTACAAGTCTTGGTTAAAATACATCATGTAACCAACCAAACTAGAGCCAGTAAAGAGAGTTTAAAAACACAGAGTAACCTGTTGGGAACCACCAAGTATAATTGACCTTTGCCAATCCAATTTACCTGTAACATATTATTGAGAAGTTATAGTAGGCTACATCTCACCTTGTAGTGTTCTCTGTAAAACCGGACAATACAGAATGTGTCATTCATAATTGTTTCCTTACTCAATTCTGTGCAACTGCTATCACTACTGAAAGACTTTTGCTTTTCTAGAGTTACCATATACAGGGAGAAATCAATTGATTTAAAATTAGGCCTTTGGATAAACACCATAGCTCAGCAGGCAAAGAATCTGATGTGAAGATTGAGAATTTAAATTCAATCTTTAGGACTGAATGGTGGAAGAAACAACTTGTGGTTCTCTCAAGTTGTTCTTTGACCAAAACATAGCTATCATGGGACATAGATGCAAACACACATGCAGAAGTAAATAAACAAAATATTGTTTAACTATTTAAAAGTTCTATCATTCATCCTAGTGGCCCCAACTTGTTTTTCTATTAAAACAAAACACTGGCAAATTTACAGACACCAAGAAAATATTCATGATCATATTTATGTCCATATATTAAATAAACATAATGAGTATTTCAACCTTAAAATCACAGACAAAATGATACATAGCATTGTGATCAATAAGAAAAGTCTTAGGTTCATATCAAATTTTATATTTTCATATAATTGACATAATGGCAGTGTTACACAATTTTAGAATAAACCAAGGTAAATTGTTATTGATTTTGTAAAGTCATAAGAGAACAGTTGCACTTAAAGTGATGAATAAAAAAATTTAAAGTCTACTTTGTTTCACTTATTCAATCAGCTTTTTAAAAATCTAAATGATTACTAAATCTGGTTTTTATAAGAAATTAACAACATGTGAAAGATACCAAATTATAACACTTTATAAAGAATTAGTTTTTTTATAAAAAAATTGACAAGATTTGAAAGGTAGAAAATTGTACATAGAATGATTATGGAAACTGGAATACCTTACAGTGCCTGACATTTTCAATATACTACTTTATTCTAGTCCTCTATTTTATCCATCTTATAATAATTTGCTCCTCATTAGAAATATGAAGATATGTATTATTTCATACATATAATAAATTTGTTTATAATTGCACATTATATATATTTTATTCAATGAATGCAATTATGACCTAAGACCCATTGCTTGTAGTTTTGTTCTGAATAAATTTTTAAGTTGTTTTATTTTGTACCTTTAGAACATTACCTTCAGAAATGGATTAATTTCATTTGAATTTGAATACTAAAGACATCTCAGTAGTATTCTATATTGATGTTGCCATTATAATTAACATTCACTGACATTTTAATTCCAATACAAATATTTGTGCCCTTAAAAGTGTTTCATGCATTTACATGCCTATTTTTTGTTAAATGTCTCTATTATTTCCATCTCCTATTTCACTGAAACAATAGAAGGAAATTCAGCAATGTGAAAGTTAATTGTTTTCTTTTGAAGTTTCATAAAGACAATTTCATATGTAGTGAATTTTTCTGAAACAAGGCTAAAAATTCAATGGGTGTTAATTATAAGGATATGAATAAACCCAACCATGTGCACAACATTGGTTGAATAAAATAATGACCACATCATTCACATCATATTTTACTTTCTTTGTTTAATTAATTCATCAAATATAACTATACACACTTTTACTGTAACCATTTTTTTTATCAAATAAATATTCATTTGAAGTCCTTTCTTCAGTGGGGTGGAGACAGAAGTAGAAGCAGGGACTTACAGTCTACTTAGGTTATAAGATTAGACCCCCATATGAGTCAGTTAATCTTATTATTAAAAGTCTGGAGACAATGTCCCAATGTATTCCACCATATAATGACACAACTAGAAGAGGCTGTGTTCCAAGAAGCCATTACCAGTTAGTGTTCTAATGAAAGTCCTAGCCTCCAAAACTCTAAGATGTGAATTCTGTTCATGGAAAATCTGTCAATATTTGACTAATTTAAAAATGCTCTTATATGCCTAGTGATTAAGGGATCTGATGCATACCATGCTTATTCTTTGTTATAAAACATACTTCATGATGTTCTGTGTCTAGTACACATAGGGAGAATTGCTTAGAAGGAATGATTACTTAAAGGGAGCAAACTTACAATTAGTGAGAATAATAAAGTATTCAATCCTTCAATAAAATCACTAAGTCTGGCAATGTTTTGCTGAATAAATACAGTAAGTAGAAGGGAGAATTTTGGAGATTTTTACCAAAGGAAAAGCCTAAAAGTGAGAGGTGAAGAATATGATAAGTATCCAGTTTTGATTACAGTATGATAAGTTTAAATAAAAGAAACATATCGCCATATCATATCCCACAAGTATGTACAATTATTACATCATAGGTGAAACCATACTTCAGTTGGAAGTTTACTACAGAATTCTTTGTAAAACATATCTCAATAACTTTAACTTCTAAATATTGAAAATAAACAAAGAAGCACCATAAAGGACATTTTAGAGTTACAAACATTAACAGTCTGAAATAATGATCCACTCCAGGAAACAAACAGAAGGAAACTTTCTCTGTCACTATTTTTTCTACAGAGCCCAGAAGAACTGACAAACCAGATGCATTGCTAGAATGGAAGAAAGAAAAGGCCACTGTCAAAGCACCATTGCAAGAGGTTTTCCTGGACTGTTAATTAGATTCCATGTCCTTCTGCTTGCCTGGGGGATTTTTTCTTAACAATTTTTCTTAGGCTTCACTGTCCCTCCAAATGCATTTCTCCATGCTGGTTTCTTTTCTTTTTTTTTTTTCTTTCTTTCTTTTTTGCTTTCTTTTTTTTATATATATAATTGGGTATTATATTTACATTTCAGATTATATCCCCTTACCCCACTTCCTCTCACCACCCAGAAACCTCCTATCCCATCCCCTCTCCTCATGCTTCTATGAGGCTGTGCCCCCACTTACCCCTTGCTCCCACTCACCTTCCCTACCCTCACACCCCACCCACTCTGTTTTCATCCTTCATGGGACCAAGAATCTCCTCTCTAACCTGTGCCCTACAAGGCCATCCTCCCCTACATATACAGCTGGAGTCATGGGTCCCTCCCTATGTGCTCCTAGGCTGGTGGTTTAGACCCTGGGGAGCTCTGGTTGATTGGTATTGTTGCTGTCCTCATGGGGTCACAAATCCTTTTTGCTCCTTCAGTCTTCTCTTTAACTTCTCCATTGGGAAACCCTTGAACATATCAGTGGGTAGCTATGAGCATTGTCCTCTGAATGTGTCAGTCTCTGGCAGATCTCTAAGGAGACAGTTATATCATGTTCTTGTCAGCATGCAATTCCAGCCATCCACATCAGTGTCTAGCTTAGGTGACTGTACCCGGGATGAATACTCAGGTGGAATGGTCTCCTGATGGCCCCTCCTTCAGTTTCTGTTCAATGTTTTGTTTCTATATTTGCTCCCTTGAGTATTTTGTTACTCCTTCTAAGTAGGACTGAGGCATCCTCACTTGGTCTTCCTTCTTCATGAGCTTCATGTGGTCTGTGAGTTGAGTCTTCCATATTCCAAGTTTTCAGGCTAACATCCGCTTATCAGTGAGTAAATACCATGTGTGTTCTTTTGTGATTGTGTTAACTCACTCAGGATGATAATTTCTAGTTCCATCATTTACCTAAGAATTTCTCAAATTCATTATTTTTAATAGTTGAGTGATACTCCATTGTGTAAATGTACCACATTTTGTATCCATTCCTCTGTTGAGGGGTATCTGGGTTCTTTCCAACTTCTGGCTATTATAAATAAGGCTGCTATGAACATAGTGGAGCATATGTCCTTGTTGTATGTTGGAGCATTTTCTGGGTATTTGCCCAGGAGTGGTATAGCTGGATCCTCAGGTAATGTTATGTCCAGTTTTCTGAGGAACTGTCAGACTGATTTCCAGAGTGGTTGTACCAGCTTGCAATCCCACCAACAATGGAGGAGTGTTCCTCTTTCTCTGCATCCTTGCCAGCAACTACTATCATCTGAGTTCTTGATCTTAACCATTCTGACTGGTGTGAGGTGGTATCTCAGGGTTGTTTTGATTAGCATTTTCCTGATGACTAAGGATGTTGAGCATTTCTTAAGGTGCTTCTCTGCCATTCGAGTTTCCTCTGTTGAGAATTCTTTGTTTAGCTCTGTACCCCATTTTTAATAGGGTTATTTGGTTGTCTGGGGTATAATTTCTTGAGTTCTTTATATATCTTGGATATTAGCCCTCTATCAGATGTAGGATTGGTAAAGATCTTTTCCCAATCTATTGGTTGCCGTTTTGTCTTATTGTCAATGTCCTTTGTCTTACAGAAGCTTTGCAATTTTATGAGGTCCCATTTGTCAATTCTTGATTTTAAAGCATAAGCCATTGGTGTTCTGTTCAGGAACTTTTCCCCTGTGCCTAGGTATTTGAGTGTCTTCCCCACTTTCTCTTCTATTAGTTTCAGTGTATCTGGTTTTATATGAAGGTTGTTTACCCACTTGGATTTGAGCTTTGTACAAGGAGATAAGAATGGATTGATTTGCATCCTTCTACATGTTGACCTCCAGTTGAACCAGGACCATTTGCTGAAAATGCTGTCCTTTTTCCACTGGATGGCTTTAGCTCCTTTGTCAAAGATCAAGTGATCATAAGTGTGTGGGCTCATTTCTGGATCTTTAATTCTATTCCATTGATCTTCCTGCCTGTCTCTGTACCAATGCCATGCAGTTTTTATTACTATTGCCCTGTAGTATAGTTTAAGATCAGGGATGGTGATTCCCCCAGAAGTTCTTTTATTGTTGAGAATAGTTCTCACTATCCTTGGTTTTTTGTTATTCCAAATAAATTTTCAAATTGCTCTTTCTATCTCTATGAAGAATTAATTTGGAATTTTGATGGGGATTGCTTTTGGAAAGATGGCCATTTTTACTAAATTAATCCTGCCAATCCAGAAGCATGGGAGATCTTTCCATCTTCTGAGATCTTTTATTTCTTTCTTCAGAGACTTGAAGTTCTTGTCCATGCTGGTTTCTAAGGCTAATCAATATTCACATTGGGCTTTAGAATAATCATATTGTGATAATGTGACCCTTAAAGCCACTGTGTCTAATGTATCTAATGTTCCCTAATATGTGCAGATCATGGCATAATGGTGTTTTCTTCATAACTAATTCTGGACTATATGAACACTTCCAGAACTTCTTAAAACATGTCTTTTTCTCATGAAAAAAATGTTTATTCTCTTGCTCAGGAATTATTCTAGATTCTAAGCTGGAGAAATCCTTAATCTTTGCTTGTTTGGTTGGATTAATCATCATTCCCTTTTGTACAAATAAAATAATGTGTAATGATTACGTTTTGTCTCTCTGATATTTGAATATGGGTACATAAAAGAATGTTGGTTGTGATTTATGAATTCATTGCAGTGTTTTTATTTAACCAAATGTTTCCTACCAAATAATTCCATCAGGTGAACATTCTATTTCTGTTTTATCTATGCAGACCCTGAGGTTTCCAGAGGATAAGGAACTTTCAGAAATTCAATCACCATCTTACTGTGTTCCTTGAGTAGATTATCAGGGACTCAGGGTAAGACCCAAACTTTATTCACGCAAGAATGTTACAAAGCCAGACATTTTCCCTTACCACCTATATTGAGATTTTCTGGTGCTTCTTCACAGTTGTAATTATATAGATTCCTGGAACAATCATAAAAAAATTGACTTTTGGTTATATGTACAAATCAAAATCGAATTAATAACTGCACAAGTTTGTAATTTTATATAATTTTAATTTAATTATACAGTGGTGTAAACCTAGGGGTGTACTGGGAAAATTGTTTGTTCCCATGATATTCCATTTTTCTAACATATCTGTACTGAAGATGTTACTGCAGATTATCAGCACTAAAATGAGTAATGGTTTTATTGTCAAGCTCTGTACTAAAATGATCTGATCATATAGATCCTGGGAGAGGAGAAAAGTTGTGGCATCTAAATGAATACAATTTCCTTTCCAACCTCCATAATGAGACATGGATAGTGATTCCTGCAAAAACTCCCAGTGGATCTTGGTGAAGGTGCCTATGGAAGTTGAGATTTTGAAAGCTAAGGTGTTCCTCTAGTTGCCCACTTGATACCTGAGATAATTAATTTAGGTATTCACCTATTCTCCAGGAAAGACTGAAATAAAAGTATGATTCCATATACATCCATAGAAAGGCATTCCTCGTGGTTGGCAGCACTTCAGGGTCTGCGCTCTGAGTGGTGTAAGAAAGCTAGCTGAGCATCTGAGTTAAGCAGGCAGGGTATGTGCATTCTTTATTCCATCCTTGACTATACTGAATTTGATGTGACTACCTATAGGATTCCTGCTTCAATGTCAATGAAAGGATGGACTGAAATCTGAAATTGTTAGCCAAATAAAACTTTTCTTCCTGGTTTAAAAACAAATGTATTCCCCCTAGGACTGAATATTTTGAACAAAAATTTTGCCAACTTTTCTAATAGTTGAGGTTTATTTTTTTACATAATATTTTTATTGACTATTTGTGAATTTAACATCATGAACCCCATAACACTCAATTCCCAGTCCCATCAGGTCTGCTTCCACGTGCTTCTGAACTTGTCTCCTAAAACCAAGAAGAAGAAGGAGGAGGAGCAAGAGGATGGCAAGGAGGAGGAGGAGGAGGAGGGGAGGAGAGAAGAAGGAGAAGGAAGAGAAGAAGCAGAAGGAAGAGGAGGAGGAGGAGGAAAGAAGAAAAGAAGAAGAATCGGAAGAAGAAGAATTGGAAGAAGAAGAAGAAGAAGAAGAAGAAGAAGAAGAAGAAGAAGAAGAAGAAGAAGAAGAAGAAGAAGAAGAAGAAGAAGAAGAAGAAGAAGTCCAATTTGTATTGTTCAGTTGAGTTTTAAAGGGATGCTAATTACTTGGTTAGCAAGATTTTTAAGATTATCAAACTACAATAAAAACAAAAAAGCATATTAATACAATGAAGTTCCAGTGTCTCTAAATGTAAAGATGAATCAATATGCAGCACATAAATTGATATCTGTTTTGATATAGATTTCAACCACAAGGGTTAAGAATAAGGTAGTTGGGAAGAAAATAAGGAATACTGTATTAGTTAAGGTGTCTATTATGATAAAACACTAACAAAATCAGTTGGAGTGGAAAGACTATTTCACTTACATGCCCCACTCACAGTTCATTATGGAGAAGGGTAAGGACAGAAAGAGAAGACAGAAACCTGGATGCAGAAGCCTAGGCAAAAGTCATGAAGGAGTAGATCTTACTGGCTTGCTCCTCATGGCTTAGTCAGTCTGTTTCCTTATACACCTCAAGACTTTCTACCTTTGGTTGGCACCACACGCAGTGGATTGTGCACTGTCATATCAATTCTCAATTTAAAAAAATTACAGCCTTGAACAGGGTGCAAACTAGCAAGGACATTCTCTCTCTCTCTCTCTCTCTCTTTTTTTTTTTTTTTTTTTTTTTTTTTTTTTTTTTTTTTTTTTTTTTTTTTTTTGGTTTTTTGAGACAGGGTTTCTCTGTGTAGTCCTGGCTATCCTGGAACTCACTCTGTAGACCAGGCTGGCCTCGAACTCAGAAATCTGCCTGTCTCTGCCTCCCAAGTGCTGGGATTAAAGGCGTGCGCCACCACCTCCTGGCAACAAGGATATTTTCTCAATTGAGTTTCACTATTCCAAGATTAGGCTAGTTTGTGTCAAGGTGCAAAAAAGAGAGAGAGAGAGAGAGAGAGAGAGAGAGAGAGAGAGAGAGAGAGAGAGAGAGGATAGAGGTAGCCAACACAGAGTTGAAGATCATTGATGTGAGCTTTATAAAAACAGACAGTTATATGTTCTAATTACAAATGTTTTAAGAAAATTTGAATCACTTGAAATTTCATTGTTCAATAGGTTTTTTCTATTCACTCTTTCATAATTTGTGTTGTAAAATATCTCAGGAGGTGACCTGATATGGGATTTTAATATGAAAATACAAAACTATGAATCATAAGGATTATACACAGATTTCAATGTGTATCTATTTGCTGTAATGTAGAGTTCCTAAAATTTTCTGTAAAATTGAAGGTTTGCTTCTAAGAAAACAGATGTGCTTCTGGAAATCTAGCTAATTGTACTGTAATTCAGTTTTAAAGTGAGAATTGGTTCTTTACCTTCCCATGCTATGAAAATTTCCCCATCTTTTTATCATCCCTAGTTTTCCTCACCAGAACAGATACAAAGTATCACAACTCCTTTTAACCTTCTTAGAAGAAAAGTAGACTATATAACTAAAAGTGAAGAAAAGTAAACAGAGATTACTCTTAGTTTCTTAGTAAGAATTCATAGATCTTCTTGAATAAAGAAGCAGAAGAACCAAAACCCTGATCTTTCTGCTGATGTTTTGATTATTCCATTTCTTCCTCCTTCCAAAATCCATGAGATAATAGTATTGAAAGTATGGACTTGAAAAAAAAGGCTGACAAATGAAATATAGAATTAGGCAGCAAACTTTTGAACATACACTTGATATCACCACTTATTCTTTATTTGTATCTATGATGTGTTTGAGACCATAATAAATTAGGATGTAAACTTAATAATGAAACGTATCAAAATCACTGAAAACTTTTGTGGTATAATTGCATCCTTCTAATAATAGATGGAGAAATGAAAGATAGAAAACTATCAAAGATAATTATTTAGGTGAGCTTTCCAATCACTTGGAAAAGCATTGTCTTTCATGATACGTTGATGTCTCATTAAGCCCATATTACAGAATTAAACTACTTCCTTAGTTCAGAGTCTCATTCTGTCCACATTCCTCTAGAAAACATTATAGTCAAGTCTATTGCAACAACATCTCATTTGCTGGGACCAACTTCTGTGCGACTTATGTTCTTTTACTCCAATGAAGCATTTTAGCCAAAGCAACCTAAAAAAGAAATAGTTTACTGGGGACTTAATAATTTTAGGAAGTTAGTCCATGACTTTCATGGGGTGGATCAAGGCAGTAGGCAGGCATGGCACTGACATAGTACATGAGAGTTTATATCTGATCCACCAGAATGAGGCAGAGAGATGACTCACAGGGAAAGTCATGGACTTTGAGACCTCAAAATCGATCACCAATGATATACATCCTACAACAAAGCTACACACCCTAATCACTCCTAAAATGTTCAACCTACTATGGACTAGGAATTCAGTCATATTTGTCTATGGGGAACATTTTCACAAACCCAACCATGGGTAACCTGATCTCCCTGACATATGCTGATTCACCTTAAATCTTGCAAAAGAAATAGAAGGAGTAATTATTCTTTTGAAGATACGAAGTGCTTTTTATTGAGAATCACTGCTTCAGGTGTGGTTGCATTTATAAATCACTCAGAAACTGTAAAAATTCCTTTCTTCTTTTTGTTCATTCTCTGTAAGATACGGAACTCTGTCTGGGCACACTTCCTTAGGCAAGGATGACTTTCCTGTTCTTCCTTTGAAGTCCAATCTCTGATCAATTCACTGTTGTCTTCCATGCTTAACTTGAAAGGCATCTTCTCTGTCTTTTTTCTTCCATCTTTTAACAAATCTACTGATTAATTGACAGTTTGCTTGTCCTCAAGCTTTTCTTTTAAATCCTAATTAAAAATTTCCTCTAGTTACTTTCCTAAATTCTTTCATTACTGTGAGTATAAATCATAGAAGTGATCATAAATTCTGATACACAGTAGCTGCCCAAAATTAAAGGTAACATTTTGTTGTATGTCAAAAGATGTAATGCACCTTACCAAATGCCATATGTTTTGTTTAATAGGAGGAAATTAATTGAGAGAAATAAACATTTCCCATATTTTAGTTATTATTTCTAATATGTCAGTTTATTTATTCTTTTACAATTTAAAAGATATTTAGATTTTAAAAATATTCCTTGCTCCTTAAATTATACTTTTTAAAAACTAAGTAAGCCAAAGAAATGTATATACATATATATGTATATATATATATTTACTTATGAATATATTTATTTTCTTACTTTATGAATATATTTATTTATTACTTTTGAATATAATTATTTATTTATATATATTTACATATATATATGTATGTTAGTCATTGTATAGATAACTGCAATGTCTTTCCCACACCAATACATTGGATATACTACTTTCTTATGCACCTCTTCTGTCTCTCTGCCTCCACTCCACTTTGTCTCTCTCCCATTATTTTACTATACTTTTCTCTGTTTCTCTTTGTGCTATATCAAAGTATGAAATGTGTACGGTTTTCTCTATATTTTATAAACTTTGCTTCCCTCTGACTCATTCCAACTTTCTTTTCTGTGGTATGATCAAGGGTCTGATTTTACATGAGTGGTGGCCTATGAAAAAGTGTGGAGGCCATCTAACTTTTAGTGACAGTGTTGAACTCTGCCGACCACCTCTAATAACAATTAAGAACTGACCTAGAAGTGTGCCCATCTAAAAGAACTGCAAGGAGAAAAATGGAGAAGAGACTTTGAGAAAGGAAGTGCAGGAGGTGCCTCAACTTGGGGTCCGTCTCAAGTGGAGGCTCCAAGGCCCAACACTATTACTGATGCTATCGTGTGCATAGCTGTCCTCTAAGAGGCAAAACAAGTAGCTGACTGAGGCAGATGCAGATAAACTGAACTATTGGAATGAAGTCCAGTTAGGGGACCCCTGTGGTTGAATTAGGGAATAGGGTGGAAAAAGCTAAGGAGGAAAGTGACTCCACAAGAAGACCAGCACTTTCAAATAACCTGGACCCCTGATATCTCACAAGACACTGAGCTACCAACCAGACAACATACACTATCTGGTCAGAGGCCCCTGACACGTATACTGCAGAGGACTGCCTGGTCTGGCCTCAGTGGGAGATGTGCCTACCCTTGAGGGACTTGAGGCCCCATGGAGTAGGGAGGCCTGGCAGGGGGTGGGGACCACATCCCTTTGAAGACAGTGGTGAGGGAGGAATGGGATGAGGAACTGTAGGAGAGAGACCAGGAGTGGGCAATGACTAGACTGTAAAAACATAAAAATAATAAGAAAAAAGAAAGAAAAAATAGATATCACTATAATTTTTCAGAAGCATTAAGAATAATATCAATAGCCAGGCAGTGGTGGCACATGCCTTTAATCCCAGCACTTGGGAGGCAGAGGCAGGCAGATTTCTGAGTTCGAGGCAGGCCTGATCTACAGAGTGAGTTCCAGGACAGCCAGAGCTTCACAGAGAAACCCTGTCTCAAAAACAAAAACAAAAAAACAAAACAAAAAAAAAGAGAGAGAATAATATCAACAATCATTTATAGAATGCTACAAAACTGGTGATTTAATAGAAGTAGTATATTTATTTGTTGTTTATCAAGATATTCTGTATGTTATAGAATATGTTTATTTATCTCGCAATCTCTCAGAGTAGGAAAATAATGACACAGCAATGATGCTCAAGCATAATTAATGAGTTGGTAATTGGTAATGATTTGTACGTACCTGCAGTGGTTTGAATATACTTGAGTGGCACCATTAGGAGCCTTGTTGTAGCCTTGTTGAAGTAGGTGTGGCCTTATTGGAGTAGATGTGGCCCTGTTGGAGTAGGTGTGGTTTTATTGGAGTAGGTGTGGCTTGGTTAGAGGAATTATGTCACTGTGAGTGTGGGAGTAGAGATCCTTCTCATAGCTGCCTGGAAGCTGGTTTTCTCCTGGCAGCATTGCAAACAAGATGTAGAACTTTCAGCAACTCTTGCTCTATGCCTGCCAGGACTGTACCATACTGCTGCCTTGATGACAGTGGACTGAAACTCTGAACCTGTGAACCAGCCCCCATTACATGTACTTTATAAGAGTTGACTTGGTTATGGGATCTCTTCACAAAAATGGAAACCCTAAGAAAATATCTTTATACAATTGTTTTATTTCTCCTTTCAGTTTAACAGAAGTACCAAAGCAGTTTAAGGTTTCAATGAAATTTGCTTTAAACTCTTGTATTTTCAAACTGTAGTAAAGATATACATTGGAAATATTCACATGGTTTATTTTAAGACTTTGTTGTAGGATACAGTATTATAAAACAGTCTAAAATGAATGGTTCATTGTAGAAGTTGAGAGAATGTTTCAATACCATGACTACTATTTAGTGAAAAACAACTGAATGATATGTTTTTGTTTTTTAGCAAACATTTATTTTATTTTATCAAAAAAAATTGAAAAAGATTGGACAGGAAATTTGGCATCCTTGTGGAAATTGCTATGCCATTGTCTCTGTAAGAATGTAGTCAGGATTATGGTTGAATCAATGTTTCTCAAAGGGGGAGGTTTGGTATTGTAAATAGCAGAGCACTTGAAACACACAATAAATTGACATCAAGTCAAAGCATCCAAACACCTGGTGCTTAGTGGCACCTATGTAGGAGTCTAAATCTACTTCCTTTCCAGCTAATAACTTCCCCAGAGCCAACATGAGAAGATGAGACTGCTGAATGTATGCATGCATTTAAAGATTGTTTTATTCATTACACACTGCAGATGTTTCGTCTCAAGATACCTCTTGTTCACAAAGAACAAGGTTTGGCAGGGAGATTGAAATACATAAAAAAAAGGGGGGGAATGCACACAGATCTGCAAGTAGCAGCGAATGTTTACACAAACATTTACTGTAGGAAAACTGATTTTCAAATGGTTACAAAAAAAAAAAAAAACAGAACATAGACACCAGATAACAGCATTCTTTTGGTGGATAAGGAAGAATTTCATAGTTTGGAATAGATAAATAAATTATTCTGATCCATTTGTGAAGAATGTAAAGTTTAAACAGTGAGGTATTTAATTGAAAGTGTATATAAGTTATTATTTGCCTCTTATTGCCTTTGTGCCAATAATTTATCAATGAAGTTTGCCTACCTTCCCAAGAAGTATTTTCCCTCACCTATGAGGAAATGGCCTTATAATTGTGTAAAATGAGTGGACCCTATAGAATAACTTACCAATGCCACTCATGTGGAAACATTAAAATGAAATAGAGTTTGTTTTGGCCATTTCGAAATACTGTCAGTGAAGTATTAGCTATGATCATCTAAATGTTTGGTCAGTGCTGACGTCAGTTCTCTGAAAAAAAAAATCTATTAAGCTCAGCTGATCAATACAAAGGATATTTTACCTCAAACGACCACAGAATCAAGGCTGCACTCAGTTCATACTGGATAGTTTAGGTTTTGCCTCCACCAATCATAATCTCTGACAAGTGGTGCAATTCCCAACCCACTTTGTTTCAGAGCTATAAACACAGCTGCCATTTTGCAGAACTTGAGACCACACTTTCAAGATTGCTATAATCTGTGTTGCCCTGTGTGGCCATGCCAATTAGATCTGAATAAAATGAAATTCTCTGAGTTTCAATGAGATTGATTTTATTCTTGCCTAACAATTTTGTTTGGAATCTTAATAAAATGCAGATTTGTTGTTTAAAAAGCTTGTTACTATTCTAGGGTGTTCCCCTTACTATTCTTCATTGTTAGTGCCCTCATCCATATCTACCTTGTAAGACAGATGAAATTCCCTGCTCTAATAAGGGAATCTAGATGCAGTCTAATGATGAAGACTAATTCTGCATATTATATAAGTAACTCAAGGCTTAAAAAATGAATAAGTTAGATATTTTAGGTGCTATAGAAAATGAGTACTTAAAAAGTATAATTTTAAGTAAACCAGGCTCACTTTTTTCAACTCTATAGTTGTTTTCTGGGTTTTTTTTTTCCCTCAAAACTTTTTTCAGTTAGAAACATTTTTTTTGTTTGTTTTTCTTGCTTATTCAAAGTTATTTGCTGATCCAGGAAATTTAGTATTTTATTTACGTGTTCCTGGTGAAGAAATGGGTACTCTGGATGATGGTAAGAAATGACATAAAGAATTCTAAGCACCCATGAATATAGAAATAAATCTACCTTAGTAGTAAATGGTTATAATCTTCAACTTGTTAAGAAAAGAGGTCACACTGAAAACAGATGGATAGGGAACGATGCAGGGAGGCATGAAATCCAGTAGGAGCTGTTGCAATGATTTAGAATTTGGGGGCAACAGAGAATATGGTACAGAAGTTGATTACGAATTCCAAATTAGAATTCAAGAAGAAATCCCAAATTGAGGGCATAGGGAAAAGCAGGACAGAAGCCCCGTTTCAGCAGCTCTGCAAATGGCAGTTTTTGTTCGTCTAAAGAAGTAGGCAAGTTGTTTCATTTTAATTATTTCTAAATGTGAACATGTGAGAGCTAGTGTTTTTAAGAGTGAGAAAAAGCTTTGGAAGTGTTTGTGGTGGTGATTAACCATCAGGGCTTTCTCTGTGTGAACAGTTATTTTCAACGAAAAGGATAATTTCAGAGACAATTAATCACAGAGTATTAAAATTAATCTGAATATTAGCCAACTCATCCAGAAATCCAAGGACAATTATCAAACTAACTTCAAACACATGCTAATTAGACTTCTAAAAATAAAATTTAAACATTGACTTTGTTTACAGAAAATATACAGTAAAAATTATTCTTAAAAATGCCACTGAATGACATGCAAGTTGGCAAAATACGCACCAGTTTCTGCCTCATGTTTGAAATATGAAGAAATATTTTATATTTTGACAAGATTTTGACAGTTACATCTTAATATTTTTTGCAATTTAATGAAAAGAAATCAAAATCTCCATATATCAATGAACAAAAATGATCAGATATTTCATAGAATTGGGCAAATCCAAAATATCTATAAAACATCCTTTTAATTGCATTTACATAATCCATAAAATATGGATTTTCCTAAGTAAATTGGTAAAACACATTTGATGATTTATTTTGTTAATAATACTGTTAAAATAGGCTTTAGTTTTAAAACTATGTTATATTTTAATTATGTGTTTGTCTGTAAATGTGTGAGTGCAGGAGGCCATGAAGTCCAGCAGAAGGGTGCTGAATCTGCTGTCTCTGGGTCTGCCTGGTGTGCCCACAGAACTGGGCTCAGGTCCTCTGTAAAGGCAGTAAGTGCTGCTCTTAATCCCTGAGCCATCTTTTCAGCTCCAAGTAGACATATACTGAGTAGTATTTTAGAAATTAACATCGTTTCTATTATTCCAAACCTGCTAACATTGCCCTGCTAAATCTGCCTCTCATTCACAATGTTTCAAACTTTTCCTTGTTCTCTGGGCTTCTTGCTACATAGTCAAGATGGAGAGCTCTTGGCACCTTTGTCCTTCTCTCTGTTGATAGTTACTGCTATATAATAAATGAAGTAAGTGTCCCCTGCTTTAAATCTTTTCTCAGATGCCACATTGTCCGTGACTTAAGCCTGAGGAATCCTTTTAAATGTCACACAGTGCACTTGGGCAGTCCTGTCTCACTTTGTCTTCTGCTTTATTACTCTCCATACCAGCTACTATTCTCCACATATCACAGCACATTCTAGGATTTCTTTTTCTGTTTTCTATTGATCATAGTTAAGATCAATAGGGTCTTCACTCTTGTTTTTCATTGCCTACTCAGAGTCAAGAATGTTCCCGTATTAATCAGCCAGTCACTACATGTTTCAGTGGAATAGATACATGCATATGGTTACATAGGCTCAAGTATATATTCCCATGCTCATGGAAATATAATTAAAAGCTCCTTTTCCTGTCAAGCAAGACAACTTACTCACAGGAGTATAGAAAAAGAGGGTACCTTTCTTAGTGTATGAGAATTATATACGAAAGTGATTCTAAGAAAATGAAAGAAGACAGAAATCTCAGCTCGTTTCTACAGTTGGTCAGCTACAACTCTGTAAAGACATCATTTCGGGAGAAACCATGATTAGTCTTTAAATTAAATGACTTGATAGCACCATTTGTCACACTTGGTTTATCCGGAGACTCACCTGGTAATTGAGGTGATGCCCTGTGTTTGCTAATTGGCTCCTCAGAAAGGCAAACTGAATTTGTATATTTATGACAGGAGGAATTTTTCACAGGGAGGGAGGAACTTGCAGATGCTGCTCTCCTGTACCCACATAAACTGGTAAGCAGAAGTGTGCCATATTTTATGATTAAACTTCAAAGAGCTTATTTTTCGGTCCTTAAGAAACACCAAAAGAACTTACAGAGCTAAGGCTTTTAAAAATAAATTCCCTAAAAGTAGGAAGTTATAGGTCTTCATTGTAATTTTAGTTTCTTTCTATCTGTTTTGTATTTTTGAGGCAAGGTCATTCTGTATAGCCCGAGCTGTCTTGGAACTCAGTGTGTAATCAAGCTGGCCTTGAATTCACAGAGATCTAATTACTTCTGCCTCTAGTATTATGAGCTACATGTTCTTATAATAATCTGTAGAAGATGTGCCCTGGATATTTGGAGCAGAGGAGATGTTTCTTCTATTTGAAGTAGATTTTAACTATTTCTTTAAAAAGTTATTAAACCATAGTAAAATCAAGTTTTATCTTCATATATTGTACCAATTATCACATTTTAACTATGACATATTCTTTAATAAAATGGTATTTGATCTATTGTTTAGTTATTTATACATCTGTCTGGGACAACAAATGCTGATAAAAACGTAAATATGTCTTACAATTTTGTTTGTTTGTTTTCCTTCTTTAGGAATTACTTCTATCTCTTAAAGAACAAGTGGAAAATTTGAACTGACTTTGTTTAGGTTGGTTATTGTTGCCATAATTTGACAGTCTTTTTCAGAATTTGTGATAGCAGACTCATATGTGTGTGTATGTATGTATATGTGTATGTATATATGTATGTATAGGTGTATATAAATGTGATTTCTTTTGATTCTTTCTATCAACATATAGTCAAATATTTTTAATAAAATTTGTATAAAATTAATTTAACTTTTAAAAGTGTAAGTTTCTGCTCTGGATCTACAATATTCCAACTTGCCCACCTTTTTGAAGTTTAAAACAGCCAGTCAGCCTCTACAGAAACAGCTTCTTTTTAGGACAGTGAAGTTTTTGTCATGCTTTGTGGATACTTCTTTGGTACAGTATTGCTAAGGATCTAATTGAGAAGGCAATATTTCCTTCAGACTACACTATATACCCTGTACATTAAAAACATAAAATTGAAGGCTGTGTTCCATGAGTCCTGTGTTCAAAAACTGTATAAATCCTTTACATTATTGAAAGTTTTCATTGAAATAAAATAATTTATGGTGAATTTTAAAAATAGAATTAGTAGTATTAATTTTCAAACACTATTTAAAATATTGTTCTCATACAGCATCTGAATATTCTTATATTCATATTGGGTTGTAATTTCCATATAAATAGTTTCTCTTTCTTTTATAAGAAATATTATATTTTATGATTTTTTTCTCAAATTGCATTTCTCAAGATCAATTAAGTAATATAAGCTTTGAATTGAACTTTCACAGACCACTGAGTTTCACTTCTTATGGCCTAAGAGATGGCTTATTCCCAAATGAGGAACACTCGTCCATTGCTGGTAGGATTGTAAGCTGATACAACCACTCTGGAAATCAGTCTGGCCGTTCCTCAGAAAATTGGACATAATACTATCTGAGGACCCAGCTATACCACTCCGGGGCATATACCCAAGATGCTCCAACATATAACAAGGGCACATGCTCCACTATGTTCATAGAAGCCTTATTTATGATACCAAGAAGCTGGGAAGAACCCAGATGTCCTTCAACAGAGGAATGGATACAGAAACTGTCATACATTTGCACAATGGAATTCTACTCAGCCATTCATTAAAAACAATGACTTCATGAAATTCTTAGGCAAATGAATGGAACTGAAAATATCTTTCTGAGTGAGGTAAACCAGTCATGAAAACACCCATGGTATGTACTCACTGATAAATGGATATTAGGAAAAAAGCTCAGAATACCCATGATACAAACTTACAGACCATATGAAGGTCAAGAAGAAGGAAGATCAAAGTTTTGATGCCTCAGTACTACTTAGAAGGGGGAACAAAATAATCATGGGAGGTAGAAGGTGGGCAGGACATGGAAGAAAGAGAGGAAGGAGGAGAGATAGGGAAAAATGGGGGCAAGATCAGGTGTGGAAGGAGACAGGGGAGATGTATAGAAGGTCAGGAAATTGAACAGAGCTATGTAGCACTGAGGGGTAGGGAACTGGGAGTAGCCACCAGAAGGTCCCAGATTCCAGGGAAGTAGAAGGCTCCCAGGTCCCAACAGAGATGACATTTGCTGAAATAACCCAACAAAGTTGAGAGAGAACCTGTAGAGACCATATCCAGAGGTTAACCAGAGCCCCTGGTTTAGAGATGGGGCCACCCATCCTTCTCAAAATTTTAACCCAAACTTGCTCCTGTCTAAAGGATATACAAGGAAAAAGAGTGGAGCAGATACTGAAGGAAAGGCTTCAGAGACTGCCCCACGTGGGGATCCATCCTATATCCACCAAACCCAGACACTATTGCTGATGCTAAGAAGTGCTTGCTGACAGGAGCCTGATATATGGATCTCTCTGGAGAGGTTCTGCCAATAAAGATGTGGATGCTTGCAGCCAACCACTTGACTGACCACAGAGACCTCAATGGAGGAGTTAAGGGAAGGACTGAAGGAGTTGAAGGGGTTTACAACCCCATAGGAAGAACAACCATATCAACCAACCAGAACCCCCAGAGTTCTGAGGGACTAAATCACCAACCAAAGAGTACGCATAGAGCAACCCATGGCTCTAACTACATATGTAGCAGAGGATGGCCTTGTCTGGCATCAAAGGGAGGGGAGGCCCTTGGTCCTATGAAGGCTCGATGCCCCAGCATAAGGTGATGCTGGGGCTGTGGCATGGGAGTGGGCATGTGAGTGGGGGATCACCCTCATGGGCATAGAGGGAGGGTGTGGGATTGGGGGTTCTCCAAGAGGAGGATAACATTTGAAATGTAAATAAACAAAATAACCAATAAAAAAATATAGATGGCTGAGAACCATTAACAACTTTGGTTCCAGTAAATCCAATACCTTTTTCGGACCTTGGAATATACCAAATACACAGTAATGCTCATAAATATAAGAAATATACTCATAGACATAAAATAGAATAAAGAAATTTAAGGAGAAATATTATTGGAGTAAGCACTTCAGACACCTATGTGAATGGCTTAAAATCTAGCGAAAACCCTCTCTTTTAGAATCATAATTGTTCTAAGGTACAGTGTTTGCACTGCAGAAGGCCATAGTGGCACTGAATCACAAGAGAAAGGTGGTCTTTGCTATTGTCACTTTCTTGCTTTTCTTAAGCAGTTGAGTACACCGTGGTTCTCCTTGAAAACAGTGACAGTTGTTAACTCAGGTCAGATGAACTCTAGTGCAGTTGACTTGAGTTCTGCTATCTGAGTTCTATTTCCTTTTTACAATCCCTCCTACAGTGTTGAGAATTATGGAAAATTCCAAAATACAAAGTGTACAGGAATGGTTTAAACTGCAGTTTTCTTTAGACAAAAGTCTCTCATTTTGTAGAAAAATTTTGATTGATCGTGGTTCTGATTTTGAAGCAAAATACTGAATACAGACTCTGGTTTTATACCAGAAAGGAAGCTTTCTCATCCTCATGCTTGAAAGGGCTTTAGAATTGACCAGTGGCTTTGAGTGGTATAAGATAGCAATAATATGTTACTTTTAAATTAAACATTTCAAATTTATGTTCCCAAGTAAATTTCTCATTTGAATTGCACATCTTTTTGTATGTCTAAGGACAGACATTTGAAATAGATTGGTTTTCTTAAACTCTCATAAGTAGCAAGCTTTATATAAGGTGTTATTCTTTAAACCTGAGGTTCTGTGGTGGGGGGAGGGTGTGTCTGGGTGTGTGTGTGTTTGATTGTTGCACAGATGTCTACTGCATATGCTCCTGTGAGCTAGTAGATGTGGCAGACAGAAGAAAAAAAAAAAACTCAGGTATCATCATTAGGATCCGTCCCACCTTGTTCAGAAAGGATCTCTTATTGGCTGAGAGCAAAATAATTAGCAAAATTCCAGAATTAAAAGGGAATTCCACATATCCAAGCCTCTGGAGAATAGAAATGTAAGCCCACACTTTGAAGCCCAACATTCTCACATATAATCTAGCATTGGAAACTAGGCTCAGGTGTTTGTAAGAGAGGTGCTTTTTTGTTAAACATTTAATTTTGTTATTAATGTTTTTATATATTACATTGTGATGGTATGGTTTTCTTCCTCAGTTCACCCCTTTTAGGTTGTCTTCACCTCATATACTCACCTAACTTCATGTTCTTCCCATTTCTCCTATTCTTTATAGCAGCAGTTCTCAACATGTGGATCATAACCCCTTTGAGAGTGGAAGGATCCTTTCATCGGGGCCACCTAAGACCATCAGAAAGCACAGATATTTACATTATGATTAATGACACTAGCAACATTACATTTACAATGAAGCAGCAAAAGTAATTTTATGGTTGAGGGGAACCATAAAATGAAGAACTGAATAAAAGGATCTTAGCAGCAGTAAGGTTGAAAAGCACTGCTGTACACACACAATAGAAAACAACACATAATCAATTAAAATTTAAGGGAGTATATGACCTACCACTGTCGTCTTTTTCTAACCTTGTTTTGTTGGTTATTTTATTTATTTACATTTCAAATGTTGTCCCCCTTTCCTGTTTTCCCTCCACAAATCTCCCATCCCACCACCCTCTCCTTTGCCACCTAATCCTCTCTCACTGCTCTAGCATCCCATTACCCTGTGGCTTGAGTATCAAGCCTCCACAGGACCAAGGGCTTCCCCTCCCAGTGATGCCAGATAAAGTCAACCTCTGCTGGATATATAGCTGGAGCCATGGGTCCCTTCTTGTATTCTTTGGTTGATGGTTTAGTCCCTGGGAGCTCTGGGGAGTCTGGTTAGTTGATATGGTTGTTCTTCCTATGGGGTTGCAAATCTCTTCAGCTCTTTCAGTTCTTCCCTTAACTCTTCCATTGGGGTCCCTGAACTCAGTTCAATGGTTGGCTGTATCTGCATCTGTATTGGTCAGTTGCTGGTAGATCCTCTCAGGGGAAAGTTATATCAGGTTCCTTTCAGTAAGAGCTTCTTAACATCAGAAGTAGTACCTGGGTTTGGTTTCTGCAGATCAGATGGGTCCCTAGGTGGGGCAGTCTCTGGCAGGCCTTTCCTTTAGTCTCTGTTTCATTTTTAGTCCCTGCATTTCCTTTAGACAGGAACAATTCTGGGTTAAAAATCTTTGTGATGGGTAGGTGGCTCCATACCTCAACTGGGGACCATGCCTATCTACTAGAGATGGTCTCTACAGGTTCTACCTTTCCTTTGTTGGGTGATTTGGCTAATGTTAGCTCTGTTGGGTCATTGGAATCTCTTGCTTCCCTGGCATCTGGGACTTTCTAGTGGCTACCCCCAGTTCCCCATCTTTCACTGCTACGTATTTCTGTTCAGTATCTTGACCCTCTGTACTTCTCTTTTTTTCCCATAACTGATCCTGCTCCCTTTATTTCCTCTCTCACTCCTCTTTCCCTCCCTCTATCTCCAGTGATTATTTTTTTTCTCCTTTCTCAATTGAATTATAATCTACTTAGTACCTTGCAAGTGGCAGAACCATTCATTTGATCACTTAGAAAAATGCTAAAGTTGACAATAAACAATAAAATAGTGACAACTCCTCTAAAGGAGATATGGAGTATTTTCTGTTTGTATCATTTGGATAGGAGCTATGAAGAAGAGTCTGGGAAAGTAGGTGTCATAGTCAGGGTTTCTATTCCTTCACAAAAGATCATGACCACAAAGCAAGTTGGGGAGAAAAGGAGATATTCAGCTTATACTTCTACATGACTGGTCATCACCAAAGGAAGTCAGACAGGAACTCACTCACACAGGTCAGGAACTTGAAGGCAGGAACTAATGCAGAGGCCATGGATGGTTCTGCTTACTGGATTGCTTCCCCTGGCTTGCTCAGCTTTTTTCCTTTCTTTCTTTTTTTTTTTTTTTTTTTATTGGATATTTTCTTTATTTACATTTCAAATGTTATTCTCTTTCCCAGTTTCCCCCCAGAAAACCCCTATTTCATTTCCCTCCCCCTGCTTCTATGAGGGTGTTTCCCCAGCTACACACCTACCCAGTCACTCCTCTCCACTCTGGCATTCTATACAGGGGCATCAAGCCTTTACAGGTCCAAGGGCCTCTCCTCCCATTCATGCCCAAAAAGGTCATCTGCTGCTGGATCAATGGGTCTCTCCTTGTGTACTCTTTGGTTAGTGGTTTAGTCCCTGAGAGTTCTGGGGGGTCTGGTTGGTTGAAAATGTTGTTTTTCCTACAACGTTACAAACCTCTTCAGTTCCTTCAGTCCTTTCTCTAATTTCTCCACTGAGGACCCAGTGCTCAGTCCAATGGTTGGCTGCAAGCATCCACCTCTCTATTTGTCAGGATCTGGCCAAGACCTTTGGGAGACAGCTGTATCAAGCTCCTATCAGCAAGTGCTTCTTGGCATCCACAATAGTGTCTGGGTTTGGTGACTATATATGGGATGGATCCTCAGATGGGGCAGTCTCTGAATGGCCTTTACTTTAGTCTCTGCTCCACACTTTGTCTCCGTATTTCCTCATATTTCCTTGAGTATTTTATTCCCCCTTCTAAAAAGGAATGAAGCATCCACACTTTGGTCTTTCTTCTTGAGCATCATGTGGTCTGTGAATTGTCTCTTGGATATTCCAAGCTTTTGGGCTAATATCTACTTATCAATATGTGCATACCATGTGTGTTCTTTTGTGATTGGGTTACTTCAGTAAGGATGATATTTTCTAGTTCCATCCATTTGCCTAAGAATATCATGAATTCATTGTTTTTAATAGCTGAGTAAATGGACCACATTTTTTCTGTGTCCATTCCTCTGTTTTCTGTATCCATTCTGATGAAGGACATCTAGGTTCTTTCCAGCTTCTGACTATTATGCATAAAGCTGTTATGAACATAGTGTAGCGTATTTTCTTGTTATATGTTGGAGAATCTTTTTGGGTATATGCCCAGGAGTGTTATAGCTGGGTCCTCAGGTAATACTATATCCAATTTTCTGAGGGAACACCAGACTGATTTCAAGAGTGGTTGTACCATCTTTTCAATCCCACCAACAATGGAGGAGTATTCTTCTTTCTCCACATCCTCAACAGCATCTGCTATCACCTGAGTTTTTGATCTTAGCCATTCTGACTGGTGTGAGGTGGAATCTCAGGATGGTTTTAATTTGCATTTCCCTGATAACTAAGGATGTTGAACATTTCTGTAGGAGCTTCTTGGACAGTCAATATTCCCCCGTTGAGAATTTTTTGTTTTGCTCTTTACCCCATTTTTAATAGGGTTATTTGATTCTCTGGAGTTTACCTTCTCACGTTCTTTGCATGTATTGGTTATTAGCCCTCATCAGCTTACTTTTTTATAGAACCTAGGACTACCAGCCCAGGGAAGGTACCACCCAAAATGGGTCCTCCTTATTGACCAGTAATTGAGAAAATGCCTTACAGCTGGATTTTATGGGGGCATTTTCTCAAGGGAGGCTTGTTTCTCTATGATAATTCCAGCTTGTGTCAACTTGACACACAAAACCAGCCAGTACAGTAGGATTCCTATAAGCATTGGTTATCTGTAATACACTGGACATAGATCCAATTGTAGCTAGCTCTTGAAAGTCCTAAAACTACCCAAAATGATTGTTATTCAAAATGAAAAACTAGAGGTAGAGTCAGGAATCTGGCTTTTAATCTGGTTGAAATGTCTCCCATGACCTTGTATAAATTATCTTCTTCTCTGACTCTGGTGCCCTTAACAGTAATATAAAGTGTGTGTTCAATAAAAACAAGCAAGCAAACAAACAAAAAAGCTAAATCAATAAAAAAATACCAAAACAAACAAAATGAGACAAAAATAAATAAGCAAGAAATACTCCTGTATTTAGGACCTTCCCTGAACATGCACATAATCTGCACAACTTCAAGTCAGACTGAGCCCCAACACCAAAAAGAGGGGAAATGGAAATACTACCTCAATCTTAACCAAGAAGCTATTTGCAACTTATATTGTAAACAAGTACAGTGAAAATATCAAACTAGACCACTCCATAGGTCAAAACAAAACACACACACACACACACACACACACACACACACACACACACACACACACCGTGATTGGGGAACAAACAGCCAGGCTTGGAATTCTCACAGGACTAAAGAGCAATAGCTAAGTGAAAAAGCAAACACATTTTATGTGCTGATCAGCAGGCTGTGGGTAAATTAATTGTACTGGATAGTAGGGTGGGAGTGGGTGAATTTTTATATGATAGTCATCCAGATGGAAGGGAGTGGATTTTATATGATACTGGGATGGGGTGGAAGGATTTTATATGATATTCAGAAGGTAGGGGTGAGTGGATTTTATATGATAGCAAGGTGGAGGTGGATAATGTTTTAGAATAGTGTTCTGGTTAGGGGTGAAAGCATTTTGTATGATAGCAAGGTAGGGGTGAATGGACAGGTTTTATAGGATATTCAGTTAGTTGTCTTATCTGTGATAGCTGGGTAGAGGTTAGCAGATATGATGTAGTCAGTAACATAGAGGATTTTGTGCTCAGAGTAGGCTGATGTGTTTACTCTGGAGTTATATGTAATTTGCTCCAGTCACTTGATGGTCATGGTCAGTGGCTGAGAAAAGAAATAGTAGCTCTCCTGACAAACTAAAATTAGCATCACCATGATTCTAAGGAATTCTGAGTTTAGGATTTTTGTTTGCCCTGTAAGAATCCCGTGTAAGTTGGCTCTGGGTTGCCCTATTGGGATGGGGTCACTAGCCCTGCCATTCTGAGGCCTGCTTTAAGACCTAAGAGATATCATCCAGCAAAAGGTAAGCACATACTTGTTTTTATGCATTTATCTTATTTCATTTTATTTCTTAATTTATTTTTGATTGAAATACAATTAAAACCCTTTCCATAATTTTTTTCCTCCATTTAGTTCCTCTCAGTTACCCTGCCTCAAACCCCTTTAATGACCCCTCTAATCTCAAATAGATAGTTTCCTTTTTGAGCATTGTTAATATACACACATACACCCACACACACAAACACACACATATGCATTTAACATGTGTACTTGTACATTATTTAAATGCAAAAACTAATAAATAAATACATACAATAATAAATGAATGTATACATATAAAAACAACTAGATGAGTACATTATATATACACGTATAGATAGATAGATAGATAGATAGATAGATAGATAGATAGATAGATAGAGATACAGATGATACAGATGATACAGATATATATATATATAACCAATAAGGGAGTTTATCTAGGGAAGGGCCTAATTTTTTGTCCTAGCAATCATTAGTTGTTTGTAGATTTGTCTACGATAGGGCCATTCCAAGTTTCCCCCTGTACATAATAAAGTGTCTACTGATAATGTTATTGTTCTGGTCTTGCTAAAAATCAAGAAACAGTAGAATCAAATGCAACCAAGGTTGTGGTGAAAGAGGAACCATTATTCACTGTTGATGGAAATGCAAATTGGTGCAGATAGTCTGGAAATATTCATGGAAATTTTCTTTTTTATGTTTTATTAATCATTTTATTTGTTTGCCTTTCAAATGATATTCCCCTTCCAGGTTACCCCTCCACAATCCCCCATTTCATCTATGGTCTCCCACCTCCCCTTTGCCTCTATGAGAGTGCTTTCTCCACCCACTCACCCACTCCTGCCTCACTGCTCTAGCATTCCCCCATGTTGGGGGCATCAAATACTTAAGAATAAACCTACCATAGGGTCAGCTATACCACTCATTAACAGATGCATAAAGGACTTGAAATCTTACTCCCTCCAATATTTATTCAACCACGGTTAATACCATCCTGGTCACAATGGTCTAGAAATTCAAACAACCAAAATGTCCTACAACAGATGGTGTATCATGAAAATGGACTTGGTACTTATACATAACATAATACCATTCTGCTGTAGGAAAAAAATGAAATCATTAATTGTAAATGGGTGAACCTAAAAAAAGTTATATTGACTAAGATTACATGTAAAGAAAAGCAAATACAGACAAAGAAGGGATAAGAGACATAAAGACTTACACAGGCAGAAGTTTAAGAACATTAGGTTATTTGGATTGATATTGCACTCTACATCAACAAATAATTTATTTTTAGATTTTTATATGATACATTTGATCACATTCTTTTCTTTATCTAAAATCTTTACAGATTCCCTCCCACTCATCCAAATTTGTGTTTCTCCTTTTTCATTAAAAACAAAAGATACAAAACAGAACCAACAACAGATAGTCACACATGGAGTTCATTTTGTTGACCAACTATTTCTGAGACTTTGGTCTGCCCTGAAATTTGTTAGTTATAATTTCAGAATTAGAGAAATGTTCACAGTGTTTTTTTATTAGCTTCACCATTTGGAGTCCCAGCAGCAATGAATAAATGCTCCCCGTTTTCCATTCAATCAACAGCATCTCTGGTCATTTGTTTTATTAATCTTGGCCATGAGAATGATATAAACTGAAATATGAAAATAATGTTGCTTGGCATTTTCCTGTTGAATAATAATGTTAAGCATTTTTTCAGTATTTCCTAGTCTTTGGTGTTTCATCATTTGAGAACTCAGCTTGCTTCTGTATCTCATTAAACTATGCTATTTGCTTTCTTGATCTTCAGTTTTGTTTGAATTTTTCACAATAATTATGTTGGAATTTTGATGGGTTTTCATTGAATATGTAGATTGCTTTTGGTAAGATGACCATCTGAAAAGCTGATTGCTGATTAACTGTTATCAAGCCCCTAAAAAGATAATTTGAATTCATGAATTTTTGCATTAATTTTATTGTGTTTATATCATATTAGTAGAAAATAACTAACACTGAATGACAAAAGAGTTTTTCTATTTGAATATAATATTCATAGGAGCATATGTAATTATTGGATAGTTTTAATTTGATTGTTATCTTGCTACCATGGATAAAACATCACCTTCAGTAGTTAATTCAAACTTAGTACCTACTCTTATTTGTGATAGTCTTCAGCATGTAATATTTGTGTAACCAGACAAGCAACTTGTTTATACATTAGAGCCTAGAGGGTAGGTGGTGTTAATTACATTTCTTCAGCAACTGACAGGTGATTAATTACAAGTGGTAAATCTATTCTTCAGGTGACTAGAAAACTCCATCTACTTGGCAATGCTTATCTTTTGAAAGTTGTATTATTCCACAAGATTTAGGGAATAGTATTACAGGTCAACTGTGAAAGAGATGAAAACAGATTGTGAAATTTTGACAATTATCTAAAAATAATGTAAACATTGATGTCAAACATATTTGAGTGAGCAAGTCTCTCTTAAGAATTTATAAACATATGAGGGGTTTATTTTGTAGTTATTTAAAACAACATAAATGTTTATATATTAAACAGTGTGGTACAAGAACAACGAATTATTTCTGTAACTACATGAACATGCATTCAATTTTCAAATGCAATTTAATGTTCATTATGATTCTCAGTTTGGAAGATTATAATTTATATATAACACATTTGTTTTGTAGTTATCAATTTGTATTTTATTTTGTATATATAGGTATTTTGTCAGTGGTGTGTCTACATACTACTTATATGTCTATAGTTCCTGTAAAAAAAAAAAAAAAAAAAAAAGACGAAAGGGTACTGTAACCCTTGGAAGTGGGGTTACATGTGATTGTGAGGTACAATTTTGGTGGTGGGAATTAAGCTGAGGGTCTCTTGAATAAACAATATTCTTAACTGATGATACATCTTTTCAGTCCAAGAACAGAATATTTTATTCAAAAGGACTGAGGATTTTTTTCTTTAATTCAATTGTAGATTTTTTTTTATTATTTAGACAATAATTTATTAGTCTTTGTAATCAAATCCTTGACCACAATACTTTAGATATTTGCCAGACTGCTTGGCCATATAAAAATGGAAATAGTAAGTTTAACATTTGTACATCAACATGATTGTAAATTTTTGTATAATACTCACCACAGAAAAAAGCAAAAGTTCTTTTTGCCAAAGTTAAAACAGCTTAGTTTTTCACAAATTATATATATACATAATTTTGATTATTTCTTTTATTTGAGGGTTATACTATAATTACATTTTTAAAAATACAAACCCATTGATTTGATCCCATTTAAATTCATGGATTCTTCTTTCATTAATTGTTATTATATGCATATATATATATATATATATATATATATATATATATACAAATATATTAATAAACGTACCCTGCTCATCAACAATGTATAACATTATTTGAATGTATGTTTTCAGGGCTGTCCACTTGATGTTGTATAACTAATTGATGCACTCTTCCCTTGGTAATTCTATTTCTCCCACTCTTAGTCTTCCTTATTTGCCTGCAGCTCCTTGTGTAATGTTGAAGTCTCATTGGTTTTCACATGTCCATTTTTTGATATTTATTGGTGTTATCTTTGTTCAGTTCATGGTTAGGCAGTCATGCTTGTGAGACATTATTGTTTAAATTCTGACACTTCTAAGAGAAAATCTTACAAACTCTACTTAATTTTCTCGTTCTTATGATCTCTCTGTTTTATTCTCTTCCCCTAACAATGTTCCCTGATGTGGGGAGCCGACAAAAGGCAGCTGTCATCCTTGCAGCCATCTTGAGCCATATACCCTGATAAGAGACTTGATTACAATAGCTTACAACAGCTGAGCACACTCCGATAACATCTTGCTTTAGATACCCAGGATTTTCCCTTGGGTGTGTGAGACTTAAAGGTGTGTGACTTAAGGGCGAGACTTAGAGATCTGATTTAGAGACAAGACCCAAGGGCATGATTTAAAGGCATGACTAAAAGGCGTGGCTTTGAAGTGAGACAAATGAAAGGTGAGAAGCAAACAGAAGAGTTCCGTACAACTGAGAGTACAACTTGGAATTAGGAATTAGGTTAGAGAGTACAACTTGGAGTACAACTTGGAGTTAGTTATTAGGTATTAGGTATTAGGCACTTGGCACTTGGAGGAAGAACTTGAAATTAGACATTAGGCACTTAGCAATTGGAGAAAGAAGCTTGGAACTTGGAGGCACCAGGGACTAGGAACTGGGGACTAGAAACTCAAGACTAGGGACTTGGAGAGAGGAAGAGAGACTGAATAAACGGGATTGAATCACGCTCTGTCTGGTCTCCATTCTTTGCATCGATCCTCACTCTCTCTCTTGCTGAACCCAGGCCTGCAGACCGGAGCTGCTTGGGGCAGTGAGAGCTAACAAGTTAGTCCCCAAGGCTTTTGGCAGTGCAGGTTCCAACGCTGATAAAGCGGTCCGAGACACTTTGGCCCACAAACGTGGGGCAGAGCGGACCACGACACCCTGAGCCTTAGATGTGGCAGATATTTTGCACACTGTTACACTGGGAATGGGATCCACAATTTGGCGTTTTGATTGGTTGTACTTTTCTTTAATTGTCATCATCTATTGCAAGGATAATTTTCCTTGATAAGGGATGAGGAATACACTTATCTGTGGGTATAAGGAAAAATACAATGCATATAGTCAAGAACTGTACGTTTTTGATAAAGTAGTTGCCGGTTGCCTTTTATGATCTTTTGATCCTGACTTTACAAGCCTTTGCTGGTTACATATAATTTATTACTAGGAATCTGGTTCACTGTCTCTTTATTTTATAGTAACACATTAATTAGTATTAATTAAACACTTATTAATTGGCATTAATTCTTGGACAAACTGAATCCAATTCAGAAACTTTTCCAAAAACTATATCATGTAAATTTCTGTCTAAGTTTTCTAATAGCTATCTCAAGTTTCACATTTAAGTCTTTAATCAATATGGTGTTTACATTGTTTCCCAAGGTATCAGATGCACATCTAAACTTAATGTTTCTGCATGTGCACTACACATTTTATTTAGTAGCCTTAGTTGAAAATTATTTATTTCTTCCAGCTTAAATTTTTGCATCTTTGTCAAGATTAAACAACAGAGATTATATGTACTTGGGTTTGAGTTTTTAAAATTTGTTTATTGGTCTATATGTAGTTTTTGTGCAGCTACCATATAGTTTTTACTATTATGACTCTTTTATACATCACAAGATCTGGGATGGTAACCCTTCTAGTTTGTTTCCTTTGTTCAGAACTGTTTTGGGTATCTGGGGTCTTTGGTGATTCCATATAAATTTTAGGGTATGTTTTTATTGTTTTAGGATGATTGAAGATTGACCATGATCTTGTCTGTGTATTTTTGTTGGCACATATAAAAACTATTGATTGGTGAAAATTTATACTGCATACTGTAACATTGCTGAATTTCTTAATCATTCCTACGGTTCTCTGGTAGAATTTTTGGGATATCACACATATACATATACACATATAGAATTACATCATAAGAAAATAGCAATACTCATTTCTTTTCTCCCATTGATGTCCCTCTTACTTACTTGTCTTGCAGCATTGCTCCAGCTAGTGTTTCAAACACATTATTTATACGCATGGAGACAGTGAATATCCCTGTCTCTTTCCTGACTTCAGTAAAATTTCTTCAACTAAGCATGATGGTGTCTGTGAATTTCTTATATGTAAGTGTGATTTTGCTGAGGTATAGTCTAGTCCTGCATACCATGACACAGTTATGTAGACATTTTGGATTTTGTCAAAGGTTCTTTGGGCATCAAGTTGTTGCTTTTTAATTTTAAGTCATTTTGTGAGTTTTTACAGTTACTGATTTAAGTATGTCGAACCATACTATCATTTTAAAGAGAATATCTACTTGGTCATGGTAATCTTCTTGATGCATGTTTGTCTTCTGCTTGCAAGTATTTCATTAAGCATTCTTGAGTTTATGTTCACCAGGGATATATTAGTCTGTAGTTTGGTTGTATCTTTACTTTGTTTTGATATTAGAGTAATACTGGCTTCAAAGAAGTTTTCCAGTGATTCTTAAGCTTCTCAAGTTTGTTTTGTGTCTCTGAATGTTGTTTATATTAGAAAAGTTTCCCTGTGTTTATGAGTAGAAGATATACTTCTAGTATTAGTACACTATTTTATTGATATCTATTGCATAGATTTGACATATGATGTTAATGAAATTCCAATGTATCTCTATTTATTTTTGCCCAAATAATCTGTCTGTTGGTAAAAGTGGGGTATTGAAATAATCTTATTTTGATGGATTGATGGTACTCTGTTTCTTTAATTCTAGTATCAGATTCTTTTTCAACTTCATTTTGTCAACTATTAGAATGGAGACACCACCTTGTATCCTGAACCTATGTGGTTGAAATATGTTATCCTTCATGCTAGGACAGTACATATATTCAAAATTAATATGTGAGGTTTGTAGACACCAAATGGATTTTTCATTCTGGTCAGCTTGTGTCTTTTGAGAAAAGAATTGAGACTATTGATATTTAAAGTTATTATTGAAGTACACACCCACTGTGGTCATCATGTTATTAGTTTTGGTTGTATAATCTCTTTCCTCAGTGGTACTTTGTATTTTTAATAATTTTTATATTTTTATTTTTCATAATATCAGCTATGCTCATTCATCTCTTGAACCTAAATGGCATTGCTTCCTATATTTTCTTTACGTTTGCTTTACTGTATATAATTATTAGGCCATTGTATTGTGGAATTTTTTTGTCTTCAATTATGGGAACAATTTTGATGGTTACTTTAGTCTATAGTGGAAGCCATTCTATTTTAGGACTTGAAACGGATTGTTCCAGACTTCTCTTTCAGATTTTCCACTGAGAAATCGGGTGTCATTATGATGTGTTACTTCAGCTTTCAAAATTCTTTCTTTGTTGTGCACATGTTGCGTTTACCCATAATACTTCTGGTGGTTTTTTTTAATGACCTGGTGTATTTGGTATACCATATTCTTCTTGTTTCTGTATAGCTGTGTCTTTCCTTAGTTGAAGGAAATTTTCTTCTATGAACATGTTGAAGCTCTCACTAATCATTGAATTATGATTCCTTTCCTTTATATCTGCCTAGAGTTTGAATTTTTGTTGTAGTTTTCCTGTGTCCCACATGTCTTATATGCTCCATTTCTGTGTTTAAAAAAAAAATCCACATTTCTAAGTGATTTATTCTAGTTCAGTGATTCTCAACCTTCCTAAAGGTGCAACTAGTTAATACAGTTCCTTATATTGTGGTGATCCCAAACCATAAAATTACTTAATTGCTACTTCATAACTGTACTTATGCTACTATAACATAAATATAATTATAATATAAATACCTGAGTTATCAGATATCTGATACATGACCACTGAATGTTATCAATCCACACAATGAGACCTACTGGTCCAGGTCCTCTATTTTTTAGTTCTAGTAGTTCATCTACTGTTTCATTTATTCTACTTTCTCTTAAGTTTTTTAGTTCAATTTTTGGAGTTATTTTTTATTCTATCTTCATTTCATCTTTAGTTCCCTTCAATGTTTCTGCTTCTATGTTGAATTCCATTCTCAAGTACTTGATTCTCTTCATTTGCATCATGTTTGCTTTATATTTGAATTTTCTTGAGCATCACCCAGACATCTTTCTCCTTAATTTCACTGGGTTATTTCTTTGTAAATTCTTTAACTCCTTGAATTATTTGATGAACTTCTGGTATTGTTCTAGATAACTTTCATTGGTGACCATTACAGGACTAAAAGGCTTTTGAGAGACAACAGTGTCTTAATCTTTTTATTGTTTATATTTTTGTGTGATCTGGGAACATAGATTTACTTTATTAGGTCTAAGTCTGATATGGAAACCTCAAGTTGGAGAAAAATGGATATGTGTTCTGGTTGAGCCTGGAGGTTGGAAATGACTTGGGGTAGAATGGCTTGTCAAAATGATGTTCCTCCTGATTCAAGCCTAGAATGTAGGCATAGATCTGGCTGGGTGAAAAGATTGACTGTGGCATGGGAGGATCTTGTGTTTTATGGAATGTGCAGGGAATGTACTGGCAGAATCCTGCAGTGCTGGCAGATGTGTATATATTAATATGACATACTGCATGTGGGACCAGGGCTAGATCTGCTGGGTTGTGGAGGAGGCATAAATGGAAAATGGTCAGAAAGGCTCAAAAGACTTGGCAATAGCTAATGATATGGGGACTAGATGTTTGGAAAGGTTTAAGATGGAACAGAAGACAAGTAAGACCTATCCAGAGCATACTTATCCTAGAACTCCCACAGCTGTATTTATAGAAAATATACAACAATAGCAAGTAGCATTATATCAACAGAAGTTGCAGCTTTCCCAGGTTCTGAAATCATTCAACAAAATCATAGAGATACCCTGAATACTTTTTTTTATAAGGGGTTGGCTGGAGATGAGGGGATAAACAAAATTCCAGAAAAATGCAAAGATTTGTTGCTGTTGTGGTACTTGATATCACTGTTTAATTTGCTTCCTAGTTATTATATCAAAAGAAATAATTCTGAGCAAAAGTTTGAAGGTAGCTGTAATAAAGCATGTTACCACTCTTTATCTTGATTATGATTCAATAAGCTCCCGAATTCTTAAAACTATAATCCTAAAGACTAAAATTTGAAATGCATCATTTGGAGTCTGACTCTACTCTTATCACACCTGGCCCAATTGTTGTTATAACACAGCTCTGTAAAGAAATGCACTCCTAGATAGGATTTCCTTCACTAGTGGTACAGTTCTAAGGAATCGCTGTTCTTGTGTTCATAAGCTAAAAGCAAATGCAAAACAGAAATAAAGAAAGATAGAAATAAAGGGAGAAAAGAAAGATAGAAAGAAAGGAAAGAAAAAGAAAGAAGCCCCTGAAGCAATTAAAGAAAAACTCCATAACTGCTGTATTGATGTGTAGAAAGCTTACTAAAAATACACAAGAGTCAGCCTTATCAGCACTTTACCTAATCTGTTATGGTTGAGTGCTGAGAGCTCTGTGTAAGAAAGTCAATGCCATGTTAACGCTTCAGTGCTCTAAGCCACAAACCAAACACAGCATCATTTCAAACAGAAGCAGAAGCCAAGCTTGAACGACAAGTGTTTCTTTGTTGAACTTAACTCATTTATTTGTATAAATGTTGACAATGTATTATTGTATGATCATGATATTGAAACTCAATATTTATAGAGCCAAATCTAATCAAAGGGTTTAGCAGTAAATGACATCTTGTTTGGGGATGACTTAAAATGTGACATAAAATTTAAATTATTCTAAATAAATTTTACTATTGAACTATCTAAAACTAAACTTTACAGTTAGTGCATGGACTCTATGGGGAAAATGTATTAGGAAAATTGTATAGTATTAGTGAAACTATAATGTTATTGTAAATACACTTACTTAAACAGACATAGATATACACATATGCTTTTACAATATTAATATTAATTTTCGGAATTTTTTACACACTGAATTTTGAAGTGAATTTAAGTAAAAATATTTTTTAAAGAATCTGACTTTCATATTTCACTCTTCAGTCAATCTATGTTAGACTTGGGAATGTGTCCTTTTAAATAAAATTACCATGTGTAAAGTTGGGCTAAGAAATCATTTGAATACAATTTTTCTGGACTTATTTCCTTGTAAGGAGCACTGTTTGAATTACTTCTTGAATACTGCAGTGTAAATTTCTATGTCACTGCTTCTCTGCTGCTGTGGTGATATTTATAATAGAGCATTCATTTCATTACATATGATTAAATTTTACTACAAGGGTGAGATTTTAATATTTAAATGAATGAACTCACAAAGGATATAAAGCTCTTAATGAATACTTTAGAAATTTTTTCATTCTGTCCTTTCTTCCCTTTTCTCTCTCTCTCTCTCTCTCTCTCTCTCTCTCTCTCTCTCTCTCTCTCTCTCTCTGTCTTTCTTTTGTTCTTACTTTTTTCTTTATGTGGCATGAGAGGATTAAACCAAGAATTTCATGCATTTAGGACACCTAACTTCAGTCTAGTCTTCCTTTTTGCTTTGCTTTTGAGTAGGTCTCACTGAGTAGTCCTTGCTGGACTGAACTCGCTGTGTAACCCATGCTGTTCTCAGACAAGTGGCAATTTCCTCTTTCTCAATCCCCAAAGTGTAGGGGTTCAAGCACAGGCCCTGATACCCAGGTTTATGGTTATTTTCTGTAATGAAACTTGTAGCAGACGAGAACAGAGACCCACAACTAAATAATGCACCTAGGAAGACTTTGGAGCTTACAGCTCTAAATGGGATAGAATCTATTTCCTCACATCTCAGAAAAAATTGCAAAAGAGGAGGTAGAAAGGGTGTAAGAGCCAGAGGGGACGGAGGGCACCAATAGAACTGTGCTCTCTAGCAAAGCTCATATGAGCCCATAGACACTGATGCTGCAAGCACATGGCCACACAAGTCTTTAACAGGTCCTCCAAGTATACAATACAGCATTCAATTTAGTATTTTTTTTTAATGAGAACTCTGAATCTGTGAACAGGTGGGTGTCTGGTTCTATTTTTTTGTTGTTAAGAAATGAAATTTTTCTTATTGGATATTTTATATATTTACATTTCAAATGTTACACCCTTTCCGGGTTTCCCCTCTGCAAACAACCTATCTCATCCCCCTTCCCCTGCTTCTATGAGGGTGTTCCCTCACCCACCCACCCATTCCCACCTCATTGTCCTGACATTCCCCTATACTGGGTCATCAAGCCTTCATAGGACTAAGGGTCTCTCCTACCATTGATGCCCAACAAGGTCATCCTTTGCTACATATGCAGCTGGGTCCATGGATCCCTCCATGTGTACTTTTGGTTGGTGGTTTAGTCCCTGGGAGCTCTGGGGGGGGGGGGGGGTTCTCGTTGGTTGATACTATTGTTCTTCCTATGGTGTTGCAAACCCCTTCAGCTCCTTCAGTCCTTTCTCTAACCACTCCATTGGCGTCCTCATGCTCAGTTCAATGATCAGCGGCAAGCATCCATCAAGTATTTGTTAGGCTCTGGCAAAGACTTTCAGGAGATAGCTACATCAGACTCCTGTTAGCTAGCAGTTCTTGGCATTCACAATACTGTCTGGGTTTGGTGACTGTATATGAGATGGATCCCCAAGTGGGTAGTCTCTGGATGGCCTTTCTTTTCGGTCTCTGCTCTGCACTTTGTCCCCATATTTCCTTTACACAGAAATTCCTGGTTAAAATTTGGAGATAAATGGGTTGCCCCATCCCTCAACGGGGGTGGGGGGGGTGCGGGGGAGATTTGCCTAACCTCTAGATAGAGTCTCTAGTTTCCTCCTCCCTTCTGTTGGACATTTCAGCTAATCTCATCCCCTTTGGGTCCTGGGAGCCAAAGTGTGGATACTTAAGTCTTCTTAGAAGGGGGAACAAAATACTCACAGGAGGTGGGGGGGGGGGCTTGGGAAGAAGAAAGGAGGGGAGGGAAAAAGGGGGGAAGGGTCAGAAAAAAGAGGAGACAGAGATGATATACAGAGGGTCAGCAAATTGAACATAGGTGTTTAGCAATGTGGAATGGGGAACTGAGTGTAGCCACCAGAAAGTCCCAGATACCAGGTGTCTCATTCTTAGGCTTTTCTCTTTATGTGTTTGACTTCTGTTGGTTTGCCTTGTCAAGCATTAATGTGATGGCTTTTGTTTGACCTTCTTCTATTTTATTTTGTCATCCTTAATTTTTATCCCTTAGAAACTTGTTATTTGCTAAAAAGAAGACAGAAAATGAGTAGATATGGATTGGAGGGTATGTGGAGTGGAACTGGGGGAGTAGAGTGAGGAGAAATTATAATGAAGATGTATGGTAATAAAGAATCTATCTTCAATAAAAGAGGAAAATGAAATTTATTTTTGTTGTATTAACAAGAAAGAAAATGTTTAGAAATCAATAGCTAATTCAAGGTCCTTGGTATATATTTTATAGCATATTATAATACAGAATGTAAGGTATGAAATGAATAGTAGTTGAATATGGTATTAGTTGAATAAAATAAGAGAATTAACCAGAGAGAAAATGTAGGCTTCAAAAGTATGTCAGTCATTCTTTCATAATTATTCATATTCTCAAAAACATATCATTTGGTGTTCCAGCATATTCAAGATACTATGCTAAAAGCTCAAATTATTTTATAGATGAGGAATGTTCAAGCAGTAAAAGAATAAAGAGCAGGAACACAGACCACCTCACACTAATTCAGTATGGCAATACTAGTCATTTTCATAAACATAAAATGTAACTTTTTCCTTAAAAATACATAGTATATGTTTGTGTATTTGGAAAAGTTATACTTTCTATTCAACGTGAAATTCCTGGAAATTTTTGAGAGTGAATTTTTGTTTAATATAGTTTCAAAGTATACTTTTATACCATGTTCCTTACAGTAACAAATTGAGTTCTCAGAGATGTCCACCTGGTTAAAAATCCTTGCTGTCCAATCAGTGAGCCTAGGTTTAGATCTGCACCTATGGTTTCTGGGGATCTGATGCCCTTTTCTGATCTCATGAGCACCAGGATCTCATTTAGTATTGTTTAAGCAGTTGATATGTTTTTTCCTGGAGAAGACAACTTCTTTCCCTCTCAGTATTCCTTAGTTTTCTCTAGTTCTTTGTGCTAAAGTTGTGGACTCAGAAAAATTATATTATTATCAGAATTGTAAATACTTAAAGGTATTTGTAAATAAATTTTAACATATAAAGTAATTGTGAAATATATCAAGATATATATTCATATGTACATTTACATATACATATAATTAATAAAATAGAAGAAATGAGGTGTAAGTTTACTTCATTTTACTACAAAATGCTATCTTCATTTATCGTGTCCCTTTTCCCCATTACTATCAAACTTAATTGTTGGTAAAATATCATGCAAGCCAAGGTTCTAGGCATAAGAGGAAATAGCTGAAGACAAACCTGTCTTGTAGATCCAGCAGTAGTATGGTCAGATTCAAAGGCACAGAGAATTCTAACTTAAACAACTTTCAAATTCCAGAAAGACATAGATCATGATCTTGGTTTAGTATCACTCAGGGAAACAAGTTAAAATTCACACACACACACACACACACACACACACACACACACACACTGTATAAAACACTTCAACTATGCCTCTGCTCTTGGCTTTGAAAATCTGTGAACCTTAACTGAAGTATCACAATCTTGTTCTCTGTAAGAGGAATTTAACTTTAGTGAAGCTAACTTTCTATTTATTGTCTAAATCTGATACGATTCAGAGCCAATCACAATCTAGATATAGTTTGCACTTGCCCAAATCTATTTCCACAACTAAATTATACTGGATAGCATCGAGCTCAATAAAATGACATGATTTTTTTCTAAAAATGTTGAACTACATCAAATTCTTACATTTGTTCTCATCATTTATAATTTTAGAATTCACATTACTCTCAAATTAAAATGCACCATCATTTAAGGTTGTGTTATGATTGGGAATATTCTTATTCTCTTTCCTAGGGTTTCCATGAATTTTGCCTTCATTTTCTTATACACCAGTAAGCTCTTGGTGCTGCTCTCATTCTGTCCTTTTTTCTTCATAACTCGAGTTGCTCTGAAGTTCACTGTTCTTAAATGTCATTTCTTCTCAATATAATGATGAGATGCTCAAATGCTACATGTGTTAACCTTTAGTAGTTAATGCTGCTCCATACAGCAAGCAGCACTACAAAATAGCTCATCCACAAGGAAGAGGACAATGGAGCCTTGAAAAATTTGTGTGTGAAGCTGAAAAACAGGTTTCCAACCATAATACTAGCTGGGGAAGAAGTTGATATTGACAGAACATAAAGAATCCAACCTGAAGAAAACAAAGCATGTTACACAGTGATTTATGGGTTCATTAAGTAGACAGAAAAAGGACACTCGGATTGACTGATGATATTTCCACGACAGCATCTTTGGGTCCAAGAAACTTGAAAAAAGTAAACACCCAAGAGGTAAAGAATTAATGTAGATTTCAAAGGCAGAAGATGACGTAAGTATAAAGATAACAACAGTGCACTCATCTGCATTCACTCCCTCAGCTCTGGAAGCTACAGCACAATGCAAGCATCACTGGAATAATATATTTCTAACAAACAGAACAAATTAAAATAGCAATGATGTTGTGAAGTGTCATAAGAGTTTCATACCAGGTGAGCATTGTTGATGTTGAAAATGGCAGTTAGATAATTAAGGGGAAACACTTGTGTTCTGATGCCTGTTAGCTTAGCTCTGGAACCTTTAGAAAACCTGATTTCCTGGGTTCATCATCATTTTGCATTTCTTGGAAAATGTAGTCTTTCAAAAATGTACTACCCACAAGGTACTTGACTCTGTTTCATACTTAAATTATAACCCACTCTACAACCTGTAATTAAGCTAGCATTTAAAAAGTAGGCTTTCAATATCAAACAGATTTAATTATTCTAAGATAGTAATATAATCAGCTATAGCAAAGTAAAAAAGATAGATATATAAGATTTTTTCAGTCAAAAGCTTCCACTCCCAGACCCTGTACACATACCCTAATCTAAAATTATACTTGATAAATAAAAACTACTTTGTAAAATCTAATATTGAAGATTTCTTTCTTCCATATTTACTTATGGCAAAGATAATCAGACTTTTTTTCATTTAAGTACAGTTCTTAGAAAAAGTATTGAAGATTTTATAATTAGAGAATTTTTTATTTATACTGAACTGACATTTCATAAATATCACACTGCTTTTATATTCATATGTTCTATTCATAACTAAAAATAGAAAATCAAAAATTAGCCTCAGAAACATCTATTAAGCCAGAAAGAAGTTAATACAAAATTCAACATTATACAGGATTATAATGTACTAAATTATAATGCAGCTTATTCTTCAATTGAAATGAATCATAGAACAAATGTTTGGCTAAAAAATCTGGACAATCATCTTAACTTTATGGATTTGGAAAAAGAAAATAATGATCAAAAAAAACCATGTCATTTTGATGGAAATAAGACAATAAGGTTATATCAGTCTAAAGGACTATTTGTCTTAATAAATTCATTCATAAGGTAAAAATGGAGTGATTTAAACTGTTAAAAATTCATCTAGGATAGTATTGAAAGCCATATATCTTAATGCTTTGAAGCATGGAAAAATTATCTAAAAATAAGCAACATGATTTAATCAATAAAAGTAATTACATTCTTTACTTCAATTATTAGATTATTAATATTAATATTAGAATTATGACTATTACATCACAATGAATTTTTATCCCAGGATAATTTTTATTGAGACATTTTTGTTAGTAAAGTAATACATGAATTAAAATATGTAGGAAGCCTCGGTTAGCGGTGATACATTCCACCATTGCAAGATGGCGCTGACATCCCATGTCTCCACAAGTAAACAACTGACTGTGCAGGTGCAAAGGCAAAAAGCACGCCAAAAGTCACTGCCCATCCCAGGGCGTATTATGGGTAATGAGTGAACAGCCAATCAGAAGTGAACACGCCACTCTAGGGTACATATAGCAGTGCCTTTCCCAGGCTTTGGGTCTTTTCCGCTTCTGCTTATACAAGAAGTAAAGCCTCGCTGTAGTAATCACCCGAACACTGCCTCTGTGTCCTTTTTCACAGGCAAAGGGGACACGGGAGGCGCGTGGAACAAAAATAGAAATAAAATTGTGATTAAAATGTAATATAAACTTATGTAAAGAATATGAACTAACCATTTTCCATTACCGAAACGAATCTAAACAATGATGATTACTTCCTTAGAATTGATGTTAAATTCAACTTGTATAACATAAATAACTTAACAAAGAAGGTACCTATATAACTTAGTTTCAGAAGTTAAAACCAGATAGCAATGGCAGATGAGAACAATGACAGGAGTGCTTGCTGGTATGAGTCGTCATATCTAGAGCAAGGAAACAGAACAAGATAACGGGGGTCCCATAGTTATTTTCTAGAACACACACACAAATGGGCCATGATATTCCCACTAGCCTCCAAATATTTTTCTTTCTAAGTCTTATTCTTATTATACTTATTTTCCTTTCTATTTTTATTTTATACAATATATTTGATCACATTCTTCTCCCTTTCAGCACTCCTTACAGAACCTTCCCACCACCTACCCAACAATTTTAATGTTCTTTTTCTCTGCCTCAAAAAATGACAAAAATTTATCAAATGATCAAATAAAGAAACAAAACAAGAAGCCAAACAAAACAAAAAGCAGACAAAACCCAAGGATTCCCTTTGCTTCTTTTGTGTAGGGCCTGTCCAGTATTGTTGTTGATATACCCAGTGATACACTACTATAGAAAATTTATTTCACTTTTCCAGCAGGTATCCACTGAAAATAATTTCTTAGTTAGAGGTGAGAATTTTTGTATATTCCTCCTCCTCAGTATTGAATTTTGGTTTGTTTGCTTGACATATACATGTCTTGTACATGTTATCAGAATCCCCATGAGGTTTTTTTGAGTCATTTACCACCTCTAGCTTAAAGTCTGTCTTCCTACTCTTCTACAATTTTCATTAGCCTTGAAAGGATGAAAATTAAGTATGTATGTATGTATGTCTGCATGTATATCTATATCATCTATCTATCTATCTATCTATCTATCTATCTATCAGAGACTGTGTTACTCACTACTGCAATTAGAAGCTTCTCAGCTGACTGTTCATGATACATTAATCTAGAGGTTGATTTAAATGATATTTTCACTTAGCAACAAAATAGTATTAGATAATGTGCCAGGAAGTGTTCCTGAACCACAGAAGACCACAAAGAACCCCATTCTGATGTAATCGTATTAGAGTATCTTTATTGTAAGCTCAAACTTGGGCTCTTCACCAGCCCTGATACAGCAGGACAGGAAGGTGGAGCCCTGAACCTACTTTTAGGCAACCATTTGTAGAGATAAGCAAACAAGCAAGTGCCTGGCACATATTTGATTGAGAGGCCATCATGGCCTTTAACATAACTGGATGATACTGGGAGCCAAACCATAAACTTAACTTCTGTTTTACTCTTGATTGATCATTGTTAGGAAGTGAAATGCCAGGGACAGGCTTCTACCTGGAGATATAGATTTGTTGGGAAGTAACCTGGAAACTATTGTTATACTCATGTTTTATTGAGGAATAACTTGAAAATGGGTGTTAGATGCTGGCTTGTTAGTTATCTCGAGTTTAATCTTATGTTGGGCTCTCTAAGATGAAGTCTGAAACCAAAAGATGTGGTCTCTCTCCTGTGGAGCTTGTGATTTTTGTAGCCATATGTTCATTGCCTAAAAATGGTCCCAAGTGTGGGTTTCATCTTGTAGAGTGTACATCCAATCAGAAAGCAATTATGAATTCACACATTGTTCCTTAATGTGTCTTTAGCCTGGTCTTTGTTGCAGTTGACAAGATTCACAGCTTGATATGATTGATGGTGACTTTTCTCCCCCTGTAGGGACTATTTATTGAGCCTTCCAGCCCTACATAGGCTGACCTCTAGGATAAAACTTCCAAGGCAGGGCCAGCTTGAGTTTAGTGTGTTCTTTGACTTGAGTGTTAGATGCTTTCAGCAATATTTATTATAATGTTCTGAAGGTTAACAAAGAACAGTAGCAATACCCCGTAACGTTTGAAAGTCCATAGGATGTAATAGCCAATATGTCCCAAATATGTAATCCATTCCTTATATAAGACTGTGAGATTCTGCTGTCAAGTGGGAGCACTGCTGCTCTGCTATGGGGTTTTATTCTCCATATTCTTTACTCTTTATGTTTGTAGCTTCTATAAGAATAGGTTTCTGTATGAATATTTCTAAAAACTAATAGTATTGTTTACATATCCCCATTCTCTGCTCTGGCTTTTGCTTTCTCATCCCAATTTAATACATTATATTTTATTACTTCATTTTAATCTTCGATATCAGCATATTCAGTCATTCCTCTTTGAAACCTTAGTACTTTCCTGTCTTCTCTGAGCATTCTAAATAAAGGACAGAGATAAGAAGATCCAGAAGTGAGAGAATGTGTGATATTTTATGATTTTCAGAACTACAGATACAATACAACAGCATTCCAGGCTCTTTGTTCAACAGTCTACACTAAGCATCTTGTTTTGTTATAATAAAATACTTCTAGTGACAATATTTTTTTCTGTTACAAAAGTGTAACCTAAGGTGACTTGATCTTAAAGTTAAACTAGGAATGAGGTAATATCCTAAAAATTCAAATAACTTTTATCCCTTAAGACTGCATTTCTGGAAAGATTGAGGAATCATATTATCAGGCATTTGCCATGATCTCATAACTTTCAGTAATTCTAAGTTAAAATAAAACAGATGAATTATATTATAAAAATTAAATAATGGAGAAAATAATAAGATTATGGAAAATGCCAAAAGAGTTTGTTTAAAGCACTGTACTGAAATTATGTTTTACTATGGGAAAAATCAGTGAGAAATCTTGTGGGAAAAAAATACAACAAGAATCCTAATGAATACTTTGGTTTTTGATTTCATTTTTTTGCCTCTGAGCCAATTTATAGTAATGAAAGAAAAATTCATAAAATTAACATAAGAATGTGATATAAGAAGCTGAAAAAATTTTATGTATTTAAGTGACAGCACTTTTTAAATTTTTTATTAAATTATTTTATTTATTTACATTCCAATTGTTACTCCCTTTCCTGCCTGCCCTCTCAGAGTTCTTGACCTCATCTCCTTCCCTTTGCCTCTGAGAGGGTGTTCCCATACTTACCCGCCCACCCACTCAGTCCCCACACCCATCCAACTAAACAATATGACATTTCTTTTTTTTTTTTTTGCCTACTTTAAAAAACTCTAAACTTAGATGTTAGCATTATTATATTCATTAGATTTATTATAGTATATTTCCTTGAAGTCCTTCTTTAATTTCATGTGAAAATACGTGATCATATTCATATGGAATAAACAATTCTGCAACAATAGTTACATATATAACACTATCAATGAACTACAGTTAGAAATATTAAGGCATCTTTAAATGGGCTCTCTGTGGATAATTAAGGGAAGATATTGTAATGAGTTAAGAATTTTCATAATTATTAAAAATTAAATCTTTTAAAAAAAAGTTTTATGTAATCTTTTTCTTTTATCCAGATTTTACCCCACTCCCTGTCCACCCTCTGACTGTTCCATATCCCATACCTCCTCCCCCTGTCTCCATGAGAATGCCCCCACCATACCCCCCACCCCATGAGACCTCCCCATTCCCTGGGGCCTTCAGTCTCTTGAGGGTTAGATGTATCTTCTCTGACTGAACCCAGACCCAGCAGTCCTTTGCTGTATATGTGCTGGGGGCCTCATATCAGTTGGTTGTATAAGCCTGTTTGGCTTGCTTCGGTTCCGGGCCTAGAGCTGGCCCCTGTTCCTGTTTCCCTGATTATGGGAAAGGGTGTTACCTTGTGCATCTTGTTCAGATCTACAATCACTAGCCCAATGCCTTCCAAGTTTGCAACGTGGGCAGAGCCCAGGCTGTTTTCTGGGCTGTCTGTGGATTAACTCATTTCCTACCCTGCAATCTCTTGCAAAGTGTCCAGGCTTACCACATTTAAAACATACCTTTCTGTCTCTATTTACCAAAAAAATCTCTTACAGATTTTCCTTGCATAGCAGCCACCATAGCTAAACCTTGTTGATAAGAGGGACCTATGTCAGAACAGAGTCTGATATACCCAGTAAGGTCTGTCTTTTTCCTATAAGGTCTAATGGCCGCTTGGCAGGCAGGATTAGCATTTTCATATGCAAGTTGTTTCACATAATCTACACCTGCCTCTGAATTGCCAAAAATCCTCCCTGCTGTTGTCATTAATCAATGAACAAAGTCAGAAAATTGTTCATCAGGCCCTTGCCTGACTGCTGTTAAAGATGCACCAGGGTCTCCCTTTACCAGGAGTTTACGCCAAGCCTTCATGGCTGCATTTTGAATTTGAGCAAATAAACCTGGGTCATATTGCATCTGGTTATCACTAGAAGCAAATTGCCTTTCTCCTACTAAGGCATCAAAGGACCAACCATTGCCTGCCTGAATGTTTCTCCTAGCTGTCTCTTTACAATTCTCATGATACTCTGATTTCCAAATAAGATAGTCTCCACCACTAAGAACTGCCCTCACTAACATATTCCAATCACTAGGAGTCAGCCACTCCTCTGCAGCAGATTCTAAAATTGCAAGAGTAAAGGGAGCAGTGGCACCATATTGAGATACTGCATTTTTTAATTCTTTAATAATTTGAAAATTAAACCCTGTGTGATGTCTCCAAGCACCTCCTTGAGCGTCTCTGGTCTCTGATACAGGAAAAGCCTCAGCATTTTCCTCCTCTGGCTGATCTGTAGCTGAACTAAGGCTAGAGGATAGGGACTGCCTTTGGACACTGGGTTGAGGAATGTGAAAATCCAGGGGATTTTCGCAGTTAGTCTATTTAGACCTCTTCCCTGTCCTTAATTTCTGTAACTGTTTACTTAAGTCCTGATATTCTTTTTCTAAATCTCTCAGTTGTTTAAGGGTAGTAATTTTGTCCTGTAACAAAGGATCTACAACCATTGTCTCCATTGGGGGAGCACTTGGAGGTGGAGGCACATAGAAAGAGGGCATTTCAGCATCATAATATTTAACTTCCTCTTCCTCTTGGTCAGCACAATCTGGCTCTGACAAACTGTCATCAACCTTTGGTTGTATTTTGGATTCTAACTTATGCTTCTTTTTATTTTGAACAAAAACGACAGCATTCAAGAACAAAAGCAGAAAATTAACACATGTGAGCAGCAAACAAAACCAACACGGAGAGTTGAATTCAGTCTGACTAATTCCTTGTCCCATTTCCATTACCTTTCTCAAAACAAACCAAAACAGAGAATTGGATTCAGGTTGACTAATTTCTTGTCCCATTTTCCTTACCTTTCTCGACGCAGCAGATTCCTGCGGCAACCAACAGATCCTTCTTCAGGTAATGTCCCTCACTGGGTCTCTCTTTCCTGCTGCCCCACATTAGGCGCCAAACTGTTTCGGCCTGATCTGTCCACAGATTGGGGTCTAGCAAGAGGGGGGGGGTAAGAAGGGAGAGAAATGCAAAGAATGGAAAACAAACCAGAGGATCTGTAGTCAAGTCTCCTTTACTGTCTTCAACACACACAATTCCTATTCTACTACACCACCACTACACCACACACTATACCACCCTACTCCACTACTACACCACACCTTACAAGGAAATCCTGGGTATTTATAAGCACAAACAAGAGAACACAGGTGAAAACACTTTACCATGTACACCACACAGCTGGGGTCACTAAACAGCAAAACAAGCTATGTGGGATAAACAATATACTTATCAGAGTGTGCTTCAGCTGTTGTAGGCTTTTGAAAACCAAGTCTTTCATCAGGGTATATGGTTCCAGATGGCTGCAAAGTTGATCTAGCCGCTTTCTACTAAAGTCAGCTCCCAACAGTTGGTATATGCTGCCTGGTTGGTGGACCAGTGTCTGAGAGGTTTCAGGGGTCCATCTTAATTGAGACTGCTGGTGCTCCTACAGCTTCTTGCTTTCCTCCTCAGTTCTGTCAGGTTTTCCCTAATTCAATCGCAGGGTCAGCAGCTTCTGTCCATTGGTTGGGTGCATATATCTGCATGTGACTCTCTCAGCTGCTTGCTGAGTCTTTTGGAGGGCAGTCATGATAGGCCCTTTTGAGGGCCTGTGTGGGGAAAAAATCTCGAGGGCGGGGGGGAGGGAGTCCGGCAGCAGAGTCCCAGGGTGGTCCGACATCAGGGTCCTGGTCGGGCTTCCTGCGCTGCCAGCGGAGGATCCCACATTAAAGCAGCTGTCGGTGGCTGGGCCGGCAGCTGCATCGGCAAGGTTCCAGGGTTCCAAAAGCTGGGAATCAGGCGGAGAGACCATGGACATGTGGAGTCCGGTTTTCCAAAGCTTTTATTGTTCATGGCATGGTGAATGGACGCAAGTGGTATACGTTTCCCCCGCCAAAAGCCAGGGGAGACCAATCTTATAGGGAAGGGAGAAAGGGGAGGGAATAACTTAATTAGCTACGCCCCTGGCCTATTGATAATTCATTAATATTTAAATCTCTGGAGGTGGAGACTTGTTAGTCACACACTCTACCTGTCCTATGTGACTGAAGGTAACAAGTTAAATGGAGTTACCTCGTCCAAGGCCCAACAGGCCTGCAGAATGAATAGAAACAGGCAACATAAGGAGGTAGAAGGTGGGGAGACCCTCCAGAATGTACTAGAGACCTGGGAGGTGAGAGACTCTCAGGACTCAAAGGGAGGAACCTTAGATGAAATGCTCTACAGAGGGAAGAAAGAACTTAGAGTCCACCTCCAGCAGAAAGATAGGGCATCAAGTGAGGGCATCCCACAGTCAAAACTCTGACCCAGAATTGTTCTGTCTGAAAGAACTGCAGGGACAAAAATGGAGAAGAGCCCGAGGAAGAAGAGTTCAGTGACAGGGACACAGTGAGATCTAGCTCAAGGGGAGGCTCCAAGGCCTGACACTATTATAGATAGCACTTCTTAATTTATAGAAAGGTACATTAGATTCTACAAGCCCCAAAAGATATGGTTTCATACCTAAGTATTCTAATATTTCCATATCTACTAATTATTTAGTTTAAGGTACATTTAATCAAATATAATAAGCCCAACTAATTTTAATTTTCAGAAAAAAAATCACTACTGTCATAAAAAATTGTCACAAATTATTTAATATATCTTAACTCCAGCTGGAATTAAAGATTAACTTTTTTAAAAAGGGTAATTATCATTTTAAAATGAAAGTATCTTTTTGAAAGTAAACTCTGCTAATGATTTTGATATTTTAAACCCATGTCCCGATTATAGAAGTTAAATACATTTCTTTTATTATTTTTTTATTTTTATGAATTTTTGTTATTTAACAAATTAATATTTTATCTAGCTACTTTTTTTTTACTTTTACTCCCCTACTCTCCTTGATCTTTGTCTCCCTCACTGAAGCACTTCCTTCTAACAATCTGCCCCCTTTGATATTTCTACATCTTCTTATGTGGAAGATGTAGTTACCTTACCTCCCTTTTTAAAATTGCTATTAATATTATTTGTTTACATTTCATATATTGTCCCCCTTCCCTGTCTCCCCTCCATGAAACTCCTACTCCATCCACAGACGGCCGTAAGGGGTTTGGTGTACAAACCTGACAATCAGAACCCATTTGAGTTGGGTCATGGCACATTCCACCACATACACATCATTTATACACATATGCATACACACAATAACCACAGGTAAAATAAATTGAACATACAAATAATAATAATCCTACATAAAGGTATAGATTCTTCTTGATTCAATTTCTGACCACCAGAAATTAAATCTTAATCATAATGTTGATAATGGGAAAACACTACATTTTTGCACTTTTTTACATCAACATAATCAGAAGTAATTTTGGAACAAGATATAGAATATCTAATATGGCTTAGCAGTTTAGGGCATCCTGTTTTTTCAGAAGGCATGGGTTAAATTTCCAGCAGTCACATAGTGGCTCATCATTTATTCTAACTCCAGTTGATAGGATCTGATGCCCTCCTGTCTCCTTTACAGATACTGGGTGTAATGGCTATTTCTGACTGGCAACTTGAATATATCTGGAATGACTATAATCCAGAATTGGAGGACTCACCTGTGATCCAGATCTTGAAGCTGGAAGACACAAATTTTTATCCTGGATCTTGGCGTGAAGATCTTGAAGCAGAGTAGCCATAAGAAGATTAGGCCCAGACAAGGTACATGACTTTAATCCCAGGAGACTGAGGCAAGGAGATCTCTGAGTTCAAGGTCAACCTAGGACAAAGAAAGTCCCAGATTCAGCCATGTTGGTATATACCTTTATCTGGTCCACACCTTTTGCTGGAGGCCTACATAAGGACATTGGAAGAAGGAAGATTCACTTTTCTTTGCCTTATTGCCAGCACATCTGTTGAAACCTACCTCTATGGAAGACCAGCTGAAACAACTAGCCTTGTGGGAATGAGCAACTACTAGATTTTGGGCTTCCCATTCACAGTTGCCCATTGTTGGGTTAGTTGGATTACAGTCTGTAATTCATCACAATAAATTCTCTCAATATAGAGAGACATTCCATGAGTTCTGTGACTCTAGAGAACCCTGACTTGCATACAGGCATTTAAATTACCCATACATATAAACTAAGAATAAATAAAATTTCAAAATTTAAAGAAAATTTTGGAAAATGTACTTTATAAATTTCTGTCAAATAATTATGCTAACTAAGGAATACTAGTTTGTTTTGTTATAATGTTAAAACATTTTGGAGGTGTTTATAGGACAAGCAAAATGCAAAAGGTCCTAACAGATTCACTTAGAAAATAAAGAAGTAACACTGTGCTCTTCCTATATCATATTTATACTTTTGAAAATTTCTCACTAATTTGGACATATTATCATACTCATAAAGCATCCCTGTGTGGACTATTTCAGCCTGCTATTATTCATTCAACTTTCATGATAATGATACACATACGCACATTTACAGGAAAACAGAAACAAGCAAATATCCAAACTCAGGCAGTCCACATTGTTAACACTTTAAATCATTACGGGTGAATAATAATCATGTGTGATTAGTAAGTTAGTTTTATTTCTGAAAAGCATTTTAGAGAATGAAATACTCTACATAATAGTTTAATGTATTATATATATCAAAAACTTTAAAATGCACAGGAACTTGTATCTAAACCTTTCCTACTTGTGTTAATTTATGTTTTAAGTTAAACTTAGATCAACTACAAAAATTCTGTCAGTGTTACTTATTAAAATTGTGACAGTAGACAAATATAATTGTCACCTTTAGTTATTTCCAAGGCAAAGATCAACAACATGCAAATGGTGATGCTTAATATATGGAAAATAATGGAAATTGCTTTTTACTTTTATTTTTATATTTGTTTCTAGGTATAGTTTTGAGCTAAGTGAATTTTTTGAAGTAAATTTAACTTGGCTATGAACACCAGGTGAAAAGTCAATTCTTGATGTTTTAAAAAGACCATTTTTGAAACTTTATTTTGGCATAGAATAAAACAATATCAATTTCCGAATTTATAAAATGGCTAAATACAAATTTTATGAATGGATTTATGAGAAAACTTGAGGTCACCATTTATAATGATTGATTTTAATATTTTCATTTTAATATTATGAAACTTGTGGACCATCTTATGCTTTTGCTTTCAGAAAAGAAATGTTGCCATAACTTCTTGAATCTTAAGAGAACCTATTTTCTCCATTTTTATTGTTGTTTTTTCTAGGTCTCAAGTTTAGGATTTATCTAAATTTGAAATGGCTAATATTAACTGGCAATGAAGGACATAACAGTTGTTCAAGAAAGACAGAATTAAAAAAAAATCTTAGTAAGAGGAAAGTCAGACATTTAAGTTAGCAACCAAACAAAGTCAACACTTGGAATACAGAAGAAAAGGAGAAAGGCAGGGGGTGGGGAGGAGAGAAAAAGATCAAAGAGAACTAAAAATCTTTTACATATTTAGCCTACAATTACAATCTAATTCTTATTTGAATGTGGTTCACATAAAAGCTTTTAAGTAGATGAGCTAATAAAGAGCATACTGAGAAAGACAAACTCATAGCTGAAGGACCATGAGATATCACAGCAGCTCCCCTGTGTGTATTTATGAGTGTGAACGGGGCAGAGTGGATAAAGGAATGCTGTGCCTACGACTCTTCTATTTTCAGAGGGCAAATCACCTTGATGCCTATGAATTAAATTGTGCCCAAAGTTCTGTCCCTGAAGTCCATGAACAAAAACTATTACACTTCCCTGAACTCTCCTCTGACAACAAACAATGGCTGCTAAGCAACCAGCTTTAATGAAAGCACTCACCAAAAAATGGCCTAAATGGGGTTTCATCTTTAATTTTAATGATGATATGCTTCCAAAATATCCCCAAACTACACACGAGGCAGCATCCACCTGTACATACTGGGTGTGGAGATGAGGGTGATGCTTGACCCAAGTGAGCGGGTGTTTGTTAAATTGCTTTGTTGCTTTGTTTAACCCTTCTTTTAGGGCATGGCTGATCTTTCTTTTCCAGTCCTGTCTTCAGAGGATGGCAAATCCAATATTCTTCCTGACACTGACTCTGTGGACAGCTCAATGATCACACAGACACCTGTATGTATACAAGAGAAAATCAATTATACAGCCAGGAAAGGATCTTATTTCTCTTCGGGTCAGAAGCTTTATGTATGTCAGCCTTGAACACATGGTTATGACTATAAAAATTTTACATGTGAGGACCAAATGGATATAAGATTCCTCATAGTGTTAAGAACAAGGTGTTCCCTCTTGCAAGTTGCTTCATATTGTATAAGTTTTTTCTTTCTTTTTAAAAATATTTAACTTAATTTTTCTTTACTTATTCACTTTACATCATGCCTACTGCCCCCCACCCCCCATCACTCCCTTCCACAATCCTTCCCCCACACCCTTCCCTTCTCCTCTGAGCATACTCTGGCCTTTCCTGAGTATCCTAAATCCTGATGCTTCAAAGGCTTTTTCTAGGCTATGCTTGCTCTGAGACACTCTATTTACAAACAGCTTTTGACTCCAAGTGAATGGTTGAGCAGCAGTTTGAATATATGAGTGGTAGAATGGATTGCAAATTGACCTTTTCCAGGATGTACAACTTTACCATGGTGTGTAGGGTGGTGGGCTGTGAGAAGCAGCTGGGTGCTTGGTCGAGCATGAGCTTGGAACCCTGGACCATTGTTGGACAGCAGGAGTTCGGATCTGCTTCTGGGCCCTGGTTCTTTTCATTTAGCTTCAGCTCTCCACAGCCCCTCCCACAGAGAGGTCTATGGCCATCAGTCAAGAGGAAGAAGCCTCAGGCCCTAGAGAAATTTACATACTAATGAGGTACCTGAAGGCCAGAGGGTGAAGCCAATTAAGCATTCTTTCCCAACCCCTCCCCCCCTCCCTGTTTAACTCAGGTCTGCCCTGGGTTTCAGGGGGGTATGCATCCAGATCCATCTATATCCGCCATGACATTAAAGCCTGTAAAACCCATGGACTTTCTTGTATCATTGGGGCTGAGCCGTGAGGAACTGTGGAGAAAGCCTTTAATGAGCCACTGTAGCCACAGCCACTGTACCTAACTTCCCCCTGGAGGAACCCTTAGCGTTCCCAGACAACTACCTACAATGGTGATTTAACATATTAAAATAATATCAGGTAAATCAAACTCAAGGATATATCTGTCAAACCAGAGCAAAGAAAATAGATAATATGTAATTCTTTCACCAGAAATGCAAAAAGAGTTAGAAATTTAGCATTGTAATGATTATGGCTACCACAGAACTCAGAATACCTGCTCTGTGCCTCAAGGTCTAACACACAGAGGTTGTCACTGGAGCTTTAGCTTGGTATGCTCCCAGCTATTGAATTGTGGTTACTCGATGTGCGTAAATCCTCTATGTGATCTGTTTGAATGTGCTGCCCATCTGTGCTCATGGTCCTTTATATCAACCTCTTCACCTCTGATGCTTTGCTTACCTGTGAACCTTTGACTTTGTATCCATGGCTGTCATATCCATCTCAGCTTCTTCAAATTCTCTATGTGCAGGTGGCCTCTGTTTCCTTATCTTATCAATATAAATTCTTACACCTCAGCTTTGGTTCCTAGGGGCTTGTTGAAGCTCTTTGCCTTTGGCATCACTCTGTAACATATACATATTGGTATAGATGATAGAGAGTTTGATTTATTATTGGATATATGATCACAAAGTAACTATTAAGTTTCAAACATTGAGTAAAAGAACGTGCATTCTACTTTGTAAGAAAATTAGGGATGTTTGAGAAACTGTTTTCAATGAAGCTGTTATAATTTGCCTCACTAGGGCTTATTTAACATTAGAAATTAGAACATCAGAGAGATGCAGTGGACACTGGGTGTTTTCCTCTTCAAGCCATAATCTTAAAAGTGGAAACTGTCTCTGGACTTCTCAATCTAGTACATTAATGAGAGTTCTAAAGTTCTGAGTTTACAACTCTATAGGAAGAACTACAATATCAACCAACAAGACCCCCCAGAGCTCCCAGGGAATAACCACCAACCAGAGTAAAAAAGGAGGGACCCATGACTCCAGCTTCATATGTAGCAGAGTAGAGCAGTGTCTGGCATCAATGGGAGAGGCCCTTGGTCCTGAAAAAGCTCAATTCCCCAGTATGGGGGAATTCCAGGGAGGTAAGGTGAGAGTCAGTGGGTAGGAGGGGGCATCAACATACAAGCAGGAGAATGGGGGATGGAATAGGGGATTCTGGAGGGGAAACTGGGAAAGCAGCTAACATTTGAAATGTAAATACGTAAAATATCCCCCCAAAAAGGTGGGGATCTGAGTTTACAATTTAATCTGTACTCAGCACAGGGAGACAAAAAAAGTATCAGGGGACCCAACACTGCTGAAAGAGAAAAAAGGTAATCAAACCTGTATGATTTAAATGTCTCACTCACTATGGAGTTACAAAACTCCAGAAGCTTACTAAGAACATCTTATTGAGGCTTGTGACTCAATTGGACATGCGTGTATTTTAGTGAAGCACTGAGCAATAGGATGGTATATTTAATAATGTATGTGTCAGAGCCTAAATCAAATGTCAGTATGTGAATTCTGCTTAAAAAAACATTATGTTACTCTGTATTGGTGATGGCATGAAAATGTTAACAAAGCAAATTGTTTCCATTCTCTCATATTATGTAAACAATTGAATATTATTTCTGCCAGATTCAATATTTTGAGATTAAGGCTTTTTATTTAAAAATAAAACACTTGTTTCTAGTGTTATGGCACAGTAATACCAAGACTCAGGAGTCAGAGGCAGGTGGATTTCTGTGAATTCAAGGCCAGCCTCGTCTACTAACCAAGTCTATGGGACACAAAGAAAAGTCTCAAAAAAAATCACTTATTTAATGTTATGAACAAATTGTATAACAAGAACAATTGAATGCCTTTTTATTAAATTCTCCATAATAAAATTGAAGTGCTTTGTCACTGATAAGATTTAGGATGGTGGTCAGTGAAAGAGTTGCAGACATTGGTCTGTTTTCAGTTCCTAGGGAGGCTACACTGCTGCAGAATTGCTTTGGCCACACACTGAACCAGAGGTCATGTATTTCTCAAAGCATTTTACTATTTGACATAGTTTCTGTAGCAAAACTTGAAATGTGTGATATTAAACTTTCATGAGTTAACAGGAATTCTGGGGAAATATCACAATAATTGATTGATCAGGATTCAAAGGCACAAGTAATTTTCGCAATATGCTCCAGCAAGAATAGAGAACAACTACTACCCTCCCTTTGATCAGATAGCTACAAGTTAGCCTGACATGGACTCTCTAATAGCAAGTTAGCCATATTCCAATATATAGAACAGCAGCATAAGTGGTCAATTTCACGTGTCAGTTCCCTTGACATTTACTTCCCAGAAATACCCCAAAACATAGCGTTCAACAGAAGTCATCACACTTCATATTTCATTTTATATTTAAGCTGTTCTGTATTTAAAACATGGACCCCTATGTAGGGCAGCGGGTTGTGAGAAGCAGCTGGGTGTTTGGTTGAGCATGAGTTTTGAACCACAGAACCTTTATTGGATGGTAGGAGTTCAGCTCTGCTCCCAGGCCCTGGTTCTTTTCACTTAGCTTCAGTCCTCCAACAACCCCTCCCACAGAGAGGTTTATGACCATCAGTCATGCGGAACGGTCCCTCAGGCTCTTCCACATGCAAATGAGGTATCTCTAAGCTCTCAGGTCAAACCAATAGACATTATCTGCTGTCAGACCCTAACCCACCCCAAAACTGTATAAGGGCTCTATTTAGGGGAAGTAAAGGCGCGTGCTCAAGAATCATCCTGGTGTCTGAGAGTTTTTGTCACAAGAGCTGTAACACTTGGGAAGAGCTTTGCTATCCTGGAACCTGCCTGGGACACCAAGCTGCCTTCTTGCCAGCTAGCCAGCTCCTTATTGGCTCAGCCCTGAGAGACAGGGGCAACACCTGGGAGCGACAGGGCGACAGAGGCAGCGGCAGGGGCAGGCAATCTCCCCTCCTGCTCGCACTCTGTGTCCTTTGGCCTTGACCTCCCGCATGAGGCCAGGCCAGACACCCACAGATAGCGGAGACTCAGGCCAGAGGCAGTGCGGAGACAGTAGCAAGCCCTCCCTGCCCTCACCCTGTCCCCAGTCGGGAGATCGACGTGGGACACCCTCCAGAAATAGGAACCCACACCCCTCTTTTGTCTTCAAACTATAAAAACTGTGATTCTACATTTGTAGCATGGAACATACCACAGTGTTTTAAGCCTAAAATTGCACAAAATGTATTTTAATCATAATAAGTATAATATGCTGTGTCCAAAAGACTTTACAATGAATTAGTCATAAAGGTTTAATAGTGACTCAATAATTATGTTCATCTCAATTTAAATATAATTAATGACAGAGGTCTTTACTTTTAATTGGTATTGGTAAGCAATTATAAGACATAGTGCCTTATATAAAATTAATTCAGTGGTAATAATTCACATATCTATTATATATGTGACACAGAATCATCGAATATACTTTCATTATAGTTTTCATAAAGTCATAGACAGGTTGGCCATTTGTATTTAATTAATATGCATTAGTTCATTAGCAATCACTTGATAAAATATTTCTTCAGGCTTTAGTGTTTTTAAAATTCTCACATATAAACATATAATTAAGAAAGCATATTATTATTACTGTTGCCTTAATGTTTAATCATTCAATCTTGTAACTGTAGACCATAGGAAATAAAAAGAGATAATTGACTATTACTTTTTAATATAGTTTCATGCAAGTCAATAGCCTCAGCTCTTCCTGTCATTCTTCACTGCTCATAGGATACACCTGACACTTATCCACAAACAACAAAAATTCTTAAACACACAATTCTGTGGCTGGACTTGGATTCTTTTATGCATTATTGCAGATGAATGACAAGTGTAACCATTATACCTCCTGCCTGGTCTGAATCTAAGCAATTAGAGAGGTTAACATGAGTCTTTGCACATTTTGCAAAGTACCTGTAGTTTGTACTTTGTAGTTACTTGAGTGCTTTTGGATTGTTGTGACTTTTAACCCTTCACTATTCAACATAGATTGTTCACACAGGTTGCAAGCCTTTGAGAAAGGAGAAATTTGTGCAGTGATAGAATTGTCATAAGGCAAAACTTCAGGATGACAACAGGGTAGGAAAATAGGCATAGCTATTTGACAACCCACAAGGTCATTTGGAAAGAATTAAGCTATAAGAAGAGCTAGAAACATGAAGTTAGAAATGTAACTATTATACCTGTTTCTCGGTCTGAATCTAAGTAATTAGAGAAGTCTTATAGTCCTGCATACTACATTGTCTCATAATAATCTACAATTTATACTGCACCAAGTATTAAGCACACTAAATTATACACGTAAAAGGATAAAAGAATTTATAAAAGCTCAAATCCTCAAAGATGTGTTACTTGTATGACTGGAGAGATTTATCCTGAGATGACTATTTCTATTCTGTTTTTGTGAATTCCTTGCAAATTATTCGTTAACATCTTTCTTGCATCACTGGGCCATATGTTGTTCATTGATATAGTTGTAACTTATGTGTTTATGTCATTTTACTTGCTAAAAAATATGTTTTCAACTTCCTACTTTATATTGCTTTCCCTTAAAAGGGTACCATATGTTCACATTACATGTACAAATGCACAAACATGTCTGTACCTGTCAACATACGAGGATCCCCTTAATCAGTTGAATATTTCCTTACAGTTTAACTTTGCAATTACTTCCTTGAGATCAAGCTATATTTCCACCCCATAGCACATGTGATGCCTGTGCTTTCCTTTTATCAATATCTTACTGTTAATGTGGTGGCATGTCTGTTCTGAACTGGGGTATCAACAGAAGACACAGACTTGTCAGATTTCTTGAAACCTTCTGTACCTTCAATTTAACAGGGTTTAGAGGACATTTTAATTAAACCTCAAAAAGGAGTTCCTTGATCCTTGTTGACAATAGTCAAGAAGCTACAGTATATGCCAGTGACCCTGTTAGATGCAAGTCAGTATAAAACTATCTAATGAATATATTCAGCACTCAAGAGGAAGCTAAACTGAGATTATATTGGCTTGGTCTCTTTGTCAGCAGTGCAAAAGTGGCCAACTAGAATAGTTGAAAAAATATTTATTGTAAAGTTGAGACATTAATTGCAAACCTCATTGTTTACAGCTAAACTAAACAAATTAAGTGTATAAATTTTACCAAATATGCCAGTTAAATTAAATATGTATTCTTATGTACATGGGCCATTTCTATCAGTAATTGGTGATATTAATGAATATTTGAAGTAAATTTTAATGCTAATATGGTCTTTCGGAACCATAAATAATTTTAATGTTTAACCACCACAAGATAGAAATAGAAGTATTCTCTAAGTAGAATAATTGAAACAAGTGCATCAAGCAATATTCAAAATTAACACTAAAGACAAATTGTGATATGATTACTTCAAGGGTTATACTTTAAATCATAGTTAAATAAATACATACAAGCTTGAATTTTCTTCTGCTAAACCTACATTTTTTTTAAGTCAGATACATGATGCATTTAAATTAGACCTCATTTGGTTTGTTGAACTGTCAAACTCTATCCTATTATAACAACATAAAAAAAAAAAAAACCCACTATGTTCCTTGCCAAAAGTTTTACTCTTGTAGCAAGATAACAAGGAATAAAAATAAATTATAAAACCATCAACTTCAACACAAGGGAGGAAATATGTAAAGAGGTTAACAAGAGAACAAGGATCAAACAAGCTCAACAAAAATCTCCAGCACACATGCTTGTAGGTTTAGCTTTTTCAATACTTACTTTAATAGGGGTTCTTAAATGCTTTCACCTGTCTTCTAACCCACCACCCATGAGAGGTAGTTGAAAGGAAAGATTAATAGGGCAATGGGAATGTGGACCTGTTTAGAAATAAGTTTTTTGGGGGGAGGGGGAAGTGTTCCAATCTTGTCAGATAATCAGCAGTTCATTTTACACCAATCAGCAGGGATAGTTCAATCCATTTGCAAACATCATTCACAAATCAGCAATAGCAATTTGATTCAGAAGAAACAAGAAGGGTCTGCCAACCAACCAGGGTCGCAAGATGTTCTTTGGTGTGCTTCTCACTTCAAAGCCATGACAAATGCTGTTCAGCAGAGAAGGCAAGGCAAACCAATGCTGCAGCATTGACAGTGAAAACCAGCATCAGGAAAGACCAAGGAAGACCAGCAAAGAGTGACAAGGTGAACCAAAGCCAGAGCTCAGTCCACTGGCTTCCACTTACACTGTTCCCTAACATCACATGTCCTCTCAAGCGTCCACTCAAACAAAATATCACATGCCCTTCTATTCAGGCAGCCTCCTGGAAACACCATGTGTCTGTTCTCAGCAAAACATCTGCTCATAAGACAGTTTGCACAAAATAATATCACATGATGCATTTCTGTCTCCAAAGAAACCAGAAATGTCCACTTCACATAGAGCTCTTAATGATTGCATGTGTTCACAAGACTTGCTTTTCCCTATAAAATAAAACATCTAAACAAAAAATGAATAATGTGGAACACTGAATGAATGTGACCTGATGTAGCATTCATTGTCTTTTTTTTTTTACTTTGTGTGTGTGATATTCATAGCTATGGGTATGTTAGTGCATATATACATGTGTGTATGCAGGCTAGAGGTCAAACTCAGTGTCTTCATCTAATCGTTTTCATTACACACACACACACACACACACACACACACACACACACACTGCCAAGGGCCATGCAAGAGAAATGACAAATAGCTTCAGAACTCAAGAAATGCAGCCCACAGGTCATGGGTTATCACAGCCACATGAATGGCCTTGGTGTGGCATGACCCTAACAGCTATGTTTCCTGAGGACTTTATCATGTTATGAAGTTCTTCTCTGCTTGCTGCCCTCACACCCCTCTCAATCTAAGAATTATATGAAAACTTTAATGGGGTTTCAAGTTTTTTCACTAGGCAGTATGTCTGGCATTCACAGTATTAATGCTGGAACTCTTTCAAGCATTGCTGCTGGAGCATATTAATGATTCTATACCATCCTGGAGACAAACATAGAGATATAGATGTCAACAATAATTACCATACGTAGGAAACATTTAGAAAAATAATGTTGTTAGTGAAGCTAGGTTGCGATGCTTTTACTACTGGCTCAGATGTAGAAACTGTTAGAAAACAATATGAAGTTCAGGAAGGCAAACTCTTCTTAGTTAAGGTAGGGAGCCTTTATGGTCATCAATGGCAGCACTGGCTGATGTGACTCTCACAGAGGTTGGACTAGTGATAATTGATTTCTTATACCTCTTTTTGCCCTCGGCTTCCCAATATGACTTATTAAGAATCACTGTTCAGTAGATACACAGTTTGAAGAGTCAAGGTAGATATGACTGATTTTTATATAAAAATTTAGATTTGTGATTCTTTTATGATACTTAAAATATTACTTTTAAAGATAGAATAATAAAACAATGAAACTTGCTGAGAAAACTACCTAGCTTGCATACACTTTGTTAATCTACAACAAGTTGCTTGGTTATGAATGTACGTAGGTTGTTCAGAATAATTTTTTTTATCTGTAATGTTACTTCTTTTAAAGGTATTGGAAACATGTTGTTTTTTTCATAATCTCTTAGTAGAAGAGCACTAAAATGTAATCATACTGTAATTGTATACTGCTTGAAAGATTTTGCTGTGATATGTAAGCGATGGAAAAAAGACTAAAAACTTGTGTGGTCTGGCTGGAACATTGTCTCCCATCCATCAACTATGTACATATGTGCAAAGTTTGTGTGAATATGGGTTGGACCATTGTTTCTTCCATCCACCGATTGTGTGTGTGTGTGTGTGTGTGTGTGTGTGTGTGTGTGTGTGTATGTATGTATGTATGTATGTATGTAATACTTAGAGCCTGCTTGCTGGAGTTTTGCTCTATCCTTTATATGTATGAATATGGATATGTCTGTCTGTAGGTCTGTATGCATTTAAATTTGTGTTTATGCAGTTGTTGAACTCTGCCCTTTTTTCATCCATCCAGTGTGCGTGTATGTGTGTATATACCTGTGAATTTTCTCTTTTTCTTTCTCCTTCTCATAGTTTTGCTGCTGGCCACAGAGAGTGCCAGCCCCAGTAAATTAAGCTTTGTCCCCCAGAAATCTGCTGAGCAGCTTCTCTAATCGCTGGCTGCCTATAGCAGTACTCCCTCCCCCCATAGGTATCTAGATCCATCTTGGTCTGCAGCTCTAAGCACTGACTTCCAACAGCTGCCAATCTCAATTTAACAGAGACAGACAAAAAGATCAATGGAATAGAATTGAAAACCCAGAAATGAACCCACACACCTGTGGTCACTTGATCTTTGACAAAGGAGCTAAAACCATCCAGTGGGAAAAGGACAGCATTTTCAATAAATGGTGCTGGCTCAACTGGAGGTCAGCATGTAGAAGAATGCAAATCAATCCATTCTTATCCCTTTGTACAAATCTCAAGTCCAAGTGGATAAACGACCTTCACATAAAACCAGATAAACTGAAACTAATAGAAGAGAAGGCAGAGAAGACCCTCTAATACCTAGGCACAGGGGAAAAATTCCTGAACAGAACACCAATGTCTTATGTTCTAAGATCAAAATTGACAAATGGGACCTCATAAAATTGCAAAGCTTCTGTAAGGCAAAGGACATTGTCAATAAGACAAAATTGCAACCAACAGATTGGGAAAAGATCATTACCAATCCTACATTAGATAGAGAGCTAAAATCCAATGCATACAAAGAACTCAAGAAATTATACTCCAGACAACCAAATAACCCTATTAAAAATGGGGTACAGAGCCAGACAAAGAATTCTCAAGTGAGGAAACACGAATGGCCAAGAAGCACCTTAAGAAATGCTCAACATCCTTAGTCATCAGGAAAATGCAAATCAAAACAACCCTAAGATACCACCTCACAGCAGTCAGAATGATCAAGATCAAAAACTCAGGTGATAGTAGATGCTGGTGCGGATGTGGTCTTCCTTCTTCATGAACTTCATGTGGTCTGTGAGTTGAATCTTGGCTATTTAAATCTTTTGGGCTAGTATCTGCTTATCAGTGAGCAGATACCTTGTGTGTTCTTTTGTGATTGGGTTAACTCACTCAGGATGATATTTTCTAGTTCCTTCCATTTACCTAAGAATTTCTCGAATTCATTATGTTTAATAGCTGAGTGATACTCCATTGTGTAAATGTACCACATTTTTTGTATCCATTTCTCTGTTGAAGGACATATGGGGTCTTTCCAGCTTTTGGCTATTATAAATAAGCATGTTCCTTCTTTATATCAAGATCTTGACTTAAATATCATCTTCATTTTATATTTAAGTTTCTCAATATTACTTTTTGGTAGTTTGGACTTTAAAATTTTTCATTTTCTTTGAATATTTAAGTTGTGTTAGGATTTGTAATAACATCATAATTCAATAATACTATTGTTCTAGAAAGATTAATAATAGTTATAGCAAAATGATAACAAAGTAAAGTTTTCTGTGTCTTAAGTTATTATTATTGCTATAGTCAACTGCCTATAGAAATAGACCTAAGTGGGTTTGTGGTTAATTTGGTTTACAACTTCAAAGATTTCCATGTACCATGTTAACTTTCTTTGTTGCTCTGGGAACTGTAGCAAGGCAAGGGACTTACAGCATAGCACATACAGCTGTACAAATGATTCACATCATGTATTCTGAGAAGCAAATATAGAGAAGAGAAATCACACATCTGTGTACAACCCTTGAAGTTGTTTTCCTGACCCAATGGTGAGGTGGTTTTGTGAGGCTCAGCTATCCAAAGGCTTTATCACCATCTACACTTTCTACTGATTCTTAAATAATCATTTACTATCTATGTCTTTCAGAGTGTTTAAGATCTAAAATTCACCAAACAAACTACCATCTTTAGAAATTTCAAAAACATATGGATTATTGTGGTCTTTATTTTGATTTATTTTATAGGTTTATAAGCAGTAACAACTAATATGTTATTCTCTTTTACTTGATTGTTTTCATCTGTAACATCTGATTTTCTCTATGAACCATCAAAAGCTAGTTAGAATAAGAAATTAGCATACCAAAGTTACTTAATTATTTAGTTTTGTTTGATGCTGTATGATATAAGCATGCCAGTTTTTTAAAATAAGTTCAGCAAAACCAACCTGATTATGTGTTAGAGGGCTCTGAAAACGCTACCTAATGATGTATTGAATTCCACTGTGCTGATTGTTCTACATTTAGTCATTCCATATAGCTGACTTGAAAGGCTTGTGGTGGATTTAAGTTAGCCCTCCCAAAGAGCCTTGTTAGTACTGCAAAGGTCACAGAATATACCTTGGGGGGAGGGGGGATAAGAAACATGCCAGCCTAAGGAATTCAAAGCCAATGCCTAATTTCATGTACCATTGGTTTCACCTTCATTTAGCTTCTCTTTGGGCCCTTTCCTTGAAAGGGGAGTCCTATCTATTGCTTTATTTTGTCTTCATTATTACATTATCAATGAGGATATATTGAGAACAGAAGATAATTAGACCGTTTGATGATTTGACTGGAGAACACTCGATTGCATGAAGTTTTCCAGCCCAATACTCTTTACTGTACATTGTCAGCAAGAACACTTCATCTACCTCTAGAGCCTGAAGGTAGATGAAGTGATTTACAAATTAAGATACAGAAACCTTGGAGGTCTTTGGGGGACTCTGCAATTAAAACACTACTCAGCATTTTTTAGTTCATTAAGAAGTAATGGTTTCTTGTGTGCTTTATAATTTCAGGTAATTGGCAAAGGGGTCTCAATGATAAAGTAATCAAAAAAAAACTGAAATGAATTATAGATTATATAAACAATTCTTATATTAGCAGGTAAAATGAGTGAAGGAAGAATTTGATTACATGCCTCTGTTTGCAATAATTTTCCATTACAAATTTTCTCTGTTTCAAAGACAAATATTCTCACACAACACTTCCTATAACATACCGTGTAAAAATGAATTCATTCCAAATTTATTTCCCCTCTTTCCTCTGCACAGCATCTGTTTCTAATTTTCCATAATTTCTAATTTTAAAATCTGTAATGTCTCCTTACACTGAAACATAAATATGCCTTGTTTTTCTCTGTCTAATTTTTAAATTAATTTTTCTACCTTATTTACTCAAATGTGTGGTTTAGTAGAGAAAAATAATTCAATAACTTTGGAATGGACATATACAGGTAACTTGCCATCTTAGAAAGTGGTATATTTTTATTTACCATTTACATATAACTCAAGTTACATATTTATTTACTTATAGGCACATCACATAGATAAATGTACAAATCTGGGCTGATTGAGCTGCTTATAAAAAAATGCCTGAAGATTTTTCTCATGCTTATTAAAATACAAAGAGATGATAGCTCTCTCAGTTAGAGTACATGACTAGAAGTTCTGAATTTCCAAATCTTTGTTTCTTCCTTTTAATGCTTAAGAATGTTTCATCTTCTTTTTATTTCAAATATAAAATAATAGCTTATTTCATATATTAAATATAAAACAATAGCTTATTTTATATTTACTAATGAACTGAAGATTAAATGAAGGAAATGCATGTAAATGTGCTTGCAAATATTAAATACTTGGTTAATATTTGAGCAATGAATCCATAGAATTGAATCACATAGAAAAATAATCTAGTTTCTTCTAGATTGATGTTAGAAGAAAATTAAGAAGCTCGGCAAAACATCTTTCCTTCAAGGGGCAGAGCTAACAAATGAAAGATTCTCCTTGCATGACCTGAAAATAATCTAATATTTCCTGATTATTACACTAAGGAATTATAGCAGTTTCAGTTTTGATCCCTACGGAATAAGGGCTCACCTTTTGATGGTTGCCATTTTATGCTTTTTGTGCATAATAACAGCCTTGACATTTCTGGCACTCCAATGTGTCTTTCTTAATGTGAAGGAATCATCTGTGCATTAATGAACTGGTGTGATGTATCTGCCAAACCTTTCAAAGAAGCAATTAAGACTCGGTAAGAACGTGCATGAGTGGCACGATTTATTGTAATCTGAGAAGAAGATGTATAAACAAAAAGTAATTAATTTTAAAGGTGGCAAGCAAAGTGTACAGCGCCACAACCACATCCGTTGAACTACATCTAGATGGAGCATGATAACAACATGCTATTTTTTAAAATGTCTCATCAAACCTCAGCTAGTACATTGGGAAAAATGTTCAAATTTACTATTGTTTGAGATTGTTAAACTAAAACAATGGTGTATTGTTTCTATCTATCAAAGTAGGAAAAATTAGTCAAAGAAGAGAATGAATATTCATAGACTATGAAAAACACTATGAAGAATGGTTAAGTTAATGGAACACGATGCTCCTGATAGCAGAGTAAGATACAGTCCCATTCTTTGTTGACAAGTTTATAATATGTATTAGAAACCTAAAGAAGCTATATCCCATAATTCATAATATGCCTTCAGTAAATAAGCATTGAAATGGCATTAATGCCTGAGGATCACTATGACATTAATTAAATCACTTTTTCATATTTGACATTAAAGCAAATACCTCAAATATCCAACAATAAAGGGAAGATGAATTAAACTGTGTTAATGCACCAAAGAAATTGCAATTACCTCTTTAGGTGATATTTAATTACAAGCAATGCATTTTTCATGTATAATACAGTGTACATTTTTCTGTAGGTATAATGGATTTATATTTAGTTCTAACAGAGCTTATTTCTTGTCATATCTTATATTTTATCTCAATTTACAGGAAAAGATCATTTGGTTAAAGTAGCATTTTCAGGGTCGCACTGCTCATACATGATGGAACAAAACCCAGAATATGCATGATTAGAAAAAGACGGTGCAATTAACCCCAAAGTCTTGCAACCTATTCAGAAATACTGCAATATTATTCTTAGAAAACTTACTAAAAGCTGCTATGTGGAGATTAAATGCTTATCCTAGACTAATACAATCTATTTCTGTCTCCCTGCTCCTCTTTTCTACCTAATTGTTGCTTATTATACTTAATATTATATTAAAATTTACATGAACCTTTGAGGCACTCATATGTACCATGCTATTTTCTCTTACGTGTTAGACCCATGGTTTGCTTTTCTCAATGTTCCTATTGGCTAATTAGCTTTTGCCTTAGAGAGTCCATATTTTACAGATTTTAGCAATATCGAGTCTTCTCAGTTGAAAGGCTGTATCTTAGTGAGTGGGTCCCCATGGAGAGCACATCAATATAGTTTATTACATTGTAGTGGCTTCTAACACAGAGGAACATTAAACATTACAAAGAAAAATATACGTTCATATATAATCTAATCTTATCAGAAGTTGAAATATACTCACCCCATTCATCACATTTGAATAAGAATCTTGTGTATGTATATTCTGAAAAGGAATTCATTGTCTTTCAATTTTCTGAGGCACAGTAACAGTATATTTTTTCTTTGAAAGTGACCCTTTGACAGGTCTTGTCTAAAATGTCTTTTCAGATATACATATAGCATTTTATCCCTAATCTTATTCTTTCTAGTGAGGTGTAATAGAGTGTGAATTGATTGGGGGATTTGCTTAGTTCTTTCCTCTTTTCAAACTGGAAATGTTGTGATTACAGGGTCCAAAGAGGCCTGCCATTTGTAGTGTATCATCGGGAGAACACAGCGGCTGTTGATTAGCCAGATTTTAAGATATTCTGCTGAATAAATATTAAGTCAATGAGTGACTGTTCAGTGATTCTAATAAATATGATGAAACTAAATGAATTCTTAATTCTGATTAATTATGTTGGTCAAATAGTAAAGAAAGAGGCAGATTGTAAAAATTTAGACAGGCAAAATAAATATTATGAATTAGACAATTTAAAATTCTACTGTTCCTTATAAGATATATAAGAAAATGAATTATTGCTAAACATTATTTTCCATAAATATTGGTTTGCCCATAAACCAATGCTTCATTTATGTTGAATCTTTCTAATGCTTCAATGTAGGTAGCCTTTGGATTATAATTAGATTGTTTTTAAATGACGTCTTGAACTGAAATAAAATTTCTTCTCTCTCCTACCTTTCCTCCCTCTTCCAGGTATCCTACTTTGAATACAGTACATACCAACACTAATGTTGTTAAACTTTATTTCTTTGAAAAGTACATATACAAACATACACATATCTATATGTATGTAAAAGTCTCTGAATATAGCTTGCTGAGTATGTTTTCATTATTTCTGAATATATGGGTTTTGGGGCTGACCACTTTGCATTGTTTAAATGAAAAACTGTCTTACCTCTGAAACAGACTAATTCTTCTCCTTTGAATAGCCATTAGTCTAGAGGTGGCACCTTACAAAACTTACAGAATTCCATGTAAGTTTCATCAACACTGCCACTATGTTCATCAACACTGCCATTTTATGCAGACAGGTCTAGGAGACACTGTCTCATCAGAGCATACCTAGAATTGTGGCTCTTAAAATTTTCTACTTTATCATCCCCCTACTCTGGGGCATCAAAGCCTCCACAGGACCAAGGACCTCCCTTCCCACTGATGCCAGATAAGAGCTGCTACATAAAGAGCTGGAGCCATGGATCTCTCCCTGTGTAGGTTTTGGTTGGTGGTTTAAGCCCTGTGAGTTCTGGGGGATATGGTTAGTGGATATTGTGTTTCCTATGGGGTTGCAAGCCTCTTCAGTTGCTTCAGTCCTTCTGCTAGCTCTTCCGTTTGGGTCTTCTGGATCAGTCCAATGTATCTGTGTGCTAGAGTGGTGAGGTGGGAGTGGGAGAGTAGATGGAGGAGCATCCTCATAGAGTCAAAAAGGAGGCAGGGATGGGATGAAGAGATTGTGCAGGGGATACCAGGAAGGGGACTATCACTTGAAATGTAAATGAATAAAATGATTAACAAAAACAATACTGAAACTGCAAATAAATTTTTTTCTACTTTGTTTTCTTATTCTACTACCTTCTTCTTTGATGTTTCCTAAGACCCAGAAGTGATATAAATGTATCATTTGGGCCCAGAATACCCATGATCTTTGTTCCCTGCAGCTTATGCCACTGTGATTTATTTTCAGTGATGATCTCCATTTTCTGTAAAGAGAGGTTTATTTGGTTATGGGTGCTAATTACACATGATTGATATTTACTGTACTTTTACAGATATTTATATATACAGCATTTTCAGCAAATTTTGCTTTATAACAATGCAGATTCTAAACTTATCATTTGACATATATGTAACAATATGAAGGAATAGATATAAATATTTGTATATATATTTTATATATATTAAAGTTGCTATATATTATATACATATATATAATATGTATGTATATATATATATATATATATATATATATATATATGTACTGAATGTGCTGATAGAATTCTTAAGGGAGAAGGTGAAGTATCATAGGGGCATTTCAGATCAAAAGATGGATTAGGCAGTTTCTTTTTTCTTCCTCTGCTTTTATTTTTCACTTACGGGTGTTCATTCACTCATATGCATATCTCCTCTTTTGTCCTTCTCCCTCTCAGCATGTATTGTTGCAGAAAGGATGTTCTTTCCAGGTATGATCTCATTCCAATATTAGACAGTGTCCTTAAATATTCTTTATAACAGTGTCCTTAAATATTCATGTTTAAAAACTGTACTCCTTTGTATATTGTTATAGACAAATCTAACTCACTATGATAAGTGTACCTAAAAGATTATCATAGTAGTTTTCTATAAATTTATCAATCTATTCATATCTATTAATGAGCACATGGATACTAAAGTATGTTATAAATGTACACACAGAAAAATATTTTTAACACTATTTGGTATTTACTTCTGTGTGTGTTACTATCAACCATGACATGAAGTACAGAGAGAGAGAGAGAGAGAGAGAGAGAGAGAGAGAGAGAGAGAGAGGAGAGAAGAGAGAGGAGAGAGAAAGAGAATTTGTTTCATTCATTAACACAGTGTGTTAATTAACATTCTATGCAAAAAAATGTCCTAGCTAAAGACACTTAGGTAGAAAGAGTTTATTCTGGCTGACAGTTCCAGGTTATTATCTTCTAACCTAGGTAGTTCACAACATCAGAAGCTTAAAGAAGGTGATTATTTCCAATCTATAGCCAGAATGCTTTCTTCTAGTTAGTTTTGTTCCCTCATTTATACCATTTATGTAAAGAAATGGTACCGTCCCTGTGTCTTTTACTTCAACTAATGGAATCAATATATTTCTCCCTGGCATGACAAGAAGTTTACTCCCCAGGTGATTCCAAATTATACTAACCAGACAATAGTAGACAACATATCCAGTGAAGGATTTCCAAAAGTATATTATATTCCCTGAATGTTTGAGGCATCCCAATGTTTCTAAAGATCATAGATTCTGTAAGCACACGTCAAGCATGTTGCATTTATCTTAGTGACTATTTGACATAGCATTATTGGTAACATCTACATCCATTCATCCACTCATACCTCATGGTGGGGAAGGGATGTCAGGTACAACCAAAAGTTTCTGGTCAGATAACTTTCACCTTCAGGAAACAGAGATAGAAATGCTACTGCTCAACTTCTTTTTGCTATTGATTCAGTAAGACTCCAGCTTATCAGTACGATCACCACATTTAGAGCATTCCATTTTTAGTTAAGCCGTTTTTGACATCGTCTCTCAGACCCACCTACCTGTAGGTTTGCATGTGGTTATAAATCTCAAGTTATTAATCACAATTAACCACTAATATCTTATTAGAAAAATATCACTTCAAATTTAGTAAACTTATCCTTCTCAGTGACAATGATGTAAAATTTTCAGATGAAACATTTATCCTTTACTTCTTAATGATTAAACAGTTCTCTTTGAAAGTATTTAATATGCTTCTAAACATTATTTTTCAGCAAACTATACACTTTTATTTCTACAACTCAAGCTTATAAATGCCTGTGCTTTTACATCATTTATCTCACTGGATGTTATAGATCTCCAAATGAGTTTATGTTATTCATTTCAGTGTATCTTATTGAAATTACTGTTAAAGGTTCTCACTCTTTTAAATGGGACTGCTTATTTTAATAACTCTCATTGCTTCTTCAAAACTTAGCCATAATTCACACATACATCCAAAAGTGTGTGTGTGTGTGTGTACAATTTGACATGGATTGCACAAGTATATTAACTGGATGAATTCATGAATAATAGATGTGCTCCCAGTAAGTTTGGTAGGACATGCAAAATATATATCAGAATCAGATGGATAAGTTGGAATTAAAAACTGTAATACAGGCATTATTATATACTCTGTAGGTGTGTAGATAATTATAAGAAGTTCCCAAGTAGAAATTTGTAAATTTACATGGAGCAGCTTGAACTTATATCTGCTAATGAAGGGATATTTTAAAGCACTAGTGGCATTATAAAAGTATAGTATCCCTTTTCTGTATATATATACAAAACATGATCGCTCGGCTCTCCTATTCACAGCTAACAGTAGGGTTGTTTTTCTCCAGTATTATAGGTTGCATTTTATCTAGGACATAGTATTACTAGCAGGGAGAAATAAATAATACATTAATGGGTCATCAGTGATTTTTTTTTAATCCTTAATGATTTGCTTTATTAAGGAAATCAAGACTTGAGAGATGGCTCCCTCTCCTGGCATCTATTGGCACTTGCACACCTGTATGCATATATATCAACAAATACATATATGTAAATTTAGAATATGAAAAACAACTAAGAAGAAGGAAGAAATAAGATAGAATAGTCACTTAAGATAGAAAATAATCACTTACAGTAAGGACGGGAGAAAGACCACACAAATATGTATCTAGTTCTTGATGCTGAAGAAATGGCTACTCGAGTTATTTTTCTTCTAATAAAATCAACATGTTGAAAATATGAATGATAAAGTCTGGGCCTTGAAACCAGGAGGATAGATCACTGCCTTTGATTAGTAAGCAGGAGTGTGGTCAGTTCCCAGTGTCTGAACGGTGAACACTTTCACAGCACTATGTCAATATCTCAAGACTGTTTTCTACAGTGAGTGAGCTAAAGATAAAAAGAAAACAAAAGCTTATTTTTATCTAGAGAACAGACAAAAACATGGAAGTATGTTTAGAAAAAAAAACAGAGCTTGGTAATTAGTGTAGATATCTTCAGAACTCCTATAACTGCTAACCAGTAAAAACAGTTAAACAAAGTTTGCTAATGCAGAACTCATCTTGTCGACATTTTCTCTGAGAGATTGATGGTGGCCAAATGGTATTAGCCAGTAATTGTCAATGTATTTATTACAAAGCTGAGTAAATACAACAGCTCTGACTAGATGAGAACATGATCTCAGTGGACTGTAAAATGACAAAGCAGCTTTAGACAACGACACAAGGAAATTCCAAGAAATGTACTAGTACAGAATGTTGAAGCTATGTCCAGGTACAAACAACACTGGTTGTCTAAATAGGAGCTGTCCAGAGCTTAAATAGAACCTTGAGTCCTTAAAGCCTTGAAAAAACATTAGAGTAAATAGTACATATTTTAAAGTCATTCTTATTTGAAAGATTGAAAATATGAAAATGGGTTAGGCCACACATATATACTGAAAAAGAATGATGGGAATAAATAAATCCCATATTATTCACTACTAAGGGCCAACTAAAGAAAGGGCATTTGAAGAGAAGAATGAAAAAGAACATAGTTGGCTAGAGACTTCCAACAAATATCTCATGGCTCTTAATGTACAGCAGTGTAGTTTATCCGCACCACAAGTACCCATTAGGATCTATATGTGCCAAGTCCTCAGTGCTCGGCAGAAAATACGTGCTTTTTGATATAACCTTTGGGGTAGGTAGTTTATTCATTCTCTATAATCTATCCCTAGATCACCTCAGAACAGCTGAGGTTGCAAATATAAAGCACTTTATTTCAGCCAGCTTGGAATAGTTTCATTGAAATACCTTTGGTAACAGCCGTTGTGGGAGGCAATTACATGCTGCTTTATTAAACTTTGTCTGTACCTTCTGTAAAGTTGAAGTGTTAAAAAATTACACTTTTCCTGGGAAGACCAATATACTCAATGTGTCCTTGGTCACTGTAAGGGAAACTATAGTGCAATACCTCAGTAAATTTTCTCCATCTTTTTCATGTTACCATGCATTTACCTGGATACCATTTCATCTTTAGGATACACAGAAGAGACAAATTATCAATCTAGCTCAGATTTAGAGAAATGTCTTATAATTCCATTATTTAGTCTTATCAGGTTTCTTTTTATTCTTAATCTTTATATTTATAACATAATACCATCATCATTAAATTTCATCGTTTTATAATGTATTACCTGAATTTCTCCTCTCATTAAAAAATACATCTTATGTTATCGTTAATTTTGTTGTTTATAAACAATAAATCATACAGGATTCAGATCCTCTTCATTTTCTTTTAGACATAAATGTGTTGTGCTAACTAATAATGGAACCTGAGGATCAGATGACTGAAGCATAATACACTGCTTTCCATAGCAACTACTGTCTTTGTGTATGACTGTATGATTTGGTGGTAGATTTGTTCTTTCCCAAATCTTATAGGTACAGCCATGAGATGTTCAATAATAGCTGTGTAATTTTCCAGTTTCTTATTACAGAATTCATTAATTTTGTTTCTAGAGTATTTATTAGCTTTTTCCATTATCTCTTAGCTCTTTTTCTTAATATCTTTACTTTTCTATAGAAGATATGAAATTATACTTTTCAGAGTTTTTTATTTGTTGCTCAGGTATTAACAGATTTATCTTCATTATATTTTAATAAAAAATCTCACATGGTTTTATATGCATCTAGGCATCCATGTATGTTGGTACATAGATACTTATTTATAAAATATGAAACTTCTTAACTTTATGGGTCAATACTTTGATGTGCGGAGTGGAGAAGGTCAGAAAACCTTTATTTTAATAGCTGCTTCAGGTACTGTTGCATATCACAATATATTATTATTATTATTATTATTATTATTATTATTTAACAACAACAAGATAATGTTCATTTGCCAAGTTGAACAGTATTCTTTATACAACACTGTCTCCTGAAATTGACAACTTTATGTTTGACCTTCAAATATGACCAAGGTTTGTATATGTGACAAAAGCATGTAACAAATGTAAAAGTGTGTGATTTCAAATTAATCAGAAGGAAGTCAATCTAGACATGTTGTCCTCAACAAAAGAAAACAAACAGACACTATCAGGCTCATTTGTGGTGGAATAGTAAAAACAGTCAAACATTTCAACAAAGATGTGAATATTAATTCACAAGAAAAATATACAAACAAAAATATATTCTTTGTGGAATTATGTCCCAATTGCTTCAAAACACTTGAGCACAGCTCTACTCACAAGTAGGAAGGTTCATATTTCATAGTGGGTTTCAGCTCTAATGTTCTCAAAGGAGCAAAAAAGACCAGGCATGCAAATTATTTTCTAGATCTGTTCAAGTTTGTCTTAAAGATTGTGGAAACCATGATATAGAATGTTAATTTCTGTTTCTGTCATCATGGGATTCATAAAAGAAATTTATGAATTGCTCAAAAACAATGAAGATCAACTTAATATCCTGACCATTCTTCTGTCAAAGATTGCAGTGAAACATTGTGTTGCATGGAGAAGAGTAGTGGCTTAGTTAGGGTTTTACTGCTGTGAATAGACACCATAATCAAGGCAATTCTTATAAGAACAACATTTAATTGGAGCAGGCTTACAGAGGTTGAATCCAGTATCATCAAGTCAGGAACTTGGCAGCATCCAAGCAGGCATGGTTCAGGGGGAGTTGAGAGTTTTACATCTTCATCTGAAGGCTGCTAGGAGAATAGTGGCTTCCAGGGAGCTAGGATGAAGGTCTTAAGCCCACATCCACAGTGATTCACCTAGTCCAACAAGGCCATACCTTCTATCAGTGCCACTCCCTGGGCTGAGCCTTTACCAACCATCACAGGGAGAAACATCTGGAAGTTTGTTTGGGACACTTGTTTATAATGGGTATCTTAAAAAGCTATGCTTCAGCTCATGAAGGAAAAAAAAGAACAGAAAATGAATGGAGGTGCCAGCATTCCATTGGTTGCTTCCTAAACTCAATGAGAGCCTAAAAATGCATTGAATATGTGTTTCTGCAACTGAGAAGCTGGAATTGTTGGCTCCTAGAATTTAAAAACTTCTCTGTCAAAATACAATATGAAAACAGAAATAGGCCAGGAAATTTCAGATGCCATGCGCATGGGGAAAATATGCCACTTTCAAATTTAGTTTCTATCTCAGTGTTATGACAGATGTAAACAGATGGATAACAAACGAGCTCAAAGGTCACATATCAAAATTCTCATTAATGATACAGAATTCATAGGAAAGCCAACATAGAAAACCTTACGTCTTCATAATATGTATAAGTATCCCCATTCATGTTTACATGAACATAGAATGATTAACAATGTATTTTCAGAGCAAAGCTGTTTTCTGATCTTTGGTCCCTATGAGATTGGATAAAACAGACACACATATAATAGGAATAGAGGAAAGGTAGTATTAGGGCTTAGCAGAAGATAGAAGAGTAGCATAGCAGATCAATCAAGGCCAATGTACAACAGATCTAATAAAAAGAAAAATTATTGGAGGAGAGACAGTGAAACAGAGACAAAGATAGAGAGAAGGATCAGAGAAAGGGAAAGATAGACAGAGCCATAGAGTGAGTCATGATGGCAGGAACTTTTAAAGGGTGTGTGTGTGTCTGGTTTGGTGTCTGGTGATGATGTTCCTGCTTACTCTGAGTCACTGAAGATTGGCTGCAGGAGCAGCTTGTTTCTAACATGTACCATATTGCAGAATGTAACTAATAATTCTTTGTTCAACCTTCACTAACATATCATTCTGAACACATTTAAAACTACATTTTCCAATCACTGCTGTCTTATTTAGATTTTTATTGTGGAAAGAGACATCATGATCAAAACAACTCTTATAAAGGAAAATATTTCATTTGGACTGGCCTACAGTTTCAGAGGTTTAGTTTATTATCATCATGGTGGGAAACGTGGTAACATCCAGGTTGATATGGTGCTGCAGGAGGAGCTGAGAGTTCTACATCTTGATCCTCAGACAGTGGATGTACACTCTCTTGAGCATATATAACCTCAAGCCCACCTAAAATACACTTCTTCTAGCAAGGCCACATCTCTTAATTGTGCCATTCCCTGTGAGTCTAATTGGCGCCACAATTAATCAAACCACCACAACTACTGTAGAGTGAAAAATTATAAAGACCACTTTATGAAATATATACAGGCTTCTTCTTTACCCTAAACCTGAGCAAGAGAATGCAGGTTCCAGAAAGCAGAACTGAATGTAAGATTTCAGGCCTTCACTGCCCCAGGACACATTTTGGGTGGAGGGCGTTATCCCTGAATCAGAGGACACTTACTGGATTAACATACCTCAAGCCTCAACAAGAAGACATTCCTGACCACAGAGAAAGATGCAAGTCATCTGGGTGGTTCCAAGATGTAGCTAACTTTCCACTGTTCTTGGTCCCCCCCTGCCCCCAGGTTTTCCCAGTGTTACAGCCTGCTTATGTTCAAAATTTGTCCTTGCAAAAATGCAACCAATCATGTGTAACTGCGCGAAAATTCCTTCCTTTCCCCACCCCATGCTATAAAAAAGGCCCCTCAGCTTGCTGGCCTTTTGTTGAAATTCTGTTCCTGCATGGATGAGCAGTTTTGACCTTGGCTAGCCAACTCTCCCCAATAAACCTTTGCTGATTGCATCCAGTTATGGTTTCTTGTGATTTTTGGGTGACCGTGATTTTCTGAGATTTGAGTAAGGGTCTCCTGAGTCTGGGGGTGTTCACTACAAGGCTGCTTTTCTCAAATAAAGACAGAAGTTTTTGTCTTGAATTCAGCCTTTTTCAATGTCTGATTACTCACTATGGAACAACAACTACAATGTATGAAGGCAGCTATTTGAAAATGGCTGATGATAAAAAACTGAGACATTAATCACCAGCCAATCACTGGCAATAAGAAATGGGGAGTGGCAGCACCAGCTGAATGCCTGCTTGTGACCTTATGGGTACTCTGAGTCAGAACTATTTAAATGAATCTACTGCAGGTGGACACTCTCTTTTATGGCAATAGATTTTACATATACAACATTAATTTACTCATAATTTAGAGTTCAACTTTAGACACACAGAAAATAGTCTTTTCTTTCAAATAAGTAAAACCACTTACTTGAACTTGTTAAAAAGTCATAAGAGTCATTGTCTTTTATCTTTCATAGAAGAAAATGAATATTTTCATGTGTTTATTTCTATTGTTTTACTAAGTAGAGTACATTTGAAAAGTAGCATCATTCATCACTCAAAAATTAAGAAATTTTAATTTCCATTCTATTGTAAAATATTTAAGTTAACTCTAGAAACTCTAACAAATGTTTGATTAAAAAATATCTGTTAAATACAGTCACAAAGAAACCTACACTGTATAATATTCAATTATCTATACCTTCAGTTTTGAAAAATAAAATTATTTTTATAAGACTAAAATAAATAAGCTTCAATTACCATATACCTTTTTCTTTGTAATGCTGGCTTTCAAACTAAGAGCTTACAGTGCTCTAGGCAAACATTAACCATGGAGCATCTCTTGTGTGACAAGTTCCATTGAGGTTGAAACATTCCATACTACAGGAAAGTTAACAATTGACAATACCTTCAGGAATCTCCTGAAATTTTAAAGGACTCACTAGGACCCTCCATGACAGAGTAAGTGATAAAAAGCTGTGAATTCCTCTCACAGGAAAGAGAGCTGAGCCACAAAGAAACTGAGACAAACCGGGAACTAAAGAAAACTCTGAAGACCAGCCCTGCTGCTTGGGAGAAGCAGAAACCACCCAAGCTGCCAGGAAGAGGTTGGAGACAGATTGACTTGTAAAGGACACCTCCAACCTATTGATAATCTTGCAGTCTGTTCAATGTGTTTATGGTTCCCTAGTTTTTGGAAGCTGTTTCCCATGCTGCAGCGGGCTTTGATGAAGCAGCTGCCTGTGAGTCCTTTCTGCTCCTTTAAATAACCCCTAACCCATGTTCTTGTAAGTAACAACAATAAAACACATTGGTTCACCAAGCTGAATTCTGGTGTGCATGTTCAGCTTGCTTCTGCAGTTTAGTCTGTCTTGAGTGTCTTATCCAGGGTGAGTACACATGTGCTGCATCTCCTCCGGAAAAACTTTGTTACATAGCAGCACCCAAGACTCACCATGAAAATTTTGATGATGGTTCACAGTTTATGCAGGGTGTTAATTATTATTAATGTCAAATAGTAAATCCATGAAAATATTTTACTAAACTAGTAGCTGTAGAGGTGAACAGCAAAGTGGAGAATATTAATATAACACTAAAAAAAAAGACTATCACAGAAAAGAAGGACTTTTACAAAAACAGTATATTCCTTTCAGTATGATAGAATTTATCCAAACCATTATATAGTATTATTGTTTTTTAAACATACTCAGGTCAACATGCAAGTACAATTCTAAAACTGAAAGTTATAATTAATCTCTCTATGATACTGTTAATAAAATAATTGCTACATGTTTTATATCTAAAAATATAAATACTATACTTAACTTTCTTAAATTGTAGTGTATAATTAGGCGATATCTTTTATGAAACTTTTCAACTAACTTGTTTTTAATTAGTTTACTAGAATATGAAGCCAAACTTGCTTTAGGAGAGGAAAGGGACTTTTCAGAGTATAAAATTTGAAATGACAGAATAACAGGCCTGGCCTATTAGTTCAAAGCAATGTTACTAAAAGTGCATTAAGAAACCCTAGTCTTAGTTTACTTTGAAATGACCAAGGAGGGAGAAAGAGAGAGACCCTGCTATGTTTAATGAGTGTAAATGGTTGCAGCTAAAGACAAAGAGACTCTTTCAGAAAACTGGCAAGACTCCAAATCCCTCTCTTTTGTTTGAAATCTCCTTGATGAAGAGGTTATATGGGATTATACAGCAAAATGGCTCTTAGTAAACTCTGAAAAAAAAAAAAAACAATTTCAATTTTAGGACCAACTACTGCTAGGAGTAAGTTGCATTCAAGGCTGTTTCTTTCAAGAGGAATCTAAAGCCATTTAATACTGGCTTATTTCTGTTTTGCTTTCATGTAATTAATTTTGAACTGAAAGGACAGATTATACAACTGATAAACTAATAAAGTAATACCTCAAAGATTGATAAATGTATTAATTATTAATTAAATCCTGGCACTGGTTGTTATTCTGGAAAACAAAACTATGAAAGAATTTTCTCCAAATTAAATTAAAATCAAGTTTGTTCTTCAAGCAATTCTCTGCATCACTAATGCCATTGAAAACTACCTTACTATTGAAAGAATCTCATTCTTTTATAAAATCCTGGAAGATAAATTGATAATTTCTCCACAAGTAAAGAATTTTTTTTTTCTAAATCTAAGGAGAAAGAAAAAAATACTATTTATTCCATTGAAATTTCCTCTTCCCTAGATGATCCTGACTTATGTCAAGTTGATAAGTACTAATCAGGACACGCAGTATAATTATCAAGTTCAAACATATGAACAGCATGGACTTACACTGACAGGTGCTGGGTTGAGAAGTACAAGTATTCTGCTGAACCTTGATCAGACACAAGGGCACCAACTGATGTCTGCTGTGGTTTAATGTGGTCATGGGTCCCCTGAATTGTCAATAGATGGTGAGGTATTTTAAATGCTGTTTGACATGTAAATGATAAGTAGTCTCCTAGAGACAGGAAGAAGCCTTAATTAGATTAAAACCAGGAGGTTACTGAACCTCTCACCAAGTTTCCAGGTGTTGTTTCATAGCAGATCAAATAAGGGAAAAAAAATATGCTAACCAACTAAGTATGTAAATTGTTTCCCCTGCTCTCAAGCAACCCCAGAAGTGCAAAAACTATTCACTAAATGTGTGGACTACTCATAGAGTAACAGAAACTGACCTTGTCATTGAAATATTTCCAGATACAATACAGGCTTTGCTTCACCAAGGGAGATTATATATTTAAATAAACAGAGAACTGGAAAAAAAAAAAACAAAAACTGGATACCAAGAATACCACCTAGTTAAAAACAGACTACAGCTCTAAACAGATAAATCTAAAAGAGGAAACAAAAATGGCTGAGAAGCATTTAAGAAAAAGTTTCAAATACATAGTCATCAGGGAAATGCAAATCAGAGCTAATTTTAGATTTCATCTAACACCAGTCAGTATGGCCAAGATCAATTAAACAAATGACAGCCCATGTTTGGAGTGCGTGGAGTAAGGAAACAAACTGAACCATTGCTGGTGGGAGTGTAAACTTAAGCAGTCACTATAGAAATCTGTGAGGAAGTTCTAAAGAATCTTGAAATGGATGTCCCTCAAGACCCAGCTATATCACTCTTGAGCATGAACACAAAGGTGCTACATCCTGTCCAATCTAATCAGTAAGAAAAGTAGAAAGCTATATACACTCATAAAACAACACTATGTGGTAGTCTTGTTTAGGCTAAGTCACTATATTGATACCTGGATAAAATAAGGGAAAAATTTATTATGTTAAAGTACGAACATAGATCATGTTGGATTTTAAGATCATGATGATATTAAGCAATTTTTTTTTTTTTTTTTGAAGACACAGAGTACTTTTATTGCTTGTTAGTGTGCAGAAAGGCTGATGATGGTCTGTCTAGGACAATAAAAGTGCCCTCAGAGGATGTGGGCCATGTCACCAAGAAAGGGTGACTTCATGCAGCCAGTGCACAGCTGGTTCATCCAGAGGGGAGCCTCATGCTGCAGGGGTGTGCAGCACACAGGTAGAAAGTGAAGTCTACACGGTAGTTGAGCAAACAACTGAGAGAGGTCTATGTAGAGGTAAGAGAAGCTCACAAGGTGCCTGGAGAAGTAGGTAGGGATATTAAGCAAATTATCAGTGAACACCAGGCACTGGCTAGCATCTTCTAAGTCTTAGTAATGGAAGTGTGTGATGAAGAAAGAGAAAGGAATGTGAATCTGCTTCATTAAATAATTATGTTTCTGTTGGATTAATAACTTAACTTATGGGAGGCTACCATTTCTAAATTAGCACAACATAAGTGTTCTTTTAGTTTTTCAAGTGAAACCACCATGAACATTTATGTGTAGACTGGGAAGCAACATGTGATACCGAGTCCTTCTTTTCCATTTGCTTGCAGTTTATAGATCCAATGGCAACTTTGAGTAGGATTTTGAGCAAGAAAGAGGACTGAGTATCAGGAACAGGGTGTTTTTTATTCAATAAATCTTAGAATTGACTGAATAAAGTTTCACTCTTAAGGTTTAGGAGAGAAATAGTAATCTTGATTTGCAAAGGACTAAACTTTGAAAACAAACTGCGTAAGAAACAGACTACCACTTGTGAAATGTAAGTTTCTTGAGTTTCTCTCTTTCTCTTACATCCCAAAATAAAGAAGGGAGAAATGAAGCCAAGTCAACAACATATGGATGTTTATGGTGTGTGCTGCATAGCTGGAAGCTTTTCAGCTGCTTGAAAATAGACACATTAAAAAAACTAATAAATAAATACCATATCTAAGTGAAATGCTATAGAAGAAAGTAATAAAATAAATACTGGATGAGATGGTGAAGAGATCTGCTCAGAAACAGAGAGGCTAATTAACACTCCTCTCTAGCTCAGGAATGGCTCTGGAAGAGAGAGAGGCTAATCAACATTCCTCAGACAACAGGGAGAAAATATCTGCTGGTCTGGGCACATTCCACAAGAGGACCATTGGCCACCCATGGGCAAGGGAAGCCCCTGCCACCTCATTCCCTAAAGACCAATCAGTTTAAAAGTCACACTGTTTTGCAAATTATATTGTGCCCAGTCACTGTTTCTCTAGTCTACACCTTAAGCTGTATAAGAACCGACTAAATGGGCACTTTGGGGTTGCCACTCCACCTTCGGTGGAGGAGGACCCCAAAGTGTTGGATCATTAAAATTCCTTTTACTTTTTGCATTAGTTCTCATCTGAGTGGTTCACTCAGGACGTCTCCAGTAAACTAAGGGTCTGCGCCTTACAATGGTACTTCAGTTTCATGTAAAGCAAATGGTATACTTCCGTGTAGTGGATTTTGTCAAGTAGATGGTCAAACAGACCTATGTTATCTATAGACATTGGTCTTGGTCTTTCCTCATTCAACAGGTAATCAGAGGTTTCACAAACATACAAACAAAGCAGCCATGTTGTTAATACATTTTATTAAATTACAGAGGGAAAGGCACAACTGTCTTTCCCCTATTTCCAGTATACAACTGAACCTAAATACTAAATTATGGTAAGATTAACAAGAGAAAAAACATATACACTTAGTTCACAAATAATTTGTTCATTAAAGAAGCTCCTCAGAAACTAAAAAGCCACCTCAGGATTTAAGGGATTAATGCTGAGTTGGGCCACAAAAATATGAAATAGGGTAAAGCAAAGGGTGTAGTTTGAGATTAATGGTGGAATAAAAAGAGATTAGAAAATATATATGATAGTTTAGCAAGATATTATACTTTGATTCTCATGAAAGTCAGCCTCTAATTATTTATCATGAGAAATTTTACCCTTATTGACATATAAAGACATATTGCAGACAGGAATTAGTTTCTTGATTTTAAAAACATAATGAATGTCAAAGTGATCTTCTTGTTCCTACTACTATGAATTTATTCTTATATATTTAACTCAAAATAGTCAGTGTGATAAAGCTGCAGCATGATTTAGTAAACAATGTTCATAACTCTTTCTAAGTTACTCCAAATATGTAGTCGGTTAACCCCTACTCTATAAATACTGGAAAACTCCATCCTAAGCCCACCTTTAATAACCTAGTAATTAGCCACAAGTCACCAGTAGCAGGCAAATGTGACATAGTTCATTGTTACCAGGAGTCATTTCCACTCCCTGTGAGCATGCACTATACTACTTTAGAAGAGAAATTAGAGAAAGAAGTGAAGGAGCTGAAGGGGTTTGTAACCCATAGGTAGAACAACAATATCAACCAACCAGAAACCCAGAGACCCCAGGGACTAAATCACCAACCAAAGAGTACACATGGAGGGACCCATGTCTCCATATGAAGCATATGAAGGATATGAAGCAGAGGATGGCCTTGTCTGGCATCAATGGGAGGAGAGGCCCTTGGTCCTGTGAAGGCTATATGCCCTAGTGTAGGAGAATGCCAGGGAAGGCAAGAGTAGGTGGATGGGTGGGGGAGCACCCTCACAAAAGTAGGGGAAGGAGGAATAGAATAGGGGTTTCCTGAGGGGAAACTGGGAAAGGGGATAACATTTGAAATGTAAATAAATAAAATATCCAATAAAAACAAAAGAAAAATCCAGTGCCTTCTTTTCCTGGCCTCTCTTCTCTTCTACTCTCACTCAGAAGCAGCCTCTGTATACCCTTCTGGCAATAAACCTCTGGAGTGCGATCTGTTGCACATGGTATGATCTCTGCCACTGCACCATTTCTTGGCTCTGTTGTGTCAAGGTTCTCTGCCACTGAAGAGGTCAACCCAGGAAAATTCCACCAGACCCCTCCCCTCCTGGAAGAGAAAGGTCTCCAGAAGGGAGAGGCTAATTAACATTCCCCAGGCCACAGGGGGTGGGAACCAGATCATGTGGACAAATTCCACAGGTCAGATCATTGGCCACTCACAGACAAGGGAAGTCTTTGCCACTTCTGTACAGTAAAAAATTATAAAGGCCATTTTATGAAATATGTGTAGATTTCCTTGCCCTTAGACCTGGGCAGAAAAATGCAGGTCCCAGAACGCAGGAATGAAAATAAGATTTCCGGCCTTCATACCCCAGGACACTTGCTGGATGAATTACATTCCTCAAGCCTCAAACAGTAAGCCCACCTATGGGTGAAAGAGGCCTAAGGCAGGAAGACACATTTCTGACCAAAAAAAAAAAAAAAAAAAAAAAAAAAAAAAAAAAAATACAAGCCATCTAGGTGGCGCTGTGAATGGAGGAAGTGAGAAATGTTTTGTAATGATGGTATAGGGGACAGTGACTTGGTAAGACCACATTTTTGAGAAGAATGAGTGTGCAGAGTGATTTTTCACATGACTCTAGATCATTTGGGCTAGATTCCTCTGAAATGTTCCACTGTTCTTGGTTACACCTCCCTCCCTTGGTCTTCCCAGTGCTATGTTCAAAATTTGTAAAACAACCAATCATGTGTAACTGCACAAAAATGCTTTCCTTTCCCCATCCCATGCTATAAAAGACCCCTTAGCCTGCCATTCGAGGCCAAACCTTGCTCTTGGAGCTAGAGAGCTTGTGGTTTGACCGCTGGCTAGCTTCCCTAATAAAGCCTCTGCTGATTGCATCCAGGTATGGTTTCTTGTGATTTTTGGGTGGTCGTGTGTAACGCGCGCCCCCAAAATCCCTTTTCGCCCGCGAATAAGGACAGGAGGCGATACGGGTTTACTGCCACGAGGAACTTTTTACTACCGCACACGATAAAGCGGAAAGACCCAAGAAACCGGAAGAGGGTCCCTTAAATACACCCTAGAGTGACGTATTCACTTCTGAAGGGCTGCTTGCTCACTACCCAGTATTACGCCTCGGGATAGGCCAGTGGTTTGGCGCTCTTTCTGCCTAGCAGCTGCGCAGAATGATTGTTTACTGCTGGGGAACCATGCGGCCAGCGCCATGTTGGAAAACGCACGTGTGCAGCCACAGCGGCTCACTACATCTCTCCCTGTTTAAATTATTAATATGAAACAGCCTTTTGCCTATTAAATGTAGTACCAAATAAGATTCGAACTCAAACCCGATCAAGCAAACTCCATCTTGGGGGGGAGTAAGCGATCAAGAGCTTATAGCCCGAAGATTTTTTCCTTACCCTTCCAGGTGCCATGGAAACGAGTCCTCTGGGTGCATGGGCTAAGGAAATATAAAGAGAATTGACACCCATCCCTGTGCAATGGAGTATATATATAGCTCCCAGGAGTGCAAGGGCTGTCAACCTATTATCTGGTATCACAATTATTTAGGCAAGAGCTGACTGGACAAGACTTCTCATCTACCCAGTGCAAATGAGCCGAGCTCTTGGGGTGCATAGACTGAGAATGTCTCTGTCATAGGCTATTTCTAGCCTAGATCATCAAATTTCAGGGAGGATGCTTGCCCCAAGGCTGCGCGTGCTTAGGCTTAGAGCTACCTTGTCACGTTTTTGCTGGGCTTGAGCTTACAAACCATCCATCTATGAATACTAGTTCACATCCTAGAAGTGTATCACGCAGGCCTATTCCGGCTCTTAGGAAAGAAAGAAAGAAGGAAAGAAAAGGCAGAAGAAATTTATTTTTAAGAAGTAAAATCTCCACGGGCAGCAGGTTTCATCCGCTGGAAATCCGAGCTTGTAATCACGGCTGTATCTGGTCCAACTTCCCATTCCACTTTCCTTTTAAGTAAGCAGAAAGATTATGGCTTTAAATAAATGTATCATTCACAAATCTCAGAGGTGAAATACCTGGATATGGGGTCATTGAGACACAGCTCATTTGAGCCATATCTGCGAGCTGTATCAAGTGTGCTTGGAGCGAATAAACTCTCTGATTGACCAACACATCCACTTTCTGTGGGAGGGTCAAAAGCCTCAGAGGTTTTTTCTGAAATTTGATTAGCAACAGTAGCTGCTGTGATTTGATTAACCATGTCTGAGTCAGCTGTTACAGCTGCAATTTGTAGGGATGGTAATAGCAGCGATAAGGGCTGCAGTTATATTAGAATCTCCTTTCTTGTCAGGATAAAATCAAGGTCTCAGACGTCTGAACGGGGATAGGGATCAGAGTGGTAAACTGGCTATTAGACCTGCTTATAGAAAAGCAGACCAGCACTGTAATATAAGGCGAGTTACATTGGTACAAGTTAGCAGCAGCAACGCCTTTTAAGAAGGCAAGGGCATAGGTTTTTGAGAAGCAGATAGGTTAACCATCTAAATTTACTGTATATACTAGGAACCCGATTTTGGAGAGTCCAAATGGGAGCTGAGAGCGTCTGCAGATGAATCCTTCGGGGGGTCCTTTTCAGGAACCGCGAGTCGCCGCGTCAGTCGCTCTGGCAGCCAAAATGGATTGTCTTCCCCCTGTGGAAACACACAGACCGCTCCCCGGGATCTTATTAAAATAGGATCCGGGCCTTTCCATAGACCAGTCAAAACATCTTTCCATTCAAATAAGTTTTAAGGGTGCGGTGAGCACGCTCAATGATGCCCTGTCCCTGGGGGTTATAAGGAAGACCCGTCAGGTGTGTCACTTCCATATGGCGACAAAATTGTTTAAATTTTTGAGAAGTGTAGGCTGGCCCATTGTCCGTTTTAAGGATTTTAGGCTTTCCCCAAGCACTCCAAGCTTCGAGGCAATGTTGAATAACATGGGCCGCCTTTTCTCCGGTCAAAGGAGAGGCAAATATAACTCCAGAACAAGTATCAATAGAAACATGCAAATATTGTAATTTACCAAAGGATGGGATGTGGGTAACATCCATTTGCCAGATTTGTAAGGGCCTGATTCCCCGAGGGTTAACTCCTGTATGGGGAACAGGTAGGAAATGACAGCAGTTTTGGCATTGAGTAACAATATCTCTGGCCTCCCTTCTAGAGATGTTAAATCGACATCTTAATGTCTCAGCTGTCACATGAAACCTTTTGCGAAAAGCTTTAGCCAAATCTAACTTTGGCGAAAGGGCAATTGCAATTAACCTTGTGGCTCGATCTGCCAGGTCATTGCCACGGGACATAGGTCCCGGTAAGCCTGAGTGAGCCCTAATATGAGTTATAAAGACCGGGGATCTACGCTTAGCCAGGGTAAGCTGAATCTTTTGAAAAACTTCCACAAGTCTGCTAGATGTCTTAATTAACCCAGCAACTTCCAATGCTTTTACTGCATTAACCACATAGAAGGAATCTGAAACAATATTTAAGGGACCTGGAAATATTTCCAGAACCTCTGACACCACTAAGCATTCCACCATTTGAGGTGAGGTTTCATGATATTGTTTGGATGTAACTTTATCATTAACCACATAGGCACCTATTCTTGTTTTTGACCCATCCGTATAAACTACCATTCCATCTGGGAGCGGCTCCTGAGCTGTAGAGCTCAGTCTGCATTGTCTTAATTCAAATGTAAATATTTTTAATCTCCCGCCTGTTCTCTGAGGCCTGAACTGCACATTTTTTTTTTTTTTTTAACTTTAAATTTAAACTTTAAATTTTAAAAGACACGTGTTGTATCTTTTTTCTATAAACATAGGCAAATCAAAAATTTTTAAACTCTCGGTTGAATTATCAACTGTAGCCAATGGAATATTGGCAGTTTAACTATGTTTTTAAGCCTCTTTTTTAATGTTAGAGTATAACCATATTTTTGAGAAACAAAACCAATCTTTAACGATGTAAGCAATTTATATTCTTTAAAATCAACATCAAGTAAATTACCTTTATGCTATAAAGTTTTGCTGCCAGTTCTTATATGTAGATGCACGATAGTGCAGCTTTAAATATCTCACCAAAGAGACACTGTTCTTAAATCTTATCTTTACACACCTGGTTTTTGAATGACTCCAACCCTGAGTCACCAATCTTAAGCCAGCCTTTTTTATCAAGGTTGTAAACCTTTTTATCATATCCAATAACTTTAGGCCAATAATTTCTAAAAATCAGTTGGAAGCAAAAATGAAATGACAACACATCTTATATATTTAAACCAAACAAAATTTCTCGATTTCTCTAGCTGTAATTTTAAGATAAAAGCACCTTGTCACTTTGATTTTTCTAGGACAAACTCTTAACTTCCTTATTTAATCCAAAAACATGTTGGTCCCTAGAAAAGGCAGCCTTTCCAGCTGAGCTCAACTCTTTAGCCACTGCTCTGCTTATTAAAACTGCCTTTGAAAACCAAGTTAGACTAGACCAAGTGTTGAATCAAGCAATTTTAACAATCTTTTAAACATTAAACATAGAACATGAAACATAGACGACCAATCATTCATACGAGACACGTGGACAGAAAATACAATGAGACACACGTGGACATTGGTGCACCAAGGACAGGATAATAAACAAAAAAGCAGAACTAAGGATTTCTCTTAGTTTCTCTTATACTAAGGCATCTCCTGGAGTCATGGCGGCTGTAGCTAACCTCTCTACTTGGGCTACAGTAAAGTTAGCTCCAATTCCATATGCGCGCACTGCTTCCGCTAATTCTTTGACCTGTCTATAATCTACGGGAGCATAAACGCGGGCGCCTTCTGCCGCTTCAAAGACCGGAAATGCAAGCTGTAGCTGCCTCTGATCCGCCGGGCTGAGGAATGAGTTAGGGCCTCCGCCTGAATCGTAAGTTGGAGGCAAGAGTGGGGCTGAGGAATTCAAAGGCTTTCTTAGTCTTACTTTGGGACCTCCAGCCTTAGTACAGGCCGCTGGTTCCTGCCCCAGGCCCTCTTCCTCTCCTTGTGTTAGATCTTCCTCGGAGCTGCTAAGGTGTATGGAAGCAGGCTCCTTAATTGGGTGCGGGGGTTCCCGCTTCTCTTCACCAGCCGGTGAAGGTTTGCTAGCTTTAACAGGCCCTGCAGTGGCCTGTATCCCTCCTGAACATTCTTTCCTATAACCAAACTCTCTGGCCAGTCTCTCTCCAGACTTCTTCGTCTGTTTCTCTTTTCCCAACCCTATGGCTGAGCACCTGTTGCCACATCCTGGTTCTGATAGCTTAGAGCAGACCTTTTTTGAAACCTCTCCACTCCTATTAGCTGTGCCTCGAGCTAGTTCCTCACAACAAAAATAGACTGCCAACAAAAACCACACAAGGCCAGCTACTATAGCAGCGGCAGTGAATGAAAATTCGGTCGCAACAAAGGTCTCCACGCCAAGCATACCTTCCAGGATGCACCTCGAGTTCCGCAGTTTGTAACCCGTCCCCAAGCTTGGGTGGTCTCCCGCAGCGCCTTAAAATTTCCCGGGTTAATCGGCACCAGATGTAACGCGCGCCCCCAAAATCCCTTTTCGCCCGCGAATAAGGACAGGAGGCGATACGGGTTTACTGCCACGAGGAACTTTTTACTACCGCACACGATAAAGCGGAAAGACCCAAGAAACCGGAAGAGGGTCCCTTAAATACACCCTAGAGTGACGTATTCACTTCTGAAGGGCTGCTTGCTCACTACCCAGTATTACGCCTCGGGATAGGCCAGTGGTTTGGCGCTCTTTCTGCCTAGCAGCTGCGCAGAATGATTGTTTACTGCTGGGGAACCATGCGGCCAGCGCCATGTTGGAAAACGCACGTGTGCAGCCACAGCGGCTCACTACAGTCGTGATTTCCTGAGACTTGAGGAAGGGTCTCCCTAGTATGGGGGTCTTCACTTCATTTCCTAAAGACCCATCAGTTTAAAAGTCACATTGTTCTTCCAATCATATTGTGTCTAGCTGCTGTTTCTCTATGCTACCCCTGAAGACTGTATAAATGTCCACTGAATAGCTGCTGGGGGAAGGGGGGCGTGCCTCTTTTTTTGGATGCAGGATGACCTTATAGTGCTGGAACATTAAAATTCCTCTTGCTTTTTACAGCAATTTTCATCTCATTTGAGTGGTTCACTCAGGGGGTCCAGTAAACAAAGGCTTGTCAAAGTCTTACACCACTAAATCTTAATCTAAGGGTTAAAGAAAATTCAGAGATCTAACCTGTAAAAATGGAAGGCAGGAGTCTTATGTCTGATTAAACTTTGAACAAAGGCCCTATGAAAAGGGTAAATTACTACAAATAATAATTGGTAAAAGTTCTATATATTTCTAGACTTTCTCCTAGGTAAATGGTTAAAGGTGAATATGTTATCAGGGTATATTATGCATTCAACCACAAGAAAAAGAATAAATCAGAGCTTTGATTAATTAAAATGCAAATTTAGAATATGTGTCTAGCACAATCGTCCTGAGAAAATCTTCATCCAGCTACTGAAGGGAACAGATGAAAAGGCTTACAAACATTAGGCTGAACTAGATGAATCTGGTGGAAGAGGGAGAGAAAGATTGTAGAAGTTAGTGTGGTAAAGGACAACACTGCACACATACACACACACACACACACACACACACACACACACACAAACACAACATGCAAAGGCCAACATAATCAACAATCACCTAACTAGGTTTCATATGGGCTTATAGAGACTATTTAATAATCAGGAAGCCTGTGTGGGTCTAAGCTAGGTTCTCTGCAGATATGTGTCACCTGGTGTTCTTGTGTCACTTCTAATGGTGGGAATGGTAACTGTCTCTGACTCTTTTGCTTGCTTTTAGAACCCTTTTTCTCCCACTTCAGTTGCCTTATTTAGCAATAATATGAGGGGAGGTACCTAATCTCATTGCAACTTAATATACCATATTTGTTTGATATCCCTGGAAGACATACTGTGCTGAAAAAAAAAGGAGGAGGAATGGATTTAAGAGAAAGGGTAGGTAGAATAGATGGATTTAAAGGAGAATAGGGAGGAAAACCTGCAGTAGGGATGCAATATATGAGAGAATAAGGAAAAAAAACAAATTTAGATGTATGTGGTAGTTTTAAAGAGAATGACTCATATATTTGGAAGTTTTGTACTAAGTTGATGGAACTTTTGGAATGGATTGGAGATGTGTCACTGGGAGTGGGTCTTTAGGTTTTAGAACTCATACTATTCTCCTTTAACTCTCATATCTGTGGATAACATGTAAACTCTTAGCTGATGATCCCTGAGCCATGCCTGCTGGTATCTCTTTAAATGAAGGATATTATTTATTATACAGTTTTTTCAATATGAGAGAGAATCATTCCTAGTACATATAAAATAACAGCCAGATGACGTCAGGATGCTGAGTGAATCATTTTCTTCATTCAGTTCAGAAATAATAAAGTTCTGATTACAAACAAACAAGTTGCACTTTTTATTACATATTGTGATATAGTTTAAGATATATTATAATACAGATTTTGTGAAAAAATACCTAATAGCTTCTCAATTATGTAAATTCAGAGAAGATATGAATATTGTTTTTTATTCCTACAAGTCTAGTTCTGTCTTATTCGTTCTCCTTTCTCCAATCCTCTGCTATGTTGCTACTATTCTCCAATATTGTTTTTTTTCTTTTCTTTAAAATTAATCATTCAATTCATTTACATCTCAAATGATATCCCACTTCCTGGTTACCCCCTCCACTCACCCCCCCATCCCACATCTGCTGACTCTTCCCTTTGCCTGTATGAGAGCACTCCTCCACTCACCCACAGTCTCCTGCCCAACTGCTCCAGCATCTTTATACACTGGGGCATCAAACTTCCCCAGTACCATGGGCCTCCCCTTACGTTGCTTTCAGGCAGAGCCATCCTCTGCTACACATGTATCTGGAGCCATAGATCTCTCCCAGTACAGAGGTTGGTTGGTATTCTAGACTCTGGGGCAACTGGGTGGTCAGACCAGGCTATGTTGTTCTTCCAATGGGGTTTCAATCCTTCTCTGCTCCTACAGTTCTTCTGGCATCTCCCTCACCAGGTTACCTGAGCTCAGTCTGATGACTGGCTTCAAGTATCCACATCTACATTGGTAAAATATGCATATTGTAAGGCAGTAGATTAGTCTTCTGAAATTTTAATAATTTATTGTCACATCCTGTCTGCAGAAACATTATTTTTGTTGCAATAAATACCTTATTATTTATATAGGTTTAATATGCAAAATGGTATTTTGCATTCTATAGTTTCACCTAAGAAAATTATGTTGCATTGCAATGGGTTTCACAGGCATTTAATTTCTATAAGAATTAATTATATATTTATATACTCACTATCCATTGGAGGTCATGAAATTCTATGTTGTTATGAATAAGTTGTCTCATTTTCTCACTAGTTCATAAAGGGTACAGATATTCTACCATATGCACAAATTGCAATTTTACTTTACATGTTAATCTATGTATCTATATTACATATCAATATTTTCTTTTACTTTTAATAAATCAGCTAGATTGATACTCAAAATTACTAAAAAATTGAATTATATTAACTTTAATTTTCACAGGTAAAAACATTTAATCACCTACATTTATATAAATTATATATTATAATTACTCATGTACATTAAATTGGGAAACAAATTTCTTAATATTATTGTAGAATAATTTAATAAAATCTTGATTTAGATTGAACACTTAACATAGTTAAATAAAAACTGTGATATTTTAATAATTTGATACGGTTTATATTAAAACTCACACAATTTTATGCAAATTCTAATTCTATGCAAATTAGTTACTTTTGTTGGAATAATAACATTTAATATCAAATATTACTATGAGTAGGGAGTTTTCACTCTTAGAACTTTTATAACTTTTCTAAATAGTGGGTCAAATGTTGCAATACATGAGTTTACAGAAGACTGTTTTTTTAAAGCACTATATATAAGGACTATGATATATAGTCCTCCATAGGATCCTGTCCTCCATAGGATCATAACCATCTTATTAGGAAATTCGTTAGGAAAGCATGTTATGCTCATACACTAAATTCAATAAAGATATGCAAAACAATATTTGTAAGTATCTGAGAAAAGCATCTTTAATAAATAAGCACACCTACTCCTCAACAAAGATCTACAAGCAACTAATAGGAGCAACATTACCCTCTCCCAGGAATGAAAACCTTTAGTGATTGTTGAATGCATAGTGGAGAGTTCTGAAACTATTTACCAACACACACACACACACACACACACACACACACACACACACACACACTCACACACTCACACACTCAAAGAAAAAGAGCCTAATCAAAGTGGAGAATTAGTAGCTCATGGACACGCATCAGATCTGGGTATCTTGGAGAGTCTGATGAGAATAATATTAAAGGAAGTGATTTAATTGTAGTTCATTTGAAAAGTTTTAAGGAGAAAAAAATAAGATAAAAAAATAATAAAAATACCAAAAAATTAAAAAATAATGACCAAAATATCAGAGTGTACTACATAGAATACTTATTCCTTTAAAAAGGCAAAGTACCTTTTATTATATATTATAACATTTAATAACATATAGTAAGGTAATATATATTGTTAATTGTTAATTAATGATGACTCGGAGATATAGTACAGAAGTATTGATATATTTAAATATAACAAATAAAAAACACTAATCACATCAATATTATGTATTATTTTAAAAATTTGACCTAACTAGATTGAAAACATAATTTTTTCATTTACCTATATAGATGTTAAACATTTTGGAGCTCTGTTCGATGTATTAGACACAGAAGATGAGAAAAACTCAAGCCAATGTCATTTCATTACAATAGAATATAGTTATGGCTACAACACATTCAGAGGTATTCAAATTATTTGATGCCTGGACCTTTAAAATTTGAGAGTGAAAATAAGTTCTACTTTTTATATTCTTCTACTAAATGAAAATCTACGAATATCCCTCAGTGAGACCCTCACACTAACAGAATTTAGTTAAGATATTCCTCCTTAATCTCCATAATACTTCTAGTTTTATAAATACAGGTAAGTAGATTTTGACAAAATATATATTTGCACTAATGATTTCAAGCAGAAAAGTCCAAACTGTATTAAGGGTTGCAAATAAAGCAAATCTGCTGCAGGCACATTCTCAAATTTAGAATGTATTTTGTACTTTATCCTTCATTTGTGCTAGTGAATTAAGTGGTATGAATAATTAATAAAACCAGCTTGAAACTGGATTTTAAATGAAAAAAAAATTATCTACTCCATAATAGTGTGAAAACTTCATGAAACAATAACATCAATGTATCACTAAATATTACAAGAAAACAGTACTCATTATTATTTTACTATTTATGTACTAACTCTTCATAACAATTGTGGATAGCTGGAAGTTGAGGTTTGGTCTTCTAGGTGGTTTGGATATGGAAAATGGGGCTACTTGAAGGTCTGGCCTCATTGGAGGAGATGTGGCCTTGATAGGCAAAGTGTGTCACTATGGAGATGGGGTTTTGAGGTCTTCTCCTATGCTCAGGCTCTGCCAAGTGCAAGAAACCCTCCTCCTGGCTATCTTCAAAATACAATCTTTTTCTTTGGATCAAGATGTAGAACTCTAGGCAACCCCAGCATCATGTCTATCTGTACAAGGTCATGCTTCCCACCATGATGATAATGGACTAAACCTCTGAATCTGTTAGCCAGACCCAGTGAAATGTTATCCTTTATAAGACTTGGTTGGGGTGTCTCTTCACAGCAATAAAACCGAAGCTAAGACAGTCTTCCTTAGGAAAGAGCACAGCAGTTGGTTGTCCCTGCCAAATGGTAAGCCCTGCAAACATACATCCAAGTCACATAATGTCCTCTGAGCAGGTTCTATTTACTATTATGTATGGATATAATAACAATTACGAGATCAAGACACTGTGAATTTGAAGGAGTTTGGAAGGGTGTATGAGAGAGTTTGAAGAGAGGAAATGGAAGGGAGATATGCTGAAATTAAAACTTCAAAAATAAAAGAGGAAAACAAATAGCAAAAAGAAACACTTGCAAGTTTTAACCATATGGTATGTCACTTGATCATGTCAATACTGAATGGCATCCTGATCTGCTTTTACAAAATCAAGTTTTGAAGCAACGTGGAACTTCCTTTTATATCGCAAAATGGCTCAAGCTTGTCTAAGGAATACATGATAGAATGTTTGTAATTAGTGCACCAGTTATTTATATATAGAAAAGAATGCAAACAAAGAAAATTTAATGTTGAAAAAGAAAATGGAACCACAGGTGCCTTAAATGCTCTAATATAAGTAAGCACAACACCGCTAACAATACGCTACCAATCTTTCCTCACTGCGTGATCATATTTAATTATATTTTGGTATCATTTTGACTTATTTTTATGATAGAAATCATGTATTTTTGTGTTTATTGCTATTCATTTAGCAGTAGCACTTGCTTCATCTTAAATTCCATATATTTTTTTTACAGGTGCTTTTTTATGATTTATATTTTATAACTTTTATACTTTTTATAGTCCAGGCATTGTCTCCCACCTGGTTCCCCCTCTCACAGTTTCTCATTCCATTCCTCCTACCCACTGATTCCAAGAGGATGCCCTTTACCCTGCCCCTCCAGGCTTCCCCACTACCTTGGGGTTCAAATCTGTGCTCTTTTTAATAGTGAAGAAAATATCCAGATTAACTACACATACATATACTAAACACATGTTAAACATATTAAATATTTATTTTTTTATTATGTGCCGGTGTGTGTCTGTGGTTCTGCCTAGGTGCATGTACTCCCCAGCTGCTTGTGACTGCCAGATATTTCAGTTTATCTGGAGTGGAATATAGATGTTTATGACATAGGTACAAGGAATGTGCTTTTTAACCACTGAGACATCTCTCTAATCCCTAACAAATTCTAACAGCTCTTAATTCTGAATCATCATGGTCATATTAATTTAAGTTTTTTTTTTTAAATATGCATTCAACAGTAAAATATGCAAAGTGACGTTTTTCAATTTTCTATTACTGAAAATAGATCTTTTAAATGTAACATACTTAATTACAGCGTCCTCTCTCAGTTCGTTCCATATCCTTTCCTTCTGGCCTCTCACCAAAATCCACAACATTTCTTTCCTGTTCTCATTCCAAACCAAACAAAGCTCATAGATCTTTTAAATTAAAAGTAATAATAAAATAAGATAAAACAATCCAAATTAGGACAAATAAACATACATAAGAAAAAGAACCAAAAACAAAAACAAAAAACCCACATGTAGACACAGAGGCACATAGTTCACCCACACAGACAGCTCATAAAAAGAATCATTTAGTCATAATGTGCGTACAAAGGACCAATGAGATCAAACAACAGCAACAACAAGCTGCAAAAAATGGCCCCATAATTACTCTGAAAACACAGTAATAGTATTGGTGGAATTGATTTGATGGCCTTGGGGACGGTTATATTCTTTTCTTTGATTGTTTGGATTATATGTGTCAGTAGTATCAAAGGTCAAAGCAATTCAAGCTATAGTAAAGCCTTTATAATATTATTGCATTATTCTTTAATCGTGATTTAGCATGCATATGTACTATCATAAATGTCTATAATTAAGGAGAAACTTTTCATCATAAAATACTTGCACATCATAATGACCTCAGTTTAAAAATATAAATTAAATAGAAAAATGAACACCATTCACACATGACGTAGGTCAAAATAGAAGAGTGTGAATGGACAAAAATTCAAATTAGTTTAGTACAATCATGGTGTCCTCTGTGGTACACATTGATGCATTTTAAAAGGCCTATATTAAGTATTCCATTCATAACTTAATTTCTATATGTTTATAAATTGTGAAACACATTTAAATAAAATCTGGAGATAAGCAATATGTTAGCTTGCCTTGTGCCAGTTTTGAATACTAAACGCTTCTGGGTAAATCATGACTCAGATCATCTCTATCACTCACCTGCTCAGTCATCCACAGTTCTCTCTGAGTGTATATAACATCACTGGCTCACTTTTCTAGACTGCATCAGTCACTGTCGCAAGCCTTTAAATATTTTACACGTGTTTTCCCTCACACATTTATGCTCGAATGTTGTCATGTCTATAGAATTGTTGTATAAACAAATGAATGTTCAAAGACATGAAGCCAAAATGAAAAGCCATGGCATTACAGAGATCCACATCAAGAGTAGACAGCCTAGAGAACTAGAATAGAACCAAACATGAAGGCAAATGAAAAAAAAAAAAAATTGATGAAATGATTCCTCATGGCATTCTGCTACACTCATAATTGGTGCCTTGTCCAGACATCATCAGAAACATTTGCCATGGCAGCAGATGGGAGCAGGTGTAGATACCCACAGCCAGAAATTATGTAGAGGCAGAGACTTAATTGGAGGTCTCTGTCAGGTGCTTTTCTTCAGAACGTGGAGAACCCTGTGGGAGAGAGGAAAGATGACAGCAATCAGAGGGACAGAGGATAGCAGGAGAACCAGATGCACTGAGTCAACTAGGCAGGGCTCAACTGTGGTAGGATGTACTGTATGAGAGAACAATCTATTAAAAAAGAAACAAAGAATTATCACTTTTATTTGAACATCCTTTATGTTTATGAAAAACTCCACATAATTCATATTGCATCCCTGTATCTTGAGAAATTATTTTTCGAAGCCATGTTCTTAGAGTTTTTTTCCACAGAATTAAGGGCTGTTCTGAAGGTCCCTGGGTTTAGCATTTTGCTGAAACATTAGCCACACCTTTGTCTCTCAGACTCCTGTTATCTCTGATTATCATGGAGTCATTAACATTTAAAGGGAGGGCATTCCTTGAAGGAGGAACTAAAAATTTATACGTACATTTTATACAAACAAGCCTTCTACCCACAGCAGCCATCAATACTCATGGAGGCCCACACCTGGCAGCCTGTTCTAGGGGCAGAAATCATGTCATTCCGTCCATACCAATGCCATGCTATGCCAGTCCTGGACCCGGTACCTTGGCACCTTTTTCTTTCTCTCTTTCTTTCTTTTTTCTTTATGGTCATTGTCATGAAATAAGTGCCAACTAATATATGGTTCTTGAGGCAGAATTTTTTTTTTTTTAAGTAACCGCACAATCAGCTGTTGCTACATAACAAACTTGCCTAAGAATTCGTTTTTGCAAAGGGCTAAGTTCATTTTCCTCAGTAATGCACATATGAAGTACAAAATCTGACTTATGAGATGAGGCAAAGAAAACTGAAGCAGATCTAAGAGGTATCATTCTAGACCACCTTTCCTGGCAACAAGAACTATTAAAATAAAAGAAAAATAAAAACAAAAAACAAAATAGTAACAACAGAATGAATCACTCACCTGACCCGTAATGAAGTACAAACTTCCAAGAGCATTGAAATAAAATTATATGAAATGGATACATCTGACCTGCTCACTTGGAAAAAAACCTGTTAGACGTTAAGTATTGACCCGTAGAGTGGCTATGTACACAGCCAGAGTCAACTAATATTGAAAGAGCAATATAAACCCCATTTGTCTCTATTTAAGAACCAGGCCTGATTTCAAAAATGGCCTTACAGGTCCAGCAGCAGGAATAGACCAAAAGTCTTAGATACTAGGTCATAAACACCAGCTCTCTGAACAGACCAGTAATCTAGAAAAAGATCATAAAACATCCATGCAAAGAAAAGCCTAGGGATAACCACAAAAAAAAATAGGAAAATACCTCAGAATGGGCCATATGCTCTGGGCAGCCCTATTTCACCACATGGTTAAATGTTCATGACATAGGAATGCAGACCTTTGACCACCTATGAACCCCTAGCACCCACCAATTTTATATTACCTATCTTCTAAAGAATCCACCTGGTTCCCTATAAGAAGGCCTGTGTGCCTTCTTCTGGGGTCACTATTTTAGAGAATGATTGACCCCCTGAATGCTGTTTGTTTCTGCAGAATAAATGCTTTGTTTTTGCATACCATCTGAGTCTGAGGTCTTCCTTCACCATGTAGAGGCCTGTAAATGTATTTTTCAGGGAATTTGTTAGGTTCTCTTTGTTACTATATAACTGCAGGACATTTCTAGGCCCTCTTTAGTCCACTTTAACTTCCAAATAACTGACACAAAGACCTAATAAGTTTTTCAGCAAGCTTTAGACACTATGACTGGGCAGGTTCTGAGCTGTTCAAACACTCTATGCTATCTATATCCACCCCAGGCAAACAGTCTATGTCACTTGCTGTTTGAATCTTGCTCTGCCTTCCTCTCTCTGTGTGTATCCTCACTGTGAATCCCTTGGCAACCTGCTCATGATGACTCCTCTTGGATCTCCTCTTTCATGGCCACCACTCTCTTCCTTCCTTGTGTCCCTTCTCTATATCCTTTCTCTCCCCCTGGGACCACTGGCTGGGATCAGAAGGCCAGCCATCCTTTATTCTCTCCCCAATCATACTCTCTGCTCCTCTTAATCATCTCTTTAATCAGAGATTTTTGAAAACAATCTTTACATATCAGTGAGACTGGTGATGTTTGACCACACCACTGTCTGGAAGGTAGACAGATGCCCAAGCACAGAAATCAGCATGTGAATACACATTGTACAAGACCAACGACCAATATGGGCCCATGATCTGTGCTCCCACTGACTGTGAAGAACAAACAGACTGTAAAATTGATGACAGCAGATGAACAGATGAGAGGGAAGTACCTGGAAGGCTTCTGTGACAACTCCTACCCAGCCAAATCATTCCAAACCAAAGGAACAGTCTAGACAGAAAGAAACAGAAGAAAAACATCAAATAGAGATTTTTATGTTAAAATGTGTAGAGATAGAGATACTCATGAGTATACATTAATGTTTTTTAACTGTGAGTTGAGTGAAGACATTTACTAGTGTATGTATAAGATAATTTATATTTTCTGCATTACCTTCTCTTGTCATTCCTCTGCCTTACTCTTGACCCAACCTCTACCCACTGCTCTAGTGGCTGCTTCTCTGGCACTAGTGCTACAACAAATCAAGGAAGTAGAGTACACTTTGTGAAACAACATTTCTCATGGTTTATAAGGTAGGGTAATTATTAAGCTCAATTTAGCTTCTAGTTCAATAAGGAACTTGGAGTTTTTCTGTAACTTGTAAGGTATAAATACTACCTCATTTTAAGTATCTGTATATTTTAACAGAATATTTGAAAGTCAATTAAAAATTAAGACAGATTTATGAATGCATACAGTATGATGTTTTTGGTTAAATTCAGAGTTGATTATTTCCCAGAAAGGATTAAAAGTGTCTTTAGGTTGTTATTAATGCACACATGCTGAGTAGAGCTATTTGACTAGAATTTGATGAGTGCTGGGTCTTTAATTTTGAGCAAGTCAACTTAAATTCCACCACAATTAATCCTTTTAAAATTTCCCAAAGCATGTTTTATTCATGAAGTCATACCGCATAACATTAGTTCACAGTAATTAATAGAATATTTATAACAATCTGAAAATAAAACACAAAATATATAAAATACTTGCAAATTTTACATTTCTAAATGCAAAATAGCAACATGATTATCAGAATTGACAATCAGGGAAACAAAACCTGCATTTGGTATTTTATAGAAAGTTCAGCTGTTACAACACACCCTGAAATAACTTGGAAATTGCTCTTTATTGATTAGTGGGAGTCATCCGTACAGAGGGTATCTCTGTCTTTACAAAATTCCCATCTACCAATGAGGCTCAGCTTATTCAAAATGGATTGCCTTGACAACCAAAATTTAAGGCTCTTACTAAAAATTATCTTGCAGATATTTCCCCCTTTTTCTAGCATTTACAGACAGACTGTTAGTTTTATTTATTTATTTACTTAATGATACTAAAGAATGAATACAGGGCTATGTGAATGCCATGTAAGTACTCTCCCACTGACCTTACTGCCTGACTCTCGGTGATTACTTCAGTGAGGCATTTCGTTGATGGTGTTATAAAACAACTTTTATGATAATAAAATCTCCAAGGGTTGTTGCTTTCCCTGTTCAGTCATTGAAGATAATTAATATTTTAGCTAGAAGGAACTCAGTCATAAAACAATGGATAAAAGCTGATTATTTGTGTTTGCTATTACAGAAGTAATATATGTTTATCTGAGGAGAAGATAAAAGCATGTAAATGTATAAATAACAAACTCTACCATAATTTTGTACCCAGGAACAGCCAGGGTTAACATATATTCAGTACTTTTTTATTCATGTTAGAAATAGAGATAAAAGTAAACATTATACAAACAAATCCTGTGTAAGCAATATTTACAATAAAAGTTAATGCAAATAAGATTGATAGATTCCTGTATTTTTCACTAAGGGTGTAACAAAAGAGATAAAAGAAAATAGAAATGGAGAGAAGAAAGGAAGAAAGAAGAAATAATGAAAGAAAAAAAAGATGGAAGCAAAGTAGAGAGGGTTTGAGGAAGTAAGAAAGAAATAGAGAAAAAAGAAATAAGGGGGAGATAGAAGAGGGAAGAGAGAAAGCCTGTTTGCGGACATGGATATGTAGTGTAAAAGTCTCTGAAGCTGTATGGAGGTGTCATTCATTCTGAGAAGTAACTAAAAAGATTGGATTCATACCTTCATTTAAATCCATTCTGTGTAAGAGTGTAGACATACTGCTCTCAACTTCTTCTTATGTATCATATAGGAAAAAGAAAAAGTTCCTGGGACTGGTAAGATTATTCAATGAATATAGCTGCTTGCTTCCAATCCTGACACACTATGCTCATTACCAGAAATACCAGAAATCTACAAGGTGGTAGGGAAGATTCATTATAGCACATATCTTTACACACACACACACACACACACACACACACACACACACACACACACCAATGTGTGCACAAGCATGCCATAATCATGCATTTTTAAAAAGCATCTCCTATTTGATGAACTATACCAATAACACTCAACAGTTTTTAAAGAGACCTTGCAATTCATACAAACCAATAATTTTGCAATTCATACAAACCAATTTTTTGGGAGAGGGCACATAGATATTTCTAAATCATTATTCAGAAAGAGCTAGCATTCTCCTCATGAGTTGTTCAAAATTTGTTGTTTATATAGAAAAAGCAAGAGGTAGACTATGGGGCAGTGTCAGAATTAGAAGGAATTACTACATACATATGTGTGGACATAATAAAAACACTGATCACTCTTTTAAAATGCATCATTATTTTATATTATAAATGCATTAGTATGTAAACTATGAATAAAATAAATATGAAGCTGTTGAGGCTTGAATGTTTTTTCCAAAACTTCATGGATTTTTGTTTGTTTGTTTTTTGTTTTTTGCTCAGTGCCAACAATTTAGAGTAGACAGATTATCTAACTGTTGTACTTAACAGCAAGATTTTTGTAAGATAATGCATTTTAAAAATGGCTTTGCAATCTGAATCCAAATCCAGACAAATGCCTGTTCTAGAGGGAAAGATACACAAAATGGAAAATTGCTAGGTGTGGCTGTATACTGACTAAGATTCTGTAGGGAGAGTTTACCAACAAGACAGAGGCTTGTTGGAGGTTACAGAGATGGCTCAGCAACTAAGGTCACCTGTCACTATTTCAGAATCCTGGGAATGGGTTTGCAGTACCAATGTCAGGTTTTATTGTTTGTTTGTTGTTGTTTTGCTTTTATTTACTTATATTGACTAAGTTTGTGGTATTTTACTTAGTTTTGAGATTAAATTTTATTTATGCTATTCCCCTCTTGCCCTCACTCATTCTGAATACTCCCAGATGCCCCTCTCCACTCTCCTTCATATTCATCACCTACTTCTTTTCACTAATTGTAACTGCACACCTTGTCATATACGTATACATATACATATACATATACATATACATATACATATACATATACATATACATATACATATACATATATATACATATATATATATATATTCCCAAATATAAACGGTTCAGTTCTTATACTGGAACTGAATCTGCTCTTAGGGATGCTTGGCACTAGATAGTCAATTTTTACACTATTCCCTTGGGAGACCAATCCCAACCCACCGCCATTCCCTAGTTTTCTAAGTTACTTAGTGTTTTCTTTGTAAGGGTGAGTCTTATGGACTCTTCTCCATCTGATTTAGCATATCAGTTATGTTGATGAAACTTTATGTGTGTGGTATCTGTCACTATTAGAAGAGAAAACCTTACAGTATACACTCTGATTCTCTGGCTCTTTCATTCTTCCCAGGCTTTCTTCTGCAATGTTCATTGACCCTGAGATGCAGGAGTGTTTCATAGACGCTTCAGGGACACAGATTCTGAACTTCGCAACCCTGCACTTTGGTTCTGAAGCTTTCTCTGTATACTGTAAAAACCAACAGGAACTTTAGCTCCAGGGATTCTAATTCTTTCTGGGGGTCAGGATATGAGGAGATCATGAGTAAGTTGCACTCACTCAAGCATTCACAAGCACGCGCAGACACACACACAAGAGAGAGAGAGAGAGAGAGAGAGAGAGAGAGAGAGAGAGGAAGGGGGAGAGAGGGAAGGAGGGAGGGAGGGACGGAGACCAAGACCAGGACAGAGACTGAGGGAAAGCTAATTATCTATACCTTATAGGATCTGTAAAATGTTGAGCCACTTTTCACATTACCTACATCTCTCTAGATATCCACCTCATTTCAAGTTCAGCTCCATCAGTTTCCTCCCAGACGTTTCTACCCTCTTAATATAGACAGTATAAAATACGTTTATATTTTAACAACAAAAGATTTCAGTGTCTGGTTTTCCTTACAGTATCTTAATAACTTATGACACTGAACAGGAGTTTCAGGATCTATTATTTCCTTTGCAAATTATTTGTATGAAAGAGCTGTTTTTTTTTTTTTTTCCAGACTTGCTTTAGAGGTTTGTAATGCTTAAGATGAAAAAAAAATGTGTTGATTCTTTGTTCATAATGATCTAGGCATAGAGAAATATCCAACTCACCATCTCCGATGTTTTTAAGTTATTATTGATTTTCATGAATTCTTTGAGAGTTTTGTACAATATGTTTTAATCTTATACCGTTCCTCTCCCAAGCTTATCCTTCCTCACCCACTCAATAAAAGCCATAAAAGCCATTTGTACCATCCAAGTATTCTTGAAAGTGTGTTTTATCCATTATAATGTAATCAGTTTAGTGTTTTAGCAATAACTGTCTATGCCATTCTAGGCAATGCCCACAACTCTGTGACTCCTATGGTCCAAAAATAAAGCTCTCTACAAGAGACTAACAGCCACCACACTGATCCTAGACTGAGAAAGGATTCCTTTGTCCTCCTTCACATACTCCATATCAGTCTCTCTAAACTAAGCTTAGACTTGCTGCTGTGTGGCAGCATGAAGCTCTCTACTACTCCAAAACATTTTCCTCAGAAAAAGGTGTCTTGGGGGAGACCTAAAGACCTTTAAATTATCCTCTCCAAAAACCTTTCAGCTTTTAATTTACCCCAGCACCGTTGCAGCATGATTCTCCCTGTACCACAAAATAACCAGGGGCAAACTTGTACCTCATTTCACTATGACCTATGGCCCAGAATCACTATTAAGGACCACAGAGTCACTAAACTTGGCTGATCCCAAATCGGGGCAACAACTCCCAAGGAAAGGAATACCCACTTACCCAATGTGAGGCCAATTGTCTACTCAAAGATACATTTCAAATACTGTAACTCCAGACTCAAAATCCCAGTGGAATGAAATAAAAAAATAAACAAAATCCATGAATTTCTATGAAGCCTGAGACAGAACCATCAAAATAACAAGTCTGAGTATGTCTAAGGACCTTAGGGAGAAAGTCCATGATGAAGACAGTAAAAATACAAACTGATGAATGCAATAATAATAATAATAGTAATAATAATAATAATAATAATAAAAGAAATGAAATAGAAATCATTAAATAAAGAGAATCATTAAAGAAAATTCAAATGGAAGTGAAACTTGTAGGAAAAACCCAAGAAGTCAAACAAAGGGGTTTTGGTAAGACTCATCAGCATGTGTTGAAGGCATAGGGAGGGACTTTAGGTCTTGAAGGCAAAGTAAAATATGTAGATTCCTAAGTCAAAGGAAGTAGATAATACATGCACAAAAGATGCAAGAAATCATAGAAACAATGTTACAAAAACTAAAATTATAGGTGTAGAAGAAGGAAAAGAAGCCCATGTCAGAGACAGAGTATCTAGTTTTATAAAAGTGCAGCCCCTGGGATGGAAAGTTCAGGGTAGAGAGTGAGTTAAGATTGCCATTCTCTGTAACAGGTAGGATCTGAGAAACACTGGGAGAACCTGGAGGCCAGGTCTGCTTTGGCATGCTAAATATTCAATGCAGGGACCCCAATGGAGGAGTTAGGGGAAGGACTGACAGAGCTGGAGGGGTTTGCAACACCATAGGAAGAACAACAATATCAACCAACTAATACACAAGGAGGGACCCATGGCTCCAGCTGCATATGTAGCAGAGGATTGACTTAACTGGCATCAATGGGAGGGTAAGCTATTGGTCCTGTGGAGGCTTGATGACCCAGCGTAGGGGGATGCTAGGGTACTGAGGGGGAAGTGGTTAGGTGGGTGGGGGAGCACCCTCATAGTAACAGAAGGAGGGGATATGGATGGGGGTTTGTTGAGAGGAAACCAGGAAGGGGGATAGCATTTGAAATGTAAATAAATAAAATAACCAATAAAATAAATAAATAAATACTTACCCCAGTCATTTGTCCTGGGTCTGAATTTTTTTTAAAATTGATCACCTAATTTTATGCAAAGCATCAGATAAGGAAAGAGTTGTAATAATAAGTTGCACCTTATCAGATATCATTGGAAAATGTGGATCTTAATCAAGAAATAGAAAAATAATATACAAGCTTGTGTAAGCTGAACTAGTGAATGAACATTTGGTCAATACATAAATTAAAAGGACAACTGCCATACAATGAGGCTTGAATTAAAATGAAAACATAACGTACACAAATCTACAGCATTCAATGAAGGCAATTTTATGAGGCAAGTTCATAGAACTGAGAGATTACATTGACTAAATTGTAGAAAATTCATATTAGTAACTTAATGACACATTTGAAAGCTTCAGAAAAAACAGAAACAAATGATATACCCCCAAATATATAAAAATAAAGTCAAAATCAGGACAAAAATAATGCAATACAAGCATAAAACCTTTATTAATTTATAATTATACATACTGTCTTAGAGCATTCTACATCTTAATCTACAGTCAGCAGGAGATGGTGTTTCATACTGTGTATAGTGTGAGCAATAGAAGACCTCCAAGCCTGCCCCCCTCAGTGACACACTGCCTCTGACAAGACCACAGCTACTCCAAAAATAGAGTCTATTGTGCCACCAGTAGTGCCACTTGTTGTGAGCCAAGCATTCAAAATTTTGAGTCTATGGGGCTCATGCTTATTTAAATTACCACATTTGCTGGGCAGTGGTGGCATATGCCTTTAATCCCAGCACTTGGGAGGCAGAGGCAGGCTGATTTCTGAGTTCAAGGCCAGCCTTGTCTACATAGTGAGTACCAGGACAGCCAGGGCTATACAGAGAAACCCCATCTTGAAAAACACACAAACAAAAAATAAATAAATCACCATATTCCACTTTCTGTACACCCACAGGCATGTGTCCATGAGAAAATGCAACTGGAAAAGGATATAATATTTAAAATGTAAATAAAAAAATATCCAATCCAAAACAAAACAAAACAAAACAACGACATCATGAATTTTGCAGGCAAATGGATGGAATCAGTAAATATCATCCTGAGTGAGGTAACCCAAACCCAAATGGACATGCATGACAGGAGCCTGGCATGGCTGTTCTCTGAGAAGCTCTACCATCAGCTGAGACAGAAGCAGATACTTATACCCAACTATTGGACTGAATTCAGGGGCCCAATGGTTGGATTAAAAGAAGAATTGAAGAAGCTGAAGGGGAGAGTGACCCTATAGGAAGAGCAGCAGTCTCAACAAACCCAGACCTCAGGGAGCTCTGAGAGACTGAACTACCAACCAGGAGCATAAACAGACCAGTCTGAGGCCTGTAGCACAAATATAGCAGAAGTCTGCCTGGACAGGCTTCAGTAGAAGAATATGTGCTTAATTCTTGTGTGACTTGAGGTCCCAGAGAAAGGGGAGGCCTGGTGGGAGGGGGAGCACCCTCTTGGAGGCAAGGGAGAGGAAGAATGGGATGAGGAACTGTGGGAGGGGGGACTGAGGTGAGTCGACAACTTGAATGTAAATAAATAAATAATAATAAATTTTAAACAGAAAAAAAAAAACAAAATAAAGTGTGTACCCCCCCCAAAAAAAAAAAAAAAAAAACAGGATTCTTGAGTATCTTCAATTTTATAGCCTACTACTTGTATTTTCTATTGGTATGTTTTAAATAAAATATCTTTTCTACTTTAAAAAAATGCATTTAGTCCTACTTTAAAAATCTACATAGTCTGTTAGAGTTTTAAGATTTACAAGTACAAAGATCAGAGACTCTTCTGAGATTCATGCAATCTCTTAACTCTAATCGCCTATAAAATAAAAAAAATCAAAACTCAGATCACACATACTTTCAACTTATAATGACACCGGATAAATATTACTGTTCCAAAACCTAGCTAAAGGAGCATAGTGAAGAAAAACTGGACTAAGGCAAGACCTAAAACTACTGCTCAAATTCCAAACTCTATCTTCATTTCTGACGTCAAAATTCTTTTCAGATCTCTAAATCTTATCAGCTTTGTTAACTGAAACAGACTTATTTCTCTTGGGCTGATTCCATGCTCAGTTAACAGCTTTCTTCAGTAGGTATCCCATTGCTTTGGTATCTTCAACATCATGGGGTCTCCAAGGCAATCCAAGCTTTATCTTCACAGTTTGATAAAATGGTCTCTGTCCTCAGCAACTTTCCTTAATATCAAATGAAAATTCCATATCTCTAAAGCCAGAACGATGGGATCAATTCTGCCAAGTTTTGCTACTTGGCAGGCCTAGAACATGGTCGGACCACTTGATCAATTACATTTTTCACCAGTTTTTTTTTTTTTTTTTTTTTTTTTTTTTTTTTTTTTTTTTTTTTGGTTGATCTGGAGATTGCTCTGTAGATCAGGCTGGCCTTCAACTCAGAGATCTAGATGCCTATATCTTTTGAGTGCTAGAATTTAAAGGTTTGTACACCACACCTGAATATATGCTTTTCTTAATTGTTTTTGAAAAAATGGAAGCTTCCTTGGATGGGATCTTGCCCCAGTATCACCAGACACTTAATTCCATTTAATATATGCAATATGTTCATTTCCTTGAACACAGCATTTAGCTCTATATCAGTTCCTGGTACCTCTTTAATCTTTAATCTTTACCCATACACTTTGTATTTTTTTCTTGCTCAACATGGTCTATTTAATCTATGCCTTCTTCATAAGAGTGAACTGCAGGTTGGCTCTTTGAGAATATCATCAGATTATAAAATTATTAACAAAATTAAGTGAAAAACAAAGAGAGTCATTTAGAGTCACTAAAATTAGAGATGAGAAGAGAGAAATTAAAACAGACACTGAGGAAATATAGACAATTTTAAGGATATAATGTAAGACAAAGGCACTATATTCTATCAAGATGAAAACTATAAAAGAATAGGATGTTTTTTGATAGATATAACATAATGATAATATAAAAAATTAAGAGAATTCACACTATTTATAATGTAAGAAACATGCGTAAGCACCAGAAACAATTTAGTCTCTTGGAGATCACTACAGAGAGTCAAATATTCTTTTGACTTAGGCACTCGGTCACATGAAAAATTTCTTTTTTTTTTTCATTTTTTTATTTTATATTTTATTTACATTTCAGATGCCATCCCCTTTCCCCATCTCCCCTCCCTAGAAAATCCCTATCCCATGCCCCCTTTTCCTTTTTGCTATGAAAAATTTCTTGTCAAGGTGTAAATATTTTTCAGCTATATAATACCAAAATACTTGGAAAGACTTTAACACTTGAGCCTTTGTGGGTATGACTTGAAAATCTCCCAACTGGAACAGTGGGACATAATCATTCTTTTTAAACAAGGTCACAGACACTGTGATTACTTTTTTTTTTTTTACTCAAAAATATGTGGAGATTATATATATCAGTAATATTTTTACTTGGAACTATTATGATGAAAACAATGACTACTAAAATTGAATCTTTCCATAATGAGAACTTATGGTCAGCTTTAATTGTGTCAAAGTTATGGAGAACTGTAAAATTATGATTAAGGACAAGTATCTAGTATCAGTTAAAACAATTCTAAGAAGAAAATTAAGAGCTTAGGGATACTGGAGTCCTGCTGAGCATGGGCCAAAAAATTTGATATCTATCAGCAGAGTATTAACAGATGATAAACGGGATGATGAGGAATGTATTATGATACATTTTTGAGTAAGCTTTGGTATAAGGACACTGAGTAGAAATCCCTTATTAAATAAAATTTTAACAAGAAGTCAGATATGATTTTAGGAAAGTTTCATATATCTGAGTGATGTTTTCCTGTGTAGATGATCTTTTTGAATGCTAAGGCAAAAGTGCAATCAGTGTTAAGAATATGTGCTGATGTGTCTGGGTTTATAATGAGACTCTGGTCTATTCATCCTCAGGTTCTTGATCATCCAGGTAGGACCAGGCATGAGCTCCTTTTCTTGGCATAGGTCAAGACAGACCAGTCATTGTTTAGCCATTTCCACAATTTCTGTGGCAGTACAAATTGTAGATCAAAGATTTTGTGGCTGGGTTGATGTTCTAAATTCCCCACTGGAAGTCTTTCCTGGTTACCAGAAAGCTAGTTCAATAAAATGATTCCTAATGATATTTGCATATACTTGTAGACAAGAGCCCAACATAGTTGTCATAAGATAGGCTTTATCCAGCAACAGGTAGCAACAGGCAGAAACCCACAGCAGCCAAACCGTAAGTGAAGCTCAAGGAATCCTATGGATGAGGGAACTGAAAGATGGTAGTAGTAGAGTCAAGGACAACATAAAAAACAAACAAACAAACAAAACAAAACAACAACAACAACAACAAAAAACCCCACAGACCAATAAGCTTGGATTATAGGGGCTTACAGAGTCTGAACCAACAACCAGGAAACATTCATGGGTCTGACCTAAGCTACCTTTGTGTAACTTAGTGATCTTGTGGGACACCTAATAGTAGGAGCAGGACCTGTCTCTGACTCTTTTGCCTGCTTTTGAGAGACAGTTTTTCTCCCACTGTGTTGCCTTGTCCACTTTAATATGAGGGGAGATACCTCGTCTTTCTACAAGTTGTGTCATATTTGGTTAATAAAGCTGGGAAGCCTGCTCTTTTCTGAAGAGAAACAGGGGAGTATAAATTAGAAAATGGGGTAGAGGAAAGGACTGTAAGGAGAGAAGGGAGGGTAAACTTCAGTAGGGATATAGATATATGAGATATGAATAAATTAAAAATTAAAACAGTTAGGATAGATGACAGAGGTTCTGGTTAGTCAACAAAATGATGGACTGGGTATTATGACTATCTTGTAACTCACTGGTACAAATTGGCATAATTGTGCTCTAATTGTATTTTGAGAGAAAAGTTTCATTTTAACAGGAAGGGTGATATGTAGGAGGAGCTAAGGTGGGAGGAGTACTGAGAGGAAGAGAAGGAGTAAGGAGAGGAGGAGAAGAAAGAGAGGAGAAGCTAGGTGATGAGAGAGAGAAAGAGGGGGGAAACAAGGAGGCAGATGTTCACGTATCTCCACCAGTCAAAGATAGTTGATATATCTAGGTTGGGTAGTCGGTTACCCTTCTGATTGAGCAATACCAAACTTATAAAACCTTTGATTAACATTTTTAAAAAAAATGTATAAGTGCAAAAAGGAAAAGGGGGCATGGGATAGGGGTTTTCTAAAGGGGGGGGAATGGGGAAAGGGGATGGCATCTGAAGTGTAAATAAAATATCCAATAAAAATATGGAAAAAAAGGGAAAAAAAGACTATCAGCTAGAGATGTAGACAAAATTTTCAATGTGGTCTTTGACACTGCTTCTGCAACTATGAAATTTGGATGAAGGGCTAGCTGCTCTACAATATTTTTCTTAGGAATAAACTCATACTATCCGAGAATTTCTAGACTCTAAATTTACCAGGTACAGCAACACTATTCATAACACTAGAATTACTCGTTTTATTCTGTGAACTAGTGAAAGTTACTGACAAATTCAGATATGTAAATCACTCAAGGATGATTCATTTCATATTTGTCTTTCTACATAAAGTTATACATATGCATTCATTATAGATAATTGAGACTGATAAAGAAATACATCAGTATAATGGAGAATAGATGTATGCAAATGAAACTATAAAATCAATCATTGGAAGGTAAATTCACTCTATAAACTATTTGAAGTTTACCATGCCCATTTTAGGTGTATTTACCTTGAGCAAAACTAGATATAATTTTAATCAATTATTCAAGTATGGATCTCTCCATTCTTTTAATATTGTGACTCAAATATGGGTGCTATTCAGTCAACAACTTTTATCCTTTCACATCCAGAACTTATTCTGCCACATTTCTCATTTCGTGGGTCAGTTGGTCAGTTGGTGCCTTTGTTTTCATCCATGAAGGATAAACTTAAAGTTTTTTTTTTTTTTTTTTTTTTTTTTTTTTTTTTTTTTTTTTTTTTTTTTATTGGATTCTTGGCAGGTAGTGTGAGACTTAACTTTATTATGGATCTTGGCTTGTCACAGATGAATTGTTTCTCTTTGATACAACTGAGCCAATCTATCTCTTGTGGGGAAATGCCATCTCTGTGGAAGAAGAACCTTGATTGGGAATAAAAGGATGCTTCTCTTATTTAAAATGAATGGCGACTATTGGTGGGTAACGGATCCATACTCACTTTAAAGCTGCTAGTCAGTTGTCTGCTGAAGGATAGACACAGCTGCAAAGACACAGAGAGTGTATAACTGTCTATGGAGACTCTCTCCTAGATTAAGTTTACTAAATGTGAACAACAACGCTGAAAAGCTTAATTTTTTCAGGTAAGTAAAGTCATAATAAAATGAATATTGCATCTTTTTTTTTTCACAAAGAACCTGTAGATTTACAGGATTGCAAAAACCTTTATAAACAATTTCAATGAGGCACCTAAGATAAATTTTCAGTCTTTAGGTTCCCTGTCTTTATCCTTTTTTTTTAAAAAAAGCTCCATTTTACTTCTCTTTTATTAACGTCTCAGCTTTCTGAAGTCCTTTCAGTTATTACCAAATTCAGAAAAAGTGAATCTGCAACATTCCTTGAGTTATATGTTATTCTTTTTATTTTTTAATTAAATGGTAAATAAAAATCCACTAAAATAAATGATCATATTTACAGTTGAAAATGAGTTAAGAAGGGTCCTGTGAAATATAGTATTTAAAATGTGGAAATTTATATTATCAGCAAACTTACTTATATCAAATTTAAAACAATGTATTATTCAGAGAAAAAGCATATTTTATAGATTTCCAAATATTTCAGTGTGACTGAGAGGAATAAGCGTGCAATATGCCAATGCCTTAGTTTTAAGAGTTAAATGATTTAGGAAAATGCAGAAAATCACATTTAGACAAATTTATATATCAGTAGACATTGTTACAACAATTAGGTAGATAACTACATTAAAATATACTCTGTGCATTATTCTGAGGTTATTTTCTGGTATAATAACACATATTATGTTATTTAATAGGATTTCTAAATCTTAAATGAGACATATCAGATGAGGTAAAATACTGAAAATTAAAGATTACTTACTAGTAGGATTTAAAGTTCATATTTGACATAAACTTCATTATTATCCTTATGTAATATCAAATATTATTTTAGTCCCATAGGAAAAATAACTCACCTCATAATGCCATTACACTGCTAGTCTAGGCCTATTTATAAACCACAATACTGGTCTAATATAAGTAACCAATTATTTGTGAGAGTGCTAAATAGTTATTTGTCTTTTGGTTTTTCTTTAAAAAATAATGCCAGGTCATAGAAACAGCATACAAGGAAAGGTGTTCCTAGCAAAATCAATTTTTAAAAAATTTTTATTTAATCTTTTTTTTTTAACACTCCAGATTTTATCCTCCTCTCCGTGGTCCACCTTCTCACTGTTCCACATCTCATATCTCTTTCCCACCTCACCCCAGTCTCCACGAGGCTCTTCCCACCCCCACATTCCTAATCCCCCATACTTTTAATCTCCAGTCTCTTGAGGGTTAGGTGCATCTTTTCTGACTGAGTCCAGACCTAGCAGTCCTCTGCTGTATATGTGTTGGGGGGCCTCATATCAGATGGTGTATGCTGCCTGGTTGGTGGTTCAGCGTCAGAGAGATGTCAGGGGTCCAGGTTAATTGAGACTGCTGGTCCTCCTACAGGGTCACCCTTCTCCTCATCTTCTTCCTGCTTTTCCCTAATTCAACCACAGGGGTCAGCAGCTTCTGTTCATTGGTTGAGTGTAAATATCTGTATCTGACTCCTTCAGGGAGCTTGTTGGGTCTTCAGAGAGCAGTCATAAGTCCCTGTTTGTGAGCACCCCATAGCCTCAGTAATAGTTATAGGCCTTGGGGCCTCCCTTTGAGTTGAATCCCACTTTGGGCCTGTCACTGGACCTTCTTTTCCTCAGTTCCTCTCCACTTCCATCCCTGAAGTTCTCAGATAGGAACAACTATGGGTCAGAGTTTTGACTGTGGGATGGGAACCCCCATCCCTCACTTGATGCCCTGTCTTTCTGCTGGAGGTGGGCTCTGCAAGTTCCCTGTCCCCACTGTAGGGCATTTCATCTAAGATCCCTTCCCTTTGGGTCTTGAGAGTCTCTCACCTCCCAGGTCTCTGTACATTATATAGGGTCCCCCCTACTTTCTACCTCCCAGGGTTGCCTGTTCCCATTCTTTCTGCTGACCCTCAGGGCAAAATAATATATTTAAGAAATCAGAAATCTATTGAGTCTAATATTTATATGAACAACATGAAGAAGCATAAAAACTTAAAATAATTTGAGAATAATACAAATACAATAATTTCAGCAATATACTAGGGCTACAAGACATAAGACTGTTTAGAAATAATATTTATTTTTATTGGATATACATTTTCCTTAATTGGTGCTTTTAAAGGATGGCCGTTTTACTTTCTCATTATTGTAATGTAATAATTCCTACTAAGTTACTCTCTATATTATCAGGAATCTTATTAAGACACAGGGTATTTAAATCTAGGGAAATCTTTTCTTGAGCAGGGATACTCTTTAAGCTTATAAATAAATAAAAAAAAGAATAAATCAAAAGCTTCAAGAAATCTTCTAAACATTTCAAATTTACTAGATCTTTTTTTCTATAGCTCTTCAGTGCAATAACTTGGAATTGTATTAATTTAAACATATCAAAACATTAAATTTTATTTTAGAAGTTTTATTAAAATATTTTTGCTACTCTAAAAAAATTAACGTGTTTGTCTGCTAGTTTCCAGCCTAGAGCTTAAGGAGTTTGGACATGACCGTTTATTCATAATCACAAGTCACATGTGGATAAACTAAAAAAAAAAATAAAAAATAAAAATTAACATCTATCTCAGTGAAGTGACTTTCAGGGTAAACTCCTGTTGCAAATGTTAGAGAGAAAATTCAAGTCACTGAGTCACAATTTTCTGGAACAGAGTTGGAGGCAGTAGAAGAATGCAAACTACACTTGATGAGCACCAGGCCGCATAGCATGGGAAAAGCTGAGGGATAAACCCTGCTTCCTGAAAGTTCAGTACATCTCACATGAAGATCAAGAGGGCACCTTACTCTTCCAGCAAGGGACAAAACACTTTACTGATTTTTTTTTGAGTTATAAATACTTCTAGTTTATTTAAATATTGCATAAAATTGTACAAATTTATGTGATAGGACATGTGTATGTATTGTATAATGTTCAAATAGGAAAAGCGTATTTATGTCTTCAAACACTTAATTTTTCATTGTCATAAAAGTGTTCAGAATCCTTTCCGGTAGCTATTTTGCATTGTGTGGTTCACAATGTTCAATTGTCTCTTAGTCAGCAACAAAATGTATTTCTACTATGTAATCAGACATTACCAGTCAAGTAAGAGAACTTGTCTCTATCTCATATTCCACCTAATCATTATTTATTATCATTGTATGTTAATCTTCTTTGAAATCAACTTTCTAGGTTCTACAAATGAGTGATATTATATAATGCTTGTCTTGCTGTGTTTGGCTTATTTTGTTTAACACACTTCCCTAACAGGTTGAATATGTGATGGTTCACACCTTTAATCTCAGCAGTTGGGAGGCAGAGGCAGGTGGATTTCTGAGTTTGAGGCCGGCCTGGTCTACAGAGTGAGTATCAGGACAGCCAGGGCTATATAGAGAAACCCTGTCTCGAAAAACAAAAACAAAAACAAACAAACAAACAAAACAGGTTGAATATGTCCCTTCAGGGTGACTGACATATTTCCTTGGGTAAAAGTACCTACCACAAAGTCTTGACTATCTTTAAATTCTAGGGAACCACAGAGTGGGTTAAAAGAATGGGCTGCTACAACTTGTCCTTTGGATTTCATGCATCCTCAACTAGGGGAACCCCTGTAAAGATTGCTATTGTGAGAGATAGGATCCATCATCTGATGCTGAAGGCAAAATAACTTCTACTTCTGTGCAAAGCAATGAAAACTAAACCTTTGAATTAGAAATTGCAGTTTGTTTTATTACTGAGATACAAATATTCAAGAGGATATTTGTATCTCAGTAAATTGTGAAACCACACTATAGGTTTTACAGTAACTAGGAAAGAAACTAGAGAGGCCACCCTGTTCCTTTAGAGTTACTTTGTTTCTTTTCTTAGAAATTTCACTTCACAGTCTTCTCAGTTCAATGTTCTAACATACCTTCAGTTCTATCAGCATCTTCTTATGTTGGGAATAATTTCTATTCTATCATTTCAGTTATTCAAAAGTAAACATAAATGTTACTTACAGTTTTTAATCTTTACATATTTAGCAGCATACATTATTTTGACAATTATGTGTTTTTTCTGTTTCTGAAACTTCATACTGTCTGAATCTCAATGGCTGTTATACCATAGCCCAACTTATTATTATTATTATTTTTTTTAGTGTAAAGTAAAACTTCCTATCTCTCATCCTATATTCACGCTAATCTTCTAAGGTATCATCTTTTTGCTAAAGTGGAAGAGAGCTCCCCTATAAAATTATCAACTCATCCTGCTTAAATCCCACAAAGACTTCTTGATTTTTAGATACAAGTTAAACCCTCAAATTGTTTATCTACATCTCTGCTAATTTTACCCATTATTCTCTGTGCTTCAACTTTACATACTTCAAATGTTTGTCATCATGTTCCCTATGGCAAAAAAAAATTTATTTTTATTATTTGTTCAAGAGCTTTTACTTGAAAGTGACTTTTATCAGGGTAGTTTCAACTTTGCATAAAGACTAATGTTTGCATAGTATCTGAATCCTCACAGAAAGACAAACTTGACATAAAGGGAAGGAGGAAGGGGAGGAAAGAGCTAGAGGGAATGGAGCACACCAGGAAAACAAGGCCTGCCTACTCAAATAGGCACTGCTCATATGGGGTCACAGAGACTGAAGCAACAAACATGGGACCCGCATGGATCTGCCCCAGGACCTGTGCATGCATAAATACTATAGCTTTTAGCTTGGTGGGTTTGTGGGACTACTAACAGTAGGGGTGAGCATACATCTGATTTTTCACGGTGCTCTCAGCACTCCTTTACTCCTATAGAGTTGGCCATTCCAGTGTTTATATGACAGCTTTTGTTTTGTCTTATAATACGTTGTGTTATTTTGTTTCTTTGGTCTTGAAGGACCACACTTTTCAGAAGAGGGAGCAGAGTAGAAGCCTATATGGGAAAATGGGAAATGGGGTAACAGAAAGAGTGGAGTGAAGGTAATTGGTGGTTGGGATATATAATGTGAGAGAAGAATCTATTTTCACTTTAATACAGAAAAAAGGAGAAAATATTTAGAATGTGTTAAGAACTAATTTGACTATAGTTTCAAACATCATATTGAGGCAATTCATTAGATACAAATGTATGTTTGAAAGAATGACGGATCTTATAATTGGCAAGAATGTTTTGAAATAAATTTTTAGATAATTAAAACCGAATTCATCTAGAAAGTTGCTACATGTATTTTTTTTTATAAATCTACAATAGTTACTTAGCCTGATTACAAGTTAAATAATTTTTCCTTTTTTTTCCTTTTTTTTTTAAAAAAAAAGGTTATATAAAGTATTGCTGAATTTCTAAAATATTCACCCTTAACTTGCTACTAAAATAAAAATGAATCTAGTTCATTCTTTGACTATTTTTTTATTGTTCACGCTTGCAAATTTCAGGTGTAAACTCTAGAAATACAAAGCCAGCAGTCCTTCAGTTAGTGTGAAACACTGATGGTAACTAATGAGGAAGGAATAGTGAAGAATATAATATAATATAATATAATATAATATAATATAATATAATATAGTATAAAGTATGTGCTAATTGTCAGGTGAATTCAGGTTGCTGCTGTAACCTTAGAAGACCCAATGAGTGAGTACATTGTATATCGTGCTAGGAATGAAAATCTTTAGAAGAAAGCAGAGACATCTCCCAGAGGCAAGAATTTCCCAGGTATACATATTTACTGCCTTCTCTTTAATCTTTTATTTAAGTTGTCATTTTAAAAATTAAGTTGTAAGTTTCCCCATAGTTTTATAAAAAAAAACTGTATATTCATTTTTTATTGACAAATAATATCATTTCCTCTTAATGCATGTGAGCTCTCCATGCCAAAAGTAATGACAATTTGGTTCAGTTCTGGAAACTGAACCAAAAAATAAATATGAGATATTGGGACAGAGAAATGTGTAAGAGCAGGAAGGGAACCCATCAGTTGTAGGGAAAGTGACTGGTGAAGTGGGGTTTTAATAATTGAAGGAGACTGTCAAATGTGAAGAGAAAAGTGAAAATTAGTGAAGTTCTGAGAAGAATGATTAATGTTTTTTCTAAGAAAAAATATATTTCAGAAAAGGATGTGAGTTATGTACATTGAAGATTAGTTTGTTCATTTACTGTGAATGGCTACTCCCTCCAATGGTTTATTTTTATGCTTTATACAGGTAGACATCCTTAGAGAAGATTTTTTTGTTTTGTTTTGTTTTTTGTTTTTGTGTTTGTTTTTCTGTGAATTAGGGTCCTGATGTAGCTGAGGGAACCACAGAAGTTTAAACAGTGTTTGGGATATACTGTATGAGAGAAAAATATATTTAAAAAAATAAAAACAAATGCCTTTAGAGAAATTAATAAAGTAAATAAAATAAGATTATCTAAAAAGAAAGCAAACAAATAACAACCACAAAAAACCAGACACACCTGGATATGACAAAACAAACCAGCAGAAGCTAGAATCAGAGAAAAACAAACACAAATAGCTACAGAAACTCACGCTTCTCCCACATAGGTATGCCATAAAAACACAAAACTAGAAGGCATAATAGATGATTATATAATGAAAATCAAAAAAAATTCAAATGAAAAAAGAGAAAGATAAAAGAAGGAAACAGTACAAAAGAAAGAGAAAGAATAAGAAAGAGAGGAAGGGAGGGAGTGAAGGAGGAAGGGAAAAGAAAAGATGGAAAAGAAGAGAAGAGAAAGCAAAGAAGAAAAGAAAGAAAATGACCTTGGAAAAATATTATGAGACAAAGAACCTTCAAATATGCCATAATGTTCCTTTTCTATTGGTCAACTAATACTGAGCATGGTGCCTGGCAGTTAGAGAGGTTTGTAACCAAACACAAACAGGAAAAATTAAACCTTACACACCAATTGCCCATATAGGATGAATAACTGCCATTCTCCCTTATAACACTCCTTAACTTAGTGATCTATATCATTCTTACAATTCCAGTATTTATGTCATGTATAACAACCTCTTCCACAACAATTAATTCAGCTTCACTCCTATGAAACAAAATACCAATAATTCTATTGACAATCTCCTTAGACTCAGGAAAATTCCATTGGAGAAATCTTATTTTTCAATTGGAGATAGCTTCTGGATAAAAGATAGGATATTTTCTTTATGTCCCTCAGTTCAGGGACACCATCGCTTGCAGAACCCTACAGGCTTTGTGCATGTTAATACAATTTCTGTGAGTTCAAATGTCCAACAGTCATGCTATGTATAAGTCTTGTTTACCAGGTGTCTTCAATCCTCTTTTTCTTTTACAACTTTCCCTGAGCCCAGAGGAGGAAGATTTGATATGTGTTGAAGGGTTTTTATGGTTTGCATAGTTCTGGGTGTAGGAGTCTGTATTTATTTACATATGCCATAGAAAGACACTTCTTTGATGATGGCTGAAAATGCCACTAATCTATGAACATAGTAGAATGTTGTTAGGAATCAATTTACTGCTATGTTCCTCTAGAAGAACAGTATTTGCTTTTCTTCTAGCATCCTGTTTTATCTGGTCTCAGGTTCCTGGCCATTTAAGCAGTTTTATGGGTGGGTTCCAGTTGAAGTAGTGGGCCTTAAATCCAATGAAATATTGGTTAGTTACTCCCACAGATTTCGGCTTCAATTATACTTGCAGTAAGGTACCACTATAGTTTGGAGTGTTTGTAGCTGAGTAGTATTTATCTTTTTCCTTTGGTAAGATGCAGAGTACATTCCAGCAACATGAACTCTGATCTAGAGGAGGGAAGGCCCTATGTAGGCACCAAAACTACATCTTCATGATCACTGTTACATCGATGTTGTTTTCAGCATTAAAGCCTTAGTGTCAGTTTGTAAAGAGTAACCAATAGCCTTGATAACAGCATGGGTTTTGAAGAGGGCTTCTGATGGAGCACATTTGGCCAACAACTCAGTTAAATTTAACACATTTCTGATCGTGTAAGCTTCATCTGGTAACATGAGATGTCCAGTTTGTTCTATGTGTCCTCTGTTATTTGCCTATTTCATTATGAGCACTTTCATTGAGATCACAGGTATATATTTTAGAAAACTTCTACTGTGTTAGGTTTTAATGTGGCCTATGACCAAGGCAACTCTTATAAGGACAACATTTCATTGGAGCTGACTTACAGGTTCAGAGATTCAGTCCATTAACATCAAGGCATGAACATGGCAGCATCCAGGTAGGCATGGTGTGGGAGGAGCTGAGAGTTCTACATCTGAAGGCTACTAACAGAATACTGGCTTCCAGGCAGCTAGGAAGAGGGTCTTAAAGCCCACACCCACAGTGACACACCTTCTTCAATAAGGCCACACCTTCTAATAGTGCCACTCTCTGAGCTGAGCATCTATAAACCATTACACTGTTTTTATTTTATTGTATATTATTTTTTACCTAAAATAATTTTAAATTTAAAGCTATTTTGCTCACATTCTTCCCTTCCCCTGAGTGCTTCCATATTTACTCTCCACCCTACTTTCAGTTCTTTCTCAGGAAACAAACTACAAACCCAGTACAACAGCAAAATCCCCAAGATCTAGTAAACAAGATACATTAACCTCCATCAGAAATAAGTAAAATAAAATAAAATACCAAAATGTAACCAATAAAAGTATACACACACAAACTTATAACTAAACAAAACATAATAAGATAAAACAAAACCTATCACATTGCGTTGGACGAGACTTGCCTTTACAGAATATATCTGATTGTGTCTTAACATACTGTAGTTGATAATTGTTAGTAAGTATTAAATCCTAGCCCACTTGTCCTTCAGCATAATGAAATCAAAATGTTTGACTTTGATATACTGCATAATAAATATGCATACATATTTATGTATACAGATAGCATTTTTTAAGTGTAAGTAAAATGGGTAACATTGATGATACAAAGGAAAGAGCTGAGTACATAGGAATACTTTCAAATTATAAAAGATTGCTACTGCCTGTGAAGTATTATAACATTTTTCAAAATATATTCAGATTATTTGCATATAGTAGACTGTAGGATGATGCTGAATTTTTATCTTATATTATATATTTATATAATTTATGAATATATTTATATGCAAAATTTTGTCTTAGAACACATAATAAAACAAATACTAGAATAAATATCAATACAACAGCATGTATAAGTAGTTTATTGAATAGCACTGATTTATATAGCAACAAAAAAGTAAACTAACACTTCTATAACTAATCTCAGTAAAAAAATTTGATGTTAATAGAAATATCAATCTATGTAATAAAATTGAATTGTTTAATGTTAAATACTATTGTAATTTTTAAGCTTTTCTTTTATTTATTTTGATGATTGTACTACATTTTTGTCATGGTAAATCAACAAGAAAAACATCAGTAAATGAGGTCCATAGTAAACTGGCATATACTATAAATAGAAATATATTTTAAATCAAGAGATTCAGAGAAAGTGCCATTACTATTCAAAGTAAGTGAAGTAATTACGTATTAACTTCAAAATAAATAAGCATTATGTAAAGAAAAATCACTGAAGAGAAATTGGAGCATTATTTAAATAAAACACCCACCTCTCTAACTTACAACGATTCTTACTCACTATTTATATAACAACAAGGCATCAATTTAGATTCAACACCTAATGTAATCACAAGATAGAAATAATGAACTATTTTAGATATAGCCTTTCATTGATTTAGCCGTGTAAAAATGGATGGTAAAGCACATAAAATTTGATGCCAGGCATAAAAGATAATCAGCAATGCCATTAATCAGGTGATTATAATTAGCATCTAAGGTTAGCTCACTACAAGTACAGAATAGATATTTCCCTCAAGCCTATGATGCAATAAGCTGAAAAGACAACATTAATGATAAAACATGAAGACATACTTTTAAGGACATACAAAGTGAACAACACAATTTTAGACAAAAATGTAGTACAATCATCAAAATAAGTAAAAGAAAAGCTTAAAAGTAAGATATATTTAACATTAAACAATTCAACTTTATTATATATACTGATATTTCTATTAACATCAACTTAATTTTTTTCACTGAGATTATTTTAATTTAGAAGAGTTAGTTAACTTTTTTTCATAGTTTCCAAATTTGGAAAAGTCAATTTAATAAAAAATTAAAAAGAAAGAAAAAACAAGCCAAAAAGAGTAAATTGCTGCAAATCCAAAAAGATAATTGATAACACACAAAATCATTAGTTTTATTTTACACTTTGCTATTTTATTTAAATAGTTACAGGGTGTATACTATCTGTAGCTAATATTTCCTTAGTTGTCCCTCTTTTAGTTATCTTTAAAATCATTGCTTTGTATAAGGATTGGGTTGTTTAATTGTATTGGACAATTCTAAATTTATGTTTTCATCTCCTAAAAGAGAGCCTACATATTTTCTTAATGTCAAGTCAAAATAAAATACTGTTGATTTGTATTGAAAAAAATTGTATGTTTTCATGCAATTAGCTTACAGAAGTTTTATCAAATAGTGTATTCCTTTCAGCACAATCTGTCTTGTTAAAATTGCAAAAGCTAATATATCATATGAAGAATACACAGCACTCATGAGACACCTTAATTGAAACTAATGGAATAGGATGCTATGATGAAGGATTGGCTATAGAATTATTTGTTCAGTCCATCACTCATCTCATTAAAGATGCTTCTTTGATGAATTGTGCATAAATATAAATATCCCTCAAATGTCCATATAGTTTAGTTTGATTTATTAGAGAAATATTTTGTAAAGACTATGTTAAAAATGTGTCTTACTGCCTTGGCAATATATTTGATATAATGAATCAATATCTTTAATATCAGAGCATTATCATGATGGTTCTATTATGTAACATTAAACCATTAAGCATTCAGAATCTATTCAAGCCAACTTCATATGATTACAAGGATTAACATATTATTATCTATTTAAAATTTGAGGCAAGAGCTACTAGTAGTCAGAGTTAAAAAAACAATTTATTTCATGTAAATACCTGATGATGCTGGAACTAGCTCTTTTTAGAGGTTATGAGTTGGAAAGGTATAAACATAAACAACATAGATATCAGGATAAAGCCCATGTCTGGCTGCAAAATTTGTCTTCTGGACCTTTCCTCAGAATGCCAACAGGAACTTGGAGTTTGGGAATGTTTGTTTAGAGAAACACTGTATTTGTGAAACAGAAATGTTATTCAACCAATGCAATACTCCTCTGCACCACAAAAATTAAAATAATTTTTTTTTCCTTTTCAAACTCATATTAGTGAATTTAAAATGGGTCAGCCATATTATGGCATTTGTGTCAAGAGGAGAGAAGAACAAAGTCTGCCTCTAGTATCCATTGAATAGTGACTATAGCAATACTTAGGGGTTAAAATATGCTGACTGTCCTACTTCTTCTCCTCTAAAGTATATTTTCCAATTAATTGTTCTTGTACAAACCAATAAAGATTAAGTGAATTTTTTGGAAGGTGTAAGATAAATACTATAATACCTATACCTCTATCCCTATCTATCTATCTATCTATCTATCTATCTATCTATCTATCTTACTATTATTATTCCTCCTCCTCTATCTCCAAGAGGATATCCCCACCCCACCAGATGTCCCCAGTCTCCTGGATCTCAAGTCTCTCAAGGGTTAGGTTCAACTCTCACTGAGGAAAAACCAGGCAATCCTCTGCTGTATGTGTGCCTGATATCAGCTAGAGTATATTGCCTGGTTGGTGGTTCAGTGTCTGAGAGATCTCAAGGGGTCCAGGTTAGTTAAGTGGATTTGTTAATTACTATTTCAAAGAATTAGACTATTAATGCTAGACTTGGTAAGTTGAGAAAATATACATGCCACTAAAATAAGCAATGCAATAAAGATCCCTGGAATGAAAGCAGAGAAGGATGTGTGGTAGGGGTTGGAGGGAACAAAGGGGCAGTATAGAAAGGTGAAATTACATTATAGCATCAAAATATACAAACAATAAATGAAATATTAAGTACTTGGAAAGATTAAAGCTTAAACTCAGATATGAATGTTTGCCTAGGTCTTGGGTTTATGCTTTTTTTTTTTCACTAGAACACAAACATCTTATGTTCAAGTGACTTCTGTGTTCAACAAAGGAAAGTAAAAGGACACATTCGTGTGTCAGATATGGCTACAAATATAGAATCTGCCATGGAAAATGTGTCCTGACTTACTCCAAATGAAGGACTTTTCAGAATTTTTGGTTTTTAAATTTTATTTAATTTTATTTATTTATAGTTTTAATTTTTAATCATTACAGACTTTATTTTCCCCCTCCTTGTTCTCCCTACCAGGGTTCTTCACCCTGTCCCTGCTCTCCTTTGCTTATGAGACAGTACACCTAACCCCCACCCCAAATCCCCCTTCCCTGAGGCATTCTCTCTACAGGATTAGAAACATCATCTCCAGGCCAGACAGGGCAGCACACTGTTATATATCTGCCTGGGGCCTCAGGCCAACCAGTGTATGCTCTTTGGTTGGTGACTTAGTCTCTGGAAGCTCCCACAGATCCGGGTTAGTTCACACCGTTCTTCTTCCTGTGAGGATGCCATCTCCTTCAGTTCCTTCGCCACAGCCTTCAATAGGAGTCCCCACTCTCAGTCAAATGGTTAGCTTCGAGTACCTGCATCTGTTTCAGTCAGCTGCTGATAGAGCTTTTCAGAGGATAGCCATGCTAGGCTCCTGTCTGTAAGCACAACATGGAATCAGGAATAGTGTCAGGATTTGGTGCCCATCCATGGGATGGCTCCCAGGTTGGGCTGATAACTTAGTTGGCCTTTCCTTCAATCTCTGCTCCATCTTTGTCTCTGCATTTCTTTTAGATAGGAATAATTCTGCATCATAAATTTTGAAGGTTGGGTGGTGACCATATTCCTCCACTGGGGGCTCTGCCTAACTACTGGAGATTATCTCTTTCTGGTTCTATCTCCCCACTATTGGGAATTTAGTTTAAGGTCACAAACCATTGAGTGTTGGGAGCCTCTCACACCCTCACATCCCAGGTCTCTGAGACTTTCTAAAGACCCCTCCAACCCTCACCAGTCCCATATTTCCATGTATTCTCCAGGCCCTCTGAGCTTCTCTCCTGTCTCCACCCTGATACCTGACCCCGTCCCCCTTTTCCCCTCCATCTCTTCTCTCTCACCCTCTGTCTCTCAAGATGATTTTGTTTTCCCTTCAAAGTGGGATTGAAGCAACCTCACTTGGGTCTTCTTTTATGTCTTACTTCTTAGGGTTTGGGGCATGTATTGTGAGTATTCTATACTATTTGGAGAAGAGCAGGTGATAAATAGCCTTGAACACATTGGCTCAGGGGAAAATTTTCTGAAAAGATTACCAATGGCTCAGGCTTTAAAATCAGCAATTAATAAATTGGCTGTCTTGAAACGGAAAACCTTCTGTAAGTAAAGGCCACTGTTAATAGGACAAAATGACAACTTACAGGTTGGAAAAAGATTTTCAATCACTCTACATTTGATAGAGGGCAAATATCAAAAGTATATAAAAAAAACTCAGGAAGTTAGACTCTAACAAACCAAATAACCCAATTATAAAAATGGGGTAAAGATCTAAACAAAGAATTCTCAGTGTCTCAGTCAATCTTGAATGGCCAAGAAGCAATTAAAGAAATGTTCAACATCCTTAGTCATTAGGGAAATGCAAATCAAAACAACCCTGAGATTCCACCTGACATCAATTGGAATAGCGGAGATCAAATCTCAATTGACAGCACATGCTCCCGAGGATGTGTAGAAAAGGAAAAACTCCTCCATAGCTGGTGGAATTGCAAACTGGCATAACCACTCTGGATATCAATCTGGCAGTTCTTCAAAAAGCTGGAAGTAATTCTACCTGAGGACACAGCTATACTTTCTCTAGGCATATACATGAAAGATGCTCCACCATACTACAAGGATGTGTACTCTACTATGTTCATAGCAGCCTTATTCATAATAGCCAGAAACTGGAAACAACCAGGAAAGGGGAAAACATTTGAAAGGTAAATAAAAAAAATCTAATAAAATAATTAAAAAAAAAAAAACCAAAAATGTGGTTCATTTACACAATGGAAAGCTATTCAGCTATTAAAAACAAGGACATCCTGAATTTTGTAGGCAAATGGAACTAGAAAGTATCAACCTGAGTGAGGTAACCCAGACCCAAAAGGACAGTCATGCTATGTACTCACTAATAAGTAGATTTTCTAAACATCTATTTATTTAAGAAATATGTATATGTATATAATATTCTTTCATGCCATTTATATGGATCATAAGTAGCCCTCCCAAAATCCTCCGAGATCATCTCTACCTATTTATTTTCATGCCTTTTTAATTCTCTCTTCTTAGGAAGTAAACAGAATCAACAAAAGAAACCAGAATAAAAAATGAAAAAGCATACAATACGCACACACACAAACAGAGTGGGGGAAAGGGGGAGAGAGAGAGAGAGAGAGAGAGAGAGAGAGAGAGAGAGAGAGAGAGAGAGAGAGAGATACATTTCCACAGAAAAAAACAAGACACATAAAAACACAGACTCAGTGTTGGGAGCCAACTTTAGTAGAAAGCGGCTAGATCAACTTTGCAGCCATCTGGAACCATATACCCTGATGAAAGACTTGGTTGTCAAAAGCCTATAACAGCTGAAGCACATTCTGATAAGTATATTGTTTATCCCACATAGCTTGTTTTGCTGTTTAGTGACCTCAGCTGTATGGTGCACGTGGTAAAGTGTTTTCACCTGGGTTCTCCTGCTTGTGTATATAAATACCTCAGAATTCCCTTCAATAGAAGAGACTTGAGAAAAGAGACTTGATAAAATAGAAGAGACTTGATCACACCCTGTCTTGTCTCCATTCTTCTCGTCTCCTGTCCCAAGAGCCCCACTCTCTCTCTTGACCAGAGCACTTAGCACTAAAGCATTGAGGCAAAGTGTTGAGGCAGAATGTGGGCCTCAACAAATCAGAAACTATAATATACCAGCAAAAGACCAGTAAGACCAAAACAAGCCTAAACAAATCCATATAAGACAAAAAGTTTCTAAAAATACCATTGAATTAATTTCATGTTGTCTACCTACTGCTGGATATAAGATGTATTAAGCACATTTAAGAATTATGATTCTTTGTATTAACTAACTCCCCAATGTTACAATAAGCCAGTCTTATTAAGATGATGAGCAGCACAAATTACAGACAGAGACATAAATATTTAGCAGTTTCACAACATCATAAAAATCTGTGAATAATTTTAATCAAAAAATTTAAAATTTAAGGTTACAGATACATAGATTTTTCAAAAATTTTATTAACTTACTCTCATATAAAATATTCCAACCACTGTTTCCCCTTCCTGGCCTCCTCCCAATCCCTTCCTTCCCATCTCTTTCTTCTTCACTGCTCCTCCATTTCCCTAGAAAAGGGCAGGCATCCCAGAGATATCAATGAAACAGGGCATATCAAGTGGCATTAAGACTAGGCACCTCCCCACACATTAAAGCTGAACAAGACAAGGAGATAAGGCATCTCAAAACAGTCAAAAGCATCAGATATAGTCTCTACTCCCTCTGTTAAGAGGAGTTAGAGAAAGGACTGAAGGAGCTGAAGAGGTTTGCAACCCCATAGGAAGAACAACAATATCAACCAACCAGACCCCCAAGAGCTCCCAGGGACTAAACCACATTGTAGGGGAATGTGAGAGCGGGAGGCAGGAGTGGGTGGGCAGGTGGGGGAACACCTTCATAGATGAAGGGGAAAGGGGAGGTGGGGTAGGGGGTTTCCAGGGTGTGGGAAGGGCTGGGAAAGGGAATAATATTTGAAATGTAAATAAAGAAAATATCTAATAAAAAAAAAAAAGGAAAAGAGTCCCACGAAAACACCAATTTACAAAATTAACATAATATGCAAAGAGCCTAGGTAGACTCCCTGATCATCAGTTCTGGCTTAATGGGCGCACATGTGGCCAGGTTTGTTGATTATATGTTTTTGTTGCTGTTGTTTGTTTGTTGTTTTGTTTTGTGGTTCCCTTGACTCTTCTGGCTCTTACATTCCTTTGCCTCCTTCTGCAGGATTCACTGACTTCCTTCCTCCTAATGTTTGGCTGCGCGTCTCTGCATCCGTTTCCATCAGTTGATGGTTAGAGCCTCTTTAATGGCGATTATAATGCCAGGCTTTTATCTTCAAGTAGAGCAGAATATCATTAGGAATGATTTGTTTTTATCTGACGTGTTTGGTTCTATCTTTAGATCTTTTGGCCGTGTGACCACTGGTTTCTGTCTTCTAGGCTGTGTTAGGAGTCAGCTCCCTTTTAAGCACGGATCTCAAACTGGACCAACCATGGGTTGGACACTCACACAAGTTCCGTGCCACCTTTAACCCCTGCACCTTTTACTGGAAAAACAAATTGTAGCTCAAAGATTTTTGTGGCTGGGTTGGTGTCTCAGTCCATCCACTGAATGTCTTGCCTGATTAAAGGATATGGCTGATGAACGCTCTGTATCTCCCATTACCAGAAATGCAGACTAGGGTCACCCTAATGGATTCCTGGGGGGTTTTATTGTACTGCTTCTAACTTGCAGCCAAATTGCTCCCCAGTTCCAGTTTTCTCTGCTAATACTCTCCATCCTCGGCACACCTGATCCTTCAACTTCTGTCCCCACCATCCTCCAATCCTCCTGAAACATCTATTTTATTTCCCCTTCCCTGGGAGATTCACACACATTGAGCACTTCTTATTTAGCTCCTCTGGGTCTGTGGACTGTGTGACATTAAATAACGATAACAATAATTACTTGTAAACTGAAGGTGCATAGGACACTCTACTCAGGATTTGTCATAAATTGTGAGGCAGTGAAATGACAAATATGACCAAAATATAGAGATGTATCTCCAAATATTTTTCTTTGGTCTGTTTTATGCTCAACACAGACAGTATAATAAAAATATTAATCTAAATTTATCCATATTTGAAAATATACAGATGATTTTTTTTAATTTTATGGATTATTGATATTTCAAGAGTTAATTTAGTATGTTCAATACTAAACTAATTTATGGACAAAATTATAAATAAATATTGGAAAGACATTTATCTCAGTGAGTTATGTCCAAGTTATGTCCAAGTGAGTTATGGCTGTCATCATGTGCTGTTTTTACTTGAAAAATATGACTCAAGTTGAAAAATTCACTATGCTTCAATTGATACTTCCAAGCAATAACTAGTTATTGTCTATTTAAAACAACAGAAATACACACTAAAATCCACAAAACTCTTCACTGCATCTTATATTTTTCTAAAAGTATATTTTCTTTATTTTTTGGAAAAATAATATTATTTTTCTTTTTTCATCCTCCTCATCTTCCATGTTTTTGTCTTCTTTCTCCTCCTATTTCTTCTCTGTTAATCCTATTTGTAAGGACTACAGGTTTAGATTCTGCAACTAAGAGAAGGCATGCAATACTTGTCTTTCTCTGTCCTTCATTCACATAATGTTATGTATGCGTGTCAGTCTTATTTGGAAGTAAAAATATTTCAGTATTTTTTCTGAACTGTAAGATTCCATTGAATAAATGGATCACATTTTCTTCATCCTCCCTTCAAGTTGGGGAAAATGAAGTACTCAGTGCTGGTAACAGAATGCATGCATTAATGCCATTTTTATTACCTGCTTTATTTTTATTACTTGCATTGAACTTCTTTGCCTTACAGAACACATTTTGATATATTGACTTTATATTTTCATTGGTTTAGTGGAAACTTCTCATTCCTTTCTTTACTGGACTCACTTTTTAAACTTTTTTTTTTATTTTTAGTAACAAAATAATTTTATGGTTGGGGGGTCACCATGCATTTGTGTGTTGGGGGATGTGGCTTTGTTTCTATGAAATTTTAGCATATTTGAATTATTATCAAAGGAGATATTTTGCTACCTATGTATTCATAATAATAACTACTTTGAAGATTTCGCTCAGTGTAACATAATGTTCGGATATTATGCATCATTCCCTCTTTCCTCTAATTTTTTTTATATAAAATATATTTACTTATGTGTGGGCTACAGAGGCCCCAGAATATAGGATCCTTGTTACAACTGTATTATAGAAATGAAAATATATCACTCTAAGAACTTTACTTTATTGCTTAGGAAAACCGTGTTACTTTCTTGTTGTTCAGGTAAATGACAAGCAAGCAGTCATTTTATATGTCTATCACTATACATCCATTACTTCCTAACTTTTGTTTCAATTTTTCTATGAATTTTGACATTATCATGGGCAATCAAGTAAAAGAAAGGAAAAGAAAAGAAAAAAAATGAGGAGCAGTATTTCTGTGTCCATAATATGACTAAAGCTGCAGAAAAATTTTTGTCATTTTTACACTCACTTTATTTTCTTAATTCAGGCAAGGATTTATGCCTCCACCCAAATCTTTTAGCAGGGAGTTCTGGCAACTTATTTTTCTTTCTTCTCCTCCTCATATTCCTCCTCCTTCCCAACTTTCTTTTTCTCCTATTTTTTCTCTTTGAATCCTACTTGTAAACTATATATTAATGATATTTCTTCACATTCACTCTATTTTCAGCCTACACATTCATTTGGGAGCAACACAGAATTAGGCCTCTTTCTTTCCTTTTTATATTGGTCTTTCAATTAAAAATGTAATTCATTTTACTTTAAAAGTATTCTGACAAATTTCATTTTATTACAGATGTTTTATTGCTTTTCCTGTGTTCTATTATAGTTTGTTTCTTATTTCTCTCTTTTTATATCATCCATTTTCAGTTTTCTAGATTAATAATATCTTCAGAGGTATTACTTATTAATGTCTTTGCTTTGGCTAGTAAATAGCTTTACTTCTTATTTATAATGAAGCTTCCATTGTTTTTAGTTATAATAAATTATTTGAGATTCTTTTTGTTATGCAACATAGTTAGAAATGAAAGAAAAGAAATTTAAAAATATATACTAATAAATGACCCCACAACATTATGAAGAGTTATTGGACAAAATTAAATGTTTTTTAACCTATCAATGTATTGTCATAATTAATATTTTTTATATTAGAGGTATATGTGACTTATATTCTATATTTAATTGAACAAAGATTTTTTTCATGAACTATACTGTAATTACAGCTTTTTTTCCTCTGAAGCTCCCTTATATGAAACCATTCACTTTATGGTTCTTCTTAGAAAGCAAACAGGCATCTAGTGGATAATAATAAAATAAAATAAAATAAAACAAACAAATTATAATAGAACAAAACAAACAAATAAAAGCACCAAATAGAAAGTAGAAAAGCCATATATAGACACAGAAATACACAAGTTAATTCTCATACACAAGATACACAAAACACAAAACTCAACAGCTATAATATAGAACCAAAGGACCTATAAGGTTAAAAATATATATTTTCTAACACAACATTAAACTTCCAAATATGCCATTGAGTTCATTTTCTGTTGACTATCTTTTGCTCAGCAGAAAGATGGATACTCATTGGTTACTACCCTTAAGATTATTTTCTTTCCCCAGTGAGCCTCCTTTATAGAAAAATAACCTGTTTTTCATTTGCAAGTGGTTATCAATTGAGGATAGTATCTGGGTTACAGATGGGGCTCTAGGAAAGTACACTCTCTAAGATGGAACATATCCACTGTTTCCTTTACCATGAGCCTGAGACTCCTTTGCAAAGAGACCTAGTGTGAAAACATCTGCTGGAGTAGATGCAGATTATATTCGTACTGTCACAGTCATATGTAGGTGGGTCATGTTGTGGTTTGAACGCCTTGTGTCCTTTGTGTTTACCAACCACCCTGATTTTCAATTCTTCCTAAGCCCTCATATGTAGGTGGGTCATGTTGTGGTTAGAAGGCCTTGTGTCCTTTGTGTTTACCAACCACCCTGATTTTCAGTTCTTTCTAAGCCCTCAACTGTAGAACTCCCTGCTCCCTATGGAAAAAGATTTGATAGCTGCGTCCTGGTTAGGGCTGAGTATCCCATGTTCCTGCACACTATGCAGATCTTCTGGCTTTGGATCTTTGTGTTTGTTACCCTCTGTTGTAGGTACAAACTTATTCTGATATCAACAGAAATGGCATTTTTTTCCTACTAGTATAGTGAAATGTCATTAGGAGTCTTTATTGTTACCATTTTTTAAGAAGAATATTATATGATTTTACATTAGGTCTCTTTGCAAATGAGACTTAGGTTCTTGGAAAAGGAAACAGTGAGTGTGTTCTATCTTAGAGAGTGTGCTTTCAGGCAGATCAGATATTGTTTGGTTACTTCCACAAACTTGTATAAACATTGAGCTAGCATGTCTTGCAGACACCATTGATGACATGAGAGTTTTGCCTGGACAAGTTTTTATGTTTCTCCTTTGGTAGTATGCAGTGTATATTACTGAACCAAAGACATTTCACCATAGGATTGAAAATTCTATGTTGGCAACAGGATGACTTTTCCATGTTCAATGAATTATATAGGTGTTGTCTTCAGGAACAGCCTTATTATCAGTTTGTGGAAAGCAACTGATATAGCCTTGGCAATAACCTTCCAATAGAACTTCTTTGGCCAACAGCTCAATTAGATGTAACCCATTCCAAGTAATGGAAGCTTAATTTGGTGTTGAGAAGTATTCAGTAGGGCCTTGTCTTCCATTATTTGGTTATTTCATTTATATCACCATCAAACATACCTATATTTTATAAGGCTTATATTGTATTACATTTCTAAATGGTCCTTAATTTTAGTAGTCACTTCCCATATTCCTTTTCTTGTTCTCTCTTTCTTCGCCCTCCTGATTTGAGCATCCCTTAGCAGTTGTCCCACCACCACTATCCCTGATCATTCATACCAAGGATGCAAAGTAAAAGGAACAGTTATTAATTTCTAGAGAGACAGCAAACTCATCGAGTTACTATGAAAATCACTGGGGTTGTTTCTCAGGAAGAAGCAAATCAATCTACTTCAAGGTCTAGCTATATATAACTCTTAAGCATATGCCTAAAAGATTGTTTTTCTATAAGAGTCATTTGCTTAACCATGTTCATTACTTGTCTATTGCTCTCAGTCAAAACTTGTTAACAACCTACATGTCCTTCAAGAGAAGAATGAATAAAGAAAATGTGGTTCATTTATACATGGAGTATTACTCAGACATTAAAAAAAAAACAATCAAGAAATTTGCAAGCAAATGGATGGAGTTAGAAAAATATGAATTTAAATGGTTAATTATTCTAACAAAATGATATATTTTTATACTTGCCTTCTGACTCATTAATTTCCCCTTTTCCCAGTATAATCAAGGCCCTTGTTTAGTTCAGATTTTGTCTATCAGTATTTATTCATGAGAGAGAGAGAGACAGAGAGAGAGAGAGAGAGAGAGAGAGAGAGAGAGAGAGAGATCTCATTTTATTTTCACTGGTATACAGTAGGTTTGCTTGGAAAAGTGTTGGTTTTCATTGACTTGTTTCTTTGACATGTGTTTTGTTTCCTCCAGAATCTTCAAAACCAATGGCCAATCTGTCTTTATATACTATTTTTAAAAATATATTTATTTTATAATAATTTTACATTAAATAATGTTTTGATTGTACATTGTCTTTTTCCCCAGGTAGTCTCATATCCCATCCCCACCTTTGGTACTAACCCCAAATTAGGTTCTTTCTCTCAGCAAAAACAAAAGAAGAACAAGAATCCCAAAGAAATATAAATAAAAACTGAACCAAGAAACAAGACTGCACTTTTGTGTTGGCCACTACTTTTGGGAATGAATCCTCCATTTGAGTGTGGTTTATGTACCCCGTGACCCTTTATTGAATAAAACTGATTTTTTCCTCTCTCAGCAACTATCAGTTGCAAATAGCATCTTTGTTGGGGTAAAATTTTGTTTCCACATATCTTTCTCAGTTTTGAGATATTTTTTCTGATTTGAATATGAACTAGTCTTCTGCATTCATAGACATGGTGACAGCTTGCTGATATTCAAATCAGACAACATCTCAACTTTATATCTTGTAGGGTTGGTATTGTTGCAGGTCACTGGTTTACAGTTGAGTACCATTGTTGAATAAGATTCTATTCTACTAACATGAAAATATATTGTAGCACCATGGTTACTAACTAGTGGCTTCTAGTTGGGCACCAACATGATTTGTCCATGTTTAATGACATAAATGACATAAGTAGTTTGTATCTTCAGCAATATGGACTGATGATCAATTTATGGAGGATATTAGGTTTGCCAATTATTCAACATGCTGTAATCCAATGCTGGCACTGGAAGCCTTATTGGTGGCATAAGACGCCTCTTTTGTATTGTCTCTCCAGTTTTAAATTAGCTCCATTTAAATTCATATGCATACACACACACATATATATGTATACATATATATGTACACATATATAAATACATACATGCATATAAAAAATATATATTTTTCTAGGAAGCTTTCCATATTGCTTTTCAGGTAGTCTTCAGTGTTATATTTCTCATTTTAGCTATTTTACTCTTGCATCTACATCTCTATTTAATTCTACTACTCTAATTTCATCTTTATCATAACATTATATTTTAATTTTGCATTTTTTAAAATATCCTTCCTTGTTCTACTTTACTCAGTACAAAACTGTGTTTATTCAAGTTGAAATACACATAGCCAAAGCTTAAAATCTAACACCTACATACAAGAGGATGAATAGTCACCTTCTTGTGTTTGTGTTCCAGTCATGGGACTTGTTTCTATCTCCATCCATTTACTTGCAAAATTTATTATTTGTTTTTTTTTTTGAAGATTTAAGTAAAATTTCACTATGTAAAGGTGTCACATTCCCATGATCTATTCATGAGTTAATGGATTCCTATGCTATTTCCATATCTGGGTGTCTATTGAGCAGTAATGACTACAAAGGAGAACTTATCTATGTAGAAAGATATACTGTCCTTTGATATATGCCCAAGACTGATATACCTGGGTCAGGTGGTAGACTGACTTTCAATTTTTGAGGAGTTTCTCCACTTATTCACAGAGAGGCTGTTGGTACTTCTAACAGGAATGAGTAAGTATACCTCTTTCAGTTCATGCTCACCAGCATGTGCTGTCAGTTTTTAAAAATTATTCTTGGCCAAGAATTCTAACTGTATAAAATGAAAACTCAAAATTGTTTTAGTTTGCATTTTTCTACTGGATGAGAATGTCAATCATGCTTTTAAGTGTTTTTACGCCATTTTTGTTTGTCCTTTTCATAACATTGCTCAGTTCTATACAACATTACTAAGTTGCCATATTTGTTTTCGTGTTCTTTCATTTTTTCACGCTTATGTGTTCTAGTAATGCTGCTCTATCAGATGTATACAGACCTCTGCTTCCATTCTGTAACCTACTCACTTGCTGAAATGATGATGCATTTTACTTTGTCAAAGGTTGAAAGTGTGATGATATGCTAATTAATAATCTGTGTTGTTAGTTCTTGTCATATCAGTATCTTGTAAAGGAAGTACTTCATTGTGCAATTGAGCTCAAGCCTACTTTTCAATTTTTCCTCTACTAGAGTCACTATATCAAGTCTTATTGTGAGATACTTTATTCATTTGGAGCTGAGCTTTGTGTGCGATTTTAAAATCATGCTCATCTCTACTCTATTCATAATAGCTCCAAATAGGAAACAGCCTGTTGATATAGCTTGTTTTGAGGTGGATGGTTTTACTTATTTTGTCTGTTGTACTATTATACTTCTAGCTTATGTACTGCTTTCTATATCTTCCTAAGCAGAGTTTTCAGGAATTCTGGGTTTCTAAAGTAAATTACATTCCTTAATGAAGTTTCTTGGACTATTAAAGTCTTGTCTTTTCAGCGGTTACCTTAAACTAGAGTTAAAAATTTTCTGTTCTAGATTTTATTAATAGTCTCTATTATCTGAAAATTTTGCTTTTTAGGTAAATTGATAGTTCTATGATGTTACAGATGTTTGCTAGTGTATGTAACTGACTGCCTACTAGAGGTTTTACTATTTACTCATCTTCATATCTAGCTGTTTCTTTGTAGAAAGTGTAAAATACAACATATTTTCCACCATATCCTCGTTGTCAGCACTCTCCCAGTATAAGGCAAATACAGTCCAAATTTATTCTCAAATCACAGTTATTCTCTTAGTCACCATGAACTGGGGAAGTCTACAGAAAGTGTTTTTTATCATTATTCTGAATTTGGGATTAAGTTTAGATTACCAATCATAATGAACCACCCTTGGTCAGAAGGTGTAGGTTTCTGCCAAGCATGTATATGGTGGTAAGTGTGTGTATGTATGTGTGTGTTCTTCCTAAAATTTATGGATATAGAAAGCAAATTTAAATGTAGCTACTATAAGATAAGAGAAACAGGATCCAGTTAGATGCATCCACTAGTAAATAAAACCCTCAGTAGTAGAAATAGGTTATATTTATTTGAGTCTTGAGCAAAGTATTTCCATTAAACTTCCTCCCAAACTACACAGGATGTTCATAAATCTGTTGGTTCTAAATTTAATATATTCTGATAGAAAATGTAAAGCAAATAATACATTAAAAATATCTGTGCTATATAAATAAATTTAATCTCAAACATAAACAGCAATTTTACTAGTGAGAATGTAAAGCATACATAATGAAGAACTCTTCTATAATTTGTGGTTTGTATAAATTTCTAGTCTTCAATTAGGCAGTATAATTAATTCAGTATTCATTATATCTAGCAATGTTTACTGTAGTAGGTAGTTTGATTAGTTTTGAATTCTTATTATAGATACAATCTAAGATGGAATACTAAAATACTTTTCATAATTATATTAACTTAAGGCTTCATATATATGTTTGGCTTCTTTGCATGAAGATTTGAGAATTTATAGTAGTAAATGACTGACTGATGTGTATGTATTACAATAACAAATTTCCCCAAATCGGACTTTAAGTTTATGAAAAGATTCAGAATTTTATACATATTTAATTCATATAATTTTGAATTATTAAAGCATTAGAGTAGTTTTTAAATTTACTTTCATGCAATTTTTATTCTCTACATGAAAATATAGTTAATGTAATACAGTACTTTATAAGCTTGAGAAAGTTAAATTGTTAAATCAACATAAAGTATTTGGTATTGAAACTAAATCTCCCATCAAATCAAAAAGAATTTGCTTCATTTGCTTTTTTAAACATCTCATGCTATAGCATCCTCCAAGAACTAGAAGTGGCCATGAAATTTTTCTGCTAATGTAGCAAGCCTATTAATAGGATGGGCAGAGTATTTCAATGCCTCATTGCTTTCAGTCTATAGAGAAGAATACAAGGACATCTTTCAAAATGGTATTGAAACAAAATTACCTCAAGCAGATATTCAGGTATGAAGTAAGAGGAAACAAATAATATTTCCTATGGTTCTTCAAGGCTAGGGTGAACATATATTAATACAACTGTAAACATTTCAGCAATTGAAACATTTTTGGAACAATTTTACTGGCTTTATTCAGTTAAAATAACAGTTGTATGAATGCAAAGCCAGCACTTACAATCAAACAGAGATTGTGTGAAATTGAGAGATTGCTACCTTGTAGTTTAATAATGTACATTCCATCCTGTATTCCTGGTTATATAAGCTAAGAAATAGTCTACATTTTCTGAAAATATTTTGTAGTGACATTCAAAATAGTCATTTAGCCTTAAAGATGTCCAGCAAATATTTTCAATGTCATAGACCCAGTTTGTCAACATCAGTTTACAGTATGTAGCATGTGATAGTTACAAAATGACTTGGAGATACATATACCAACACACAGTCACACTGAACACTCTAAATGCAAAATGCAATTTACAGCAATTATATGCGTATCAATAGAGAAAATATGTTTACTTTTATGTAAAACTCCACAAAATGTATTATGTACACAACCCAAGAGTTTTTAATGATTTTTTTTTTCACTTTACATTTCAACCAGAAGCTGTTAAATTTAGAACCAACAACATTATGAATGGCCTATAGAGTTTGGAGGTGGGGTTCTATAGAAACGCTTTGACCAATGACATAACCAAGTTCTCCTTGGAAATTATTTGTTAGCATTTGACATCTAGTTAGACATTGTCTTTCATATTTGCTGCTAGTTCCATTTAAATTCTTTCTATATATGCATACACTTTAGCAAGCAATTTATAAAACAGATATTTAATAATGGGCTTCTTATAGTTCAGAGAACGATTTCATTAAAACAATGGATGGGAACATTGTGTCAAGCACACAAATATGACATTAGGGATGTAGCTATGAGCTTGCATCTGATCCATAAGTACAACGCTGAGAGCTGGGAAATGGGGAGACTTGGAATGCCTTCAGATATTCAGATTTCAAAACTCATACTCAGTACCACACCGACTTTTAACAAAATCACATCTCCAGATTCTTCCCAAATTGTCTCATCTACTGCAGAGCAAGTGGTCAAATATATGAGCATATGAAGTCATTCTCATTCAAATCATTAGAGTCCAATTATGTCATTATTTTTTATTTCCTAAGACTTGGAAGATCCTTGGTGGTCCATTCATGAAAGTCATCCCTTACTAACTACATGCTATTGTTCAAATGACCCCTTCAGGAATATATACTTGAATCCTTGATCCCCAGTTAGTGGAACTGGTGGGGTAGGATTTGGAGACATGGGCTTGTTGGAGGAGATGCATCACTCGACATGGGCTTTGAAGAATTGAATAGCTAGATTCTGTGTTAAATATATTGTCAGCTTTTTAAATTTTGATTGTTTTGGGATTTTTAAAATTTACATTTCAAACGTTGTTTCTCTTCTTGGTCTCCCCTCCTCAAACTCTGGATCTCATCCCTTTTCCCCTTTGCCCCCCACACCCACCCCCTCCCACCTCACCCCTCTAGCATCCCTCTTCGCTGGGACAACAAGCCTTCACAGGACCAAGCACCTCTCTTCCCATTGATGCCAGATAAGGCAATCCTCTGCTACATGTGCAGCTGGAGCCATGGGTCCATGGTTGGTGATTTAGTCCCTGGGAGCTCTGAGGTATCTGGTTAGTTGGTATTATTTTCTTCCTATGGGGTTACAATCCTCTGGAACTATTTCAATCCTTCCCTATCTCTTTTATTGGGGTTCCTGGCCTCAGTCCAACAATTGGCTGTGAGTGTCTACATCTGTCTTAGTAAGGTGCTGACAGAACTTCCCAGAGGGCAGCCCTACTAAGCTCCTGTCTGCGAGCAGTTCTTCGAATCGGCAATACTGTCAGGGTTTACTGTCTGTGGATGGGATGGATCCCAAGGTGGGGCAGTCTCTGTTATGGTGAGGTTTTTAAGAGACTTCCACATTGATCATTACAGAGGTTTTTCCAATATGTGCCCCCACCAGTAATGAATAAGCTTTACCCTTTCTCTATAAGTTTTACATATTGGGCATTAGTTTTTAAAAATTACTTTTAGCTATTTAGACTGAAATCAAAGGCAACCCCTAAATATTTTTAATTTATATTTCCCTGATGCCTCAAGATGTTTAACATTTTATGATGTTTCTCAAGCATTTTTGTTTCAGCATTTGAAAATTCTCTCTTTAATACTATACTCAAAGTTTTATTTGAGTTATTTACTTAATCGATGTTCATATTTTAGATTCTTTGTATAATCTAGATACTTTCTGTCAGATGTATAATTGCCACTATTTTTCTAATCTCTTGGGTGTCACGTCTTTCAGTTCTAGGACCAAATCTGGTGCACGCTCATGCAGGAGCTGTGCATGCAGCATCAGTCTCAGAGTTCATAAGTATAGTCATCTTTTTTATTTAGAAACCTTAATTTCATGGTGTCCTCCATCCATTTGGCTCTTACACTCTGCACAGCTAGCTCATAACATATGGTATGAGACTCTTAAAACATCTAACTTTAATATAGGTATCTAAGGCACAATTCGCACTGAAATAATTGACTCAATATCTGTATCTCCAGTTTCTTGTTTATAGAAATATGTACAACTACTCCCACCTGCAGGACAATACCTTTCTTCACTTGAAATTTCTTTCATCATTTTGAAATCAAAGATTTCTTTCCCAAAATGTTTATATAATAGTTACCATTTTTATAACTACAACCACTTATAAGTGACACACATTTGATATACATGTTAAACAAAGAAAGAGAAAGAAAGAAAGAAAGAAAGAAAGAAAGAAAGAAAGAAAGAAAGAAAGAAAGAAAGAGAAAGGAAAAAGGTAAGAAAGGAATGGAGGGAGGGAGACAAAGGAGGGGAGAGGGAGGAGAGCGGAAGGGGGTGGAGAGCAAGTCTGTTCCCTGCTTCTTCCTTATTCACCTGGGCAAATCCCATTATTTCACACTTTCCTTCTCTATAGGCTAATGATAACTATTATTTTTGTTCTGACTTTTAAATGTTCCACTTGTCATTATAGGCATTTTTTTCACAACATCACAATATTTTAAAAACAATTACAAACCAACATATGAGTACTGCAGATCAATTCCAGGGCTCAGGAAGAGAAGACAGTGCAATGAGTTACTAAGCCACCTCTCAGGAGCATGTCCATTTTGGTTATGCTTCTCATTGCAGGATTCCCCGTGGAAAATTAAACTACTCATATTTAGTGAAATTCAAAAGTGTGATTTTTGTCTCAATTACGAACATACGAGTTTGACATGGCTGTGTGTCTCTGAATCTGTTTCCATTAGGTGCTGGATGGAACCTCTGAGAGGACAGTTATGCTAGGATCCTGTCTGGAAGTATAGCAGTATCATTTGCCATGTCAGGGATGGCTTATCACCTATGGGATGGGTCTCAATTGGGCCAGTCATTTGTCGGACATTCCTTTCATCTTTATTTTGTATTTGTCCCTGCATATCCTGTAGGAAAGACATATTTTGGGTTGAAGGTATTCTGGGTGGTTTTCTGTCCCTATACCTCTACTGGGAGTCCCGTCTGGATATAGGAAATGGCCCTTTCAGGCACTATGTCCCTCACTGATATTTTTGATGTACTAATAGATTACAAGTTAAATACTGGCACATCTTTGGAATTCATTGACCTACTTCATAGAAACACATTAAAATATGGTTCTTGCAGAGGAGCAAACACTTTACAATTTAACTGTATATATTGGAACACACACACAAATACACACACATGCATACACACACACACACATAAGTATATAGGTTTTACATTAAACTGAGTGCTAGAGCTGTTATCTTTGATATATTGAATAATGAAAGTTTGAATCCTTGGAAGCTCTACATTGTCTTTTCTTTTTGATTCCCATTGTAGATATTTATTGATGTCTCTTCATGCTAATATGACTCATTTTTTAATGTATATCATTAAAGTAGATGTCAGGAAAAATAGAGCAAGGTGAATGCAGAATAAAAAACAATAGTTGATTTAATATTAATAATGTAGTCTGTGGGCAGAAGAAGCTGGTACAAAATGTATCATATTCAAAACTAAATAACAGGATGATATAAAAAAAGAACACACACACATACACACTCACACACACACAGACAACATAGATGAATGCATACACATATGTACATGAACAAAAAGGCAAGAGTACATACACAATTGAGCACAAGGAACATCATTTAATAAATCCAAGATATTGCTGAATATTGTCTCTTAAAACAACCATTCAATAAAATGAGAGCTTAATTTCTTAATATACTTCTTCCTTTTAGATCCAATCCTACTTTCTAGCCTATTTCTAAGTATTCAAGTATATGAAGCAAGATCATGCAGTAGAATGAAATTTTGCATCAATGATCCCCATATAGCAGAGCCTTTCGAAATTCAGTTAATTTGATTGGTAAAAATGAGTTATCAAAACCCACACTAATCAAGATCCTCCTGTATTGATCTCAGTTGATTATATTCTGATATAATTATTTATTTAAGCATATATTTAATAATGATTTTTAGTAACAAATTGTAAATTATTTTGGATGACAAATCTTCAAAAATCATACTATCTGTTTTCTATTTTGAGACTTCCCCCAAGTTCCTAGGTCTGTGGAAAAAGTTGATGGCTTTCACAGGATATAAGGCTATTTTCTAGCATAGAGAAGATGTGAGAAAAACTCCACCATAAAAATTAAAGATGGCAATACCATACTCCCAATATTTCATATTTTATGGCATTACTATTTGTGTTTGGAGCAGACTGAAAATCTATTTTTATTATGCTCTCTGAGATGGCACTTTGAATTTAAGCTCCATTTTCCATGGCTTATAGCTTTTCCACCGAATACCTTTGGGGCTAAGCTTCATCATTCTGGGTCTTAGCTAGGATGAAATAATTCAGAAAGTTTGAGGAAATGTACTTTGCCATTTTGATTTACGTAACTATAGGGAAATTCTTTGTGGCTGTTCTATTTTGATGTATAGATAATTTTATTCTCCAATTCTTTATGTATATATTATTTAAAGCAAAATAGTAATTTAATTAATTTTTTTAAATAAATAGTACCTTTTATAATTGCACTGCCTATACAAAATGATAAATAAAATAGACTGTGACTGTGTCCAATTTATATCATAAAATCTGTATGATCTGCCAAATCCATTATTTCTGAAGGGTAGACTTTTGAAGCAAGAAACTGGTATTTTCAATCAAACTGAATAGTCTTATTTGCAAGAATGACTAACTGCCTTGTAAAGACATATGACTTTAATGGCTATTTAAGGCAGTCTCGGTGGCTTATATGAGCTGTCAAATTTGTCCATTCTCTAACTTCTAAATATATACCCATAAATTTATTTTCCCATTTTCTTCACAAAAATAAAATTTGAAAGTATAATACAATGAAAAAAATACACAGCATAAAAATGGCTAAGAACCACACAGCTACCTTGAGCTACATCTCTTTGGAATTCTCAGAGGTAAAGGTGAATCTGAGCAGTGACGGACAGCAGTCCTAGAGTTAAAAACACAGCCCTACTGTAGCACCTTGACAGTTCCTATGTTTATCTTAATCGAATGTAGATTGTATCCCTTTAAAAGGAAAGAAGAATCATACAAAAGCCCCTAAATTTGAGAATACATGAGTACAATACATTGAGTTATTTCCTAAACAGGCACATAAAGTATCTCTTCATGTTTGTGTACATGTATGTGTGCATGTATGCATTAATAATACTAGTATGCATTAATATACATATAATTAGCAAATTGTACTTATATTTGAATATATAAATAGATATAGTAAGCTGTATGCATGTTTGAGTTAGGTTTAATCATCAGTTCAATTTAATTAAGCATGTTCTACTTTTTATAAAAACATGAATAGTTTGGCTTAGCTTAATAACACTAGTTTTAAAATATGTAATACCATATCTAATCGTTTTTCTATACTTTACTACTAAATATGTTTTACACACACACATAAAATGACCTCAGTGTTTGACAGATTTTTATTTTACAGCGTTTAATAGTTATTTTTGTTAAGACTTAAATAAGTCTATAATTTTATAATTTGTCTTGATTTCATTTTGTTCTATTTTCTGCATACTGGTCTCATAAAATTATACATAAATATTTATAAACAAGTACATTTCCATAGGAAAAATAAAACTCAAAGTTTTTAGTTATTTGTCTCTTTAATATGACAAAATCTGAACCAAACCAAGTTTTATAGTCTCAGAGAATACACTCTATCTTGTCAAGAAAAGATGACAATAGCAGGAAGAGGTTTTTCATCCCACTAAAGGATGATGCTCAGTTGCCTTTCTCCTTATTTAGTTTGTTCCCTCAATACAGAATATTTTTCCCACTTTCAACATTAACAAGCCAGATCTAGTTTCACAGACACACCCATTTACCTGCCCATGGTGATATTAAAACTTGACAAGTTGATCATCAAATATAAAAATGAAACATTTGCTTATAAATTGCTTTTTGGGTCCACAGAAATAACAATTTTGCCCATCAGGCAGAAGATACATAGTTACACTGGATTTTAATGAAGAAAAATAGAACATACCATTGGGAAAATGAGGTTTATTGTTAGGAAGCCTCTGCAGTGGCAAGACATCTCTGTTATTTATTTTTCATTGACTTCTATTTGAAAAGCATCACATAAAAGATCAAAAAGAATAAAAAGATTAAATTTCTCAAAATTGTATCATTGCTGGATTTCAATACAAAGTAATTTCTTTTTTAAATTTACCAATGGAATGAGATGTGGTAATTACATTTGTCTTCTTTTATAGATTGACTTTGAAATTCCACACCTGCCTCAAAATAATTTATTCATTCCCTATTGAACACAACAATATTGTCTTTGAAAATACTGAGTGTTTAGAAGAGATGCATACAATTTTCATATATGTCACTAATACATACTATATTGTATTATATAATATGTAATATAACATGTATCATATCGAATGCTATTATTACTATCATTATTACCATGTTCCAATGTAAGGTGATGCATTGTTTCATCATGGTAATTTATATTTACTTATATATTTTATGTAACAGAATACATCAGTAAGGACTTCAATTATTACATTATTATTACATTATTACTATTATTATTACATTAACAAGCATGGGTTACATTATGTTCTAATATTATATTTGAACACATTTTAACATCAGAATTAATAAAGAGAGATTACTAGTGTTCAGAAGACATTCCTCACATTGTCACTATGGTGGAAGCAAGGACTATAGGCACCAAACAACTTCTTCTTATGTGTTCAGTACCTCTTAGTAAAAAACTTACGATTATAATTCAAAGGAAGGAAAAAGAGTAAATCATAGGCATGAAATTACCCTTGAATTTTACAGACAAGAATCTGCAACTTACAATTCACTAACCATATTTTCTCTGTAGATATGATAACACAAAAATCTCTCATAAATGGGATGAAAAAGATATATGTATTTTAAGGTGCACTTATTAATTTTTAGTCCATACATGAGCATGATACTTTGTGTAAGATATACTTCATAACATTTATAAGGATTCTATTACTAAAACAAAATTTTTTCTATTGCTTGCAGTCCTGACTAAAGGCTTTTTGAAAAATTATGTAAAAACTTACTATTATAGAACTTATTAAACATGTACAAATAAAATGAAGTTCAGTGGAGTTATTTTATAAACAATACCTTAATTAAACTTCCATAAGAGAACAAATAAAACCCCATTAATATAAATTAGTTACATCCTTTTGAGTCACTGGCCAAAGGGCCATTATAGTGTCATATAAAACATTATTGTCTATCGCCAATGCTACCAATAACCTTCTATAGCCTGATGATGTTAAAACCATACTGATAAAGACAAAGTATATTTCAGCTCAACAAGCAAGTGTTTATAATGTTTCCAATTATTATATTGACTATCAGAGGAGCAAATTAATCATCTATATCACTTAACTTTAAGCACGGCAAGTTATAAATGCTCTCTGCCTGTAAGGCATACTATTTTAGCAGTGGAACAAATGTTAAGGAAATAACCAATGACAGTTTAAAATTGGATTTAATTGTAGAGAAATGTTAATCCACCAACATGGCTGCTTTTGCAAGGGATCATATCGAAATATACAATCTGGCCGGATTGCAGACATGCCCTGGATTACAGTATAATCTGGCTGGAATACAAAATGCCCTTAGTAGACATCTTTAATTCCTACCAATGAAGGTAAGGTTAGTTTGTAAAAGAAAGCAGCCATATTTGAAACTGATGTCCAATTGAGGGGCAAACAAATGGTGGATCAGTGAAATATTTGACAGAATGAGTTAGAGCTACGATATACCCAACTCTCAAGACAATAGCACAGGGAAGAGAAGCATCTTATTTTTTAAAATCATTTTATTCATTTACATTTCCCTATTACCTCTCCACGTATGTATATTAAATTAATTAAATCAAATGCAAAGCAAGAATACTGGATTATTTATATTATAGAATTGTATGTGGCTCCTTAAATGATTAATTCAAATTTGTAAAGTTGAGTTGTAAACTATGATAACAGATGAGATTATATCAGTATACCTTATATCATAATGTTAATCATGGACACTTTTATTGAATATAGGAAAAATTAGTTTACTTCCCTAGGACATTTCATTAATATAAATACATTTTACTACGGTTTAGTTGTTATTTGTATATATGTGTTACCATGAAAATAATAATAGTACTAATGTTATGATAGAATTCTGACAATGAATACAAAAAGCAGACAGTTGCAGGCTAAATGGTTCACTGACAATTTCAGAGTCATATTTGAGGGTCCTTCAGTGATCAATATGTCTTTCCTAGTAAGTGAAATAAGCATCAACCAGACCTGTGACATCAAATATATTTGTATATTTTCAGCATCATTCATCTCCTTCTTCTAATTTTACACAATTGGTAAAAATGCAGGATATGACCAAAATATCTACAAATCACACATTTTTGATACATTATTCATTATTTACATCAAACACAAGATGTTATTTAACTCTTATGAATCAACCTTCTTGTTTTATATAATGCAGCATAAATGTTGTGAAACTACTTATACATTTAAACCTTTGATTTTATAATCAATTTAGTTTTCTTCTCACAATCCTATTTATGCTTTTCATTCTTTTTTTTTTTTTAAGATTTACTTATTTATTTTATATATGTACACTGTAGCTGTCTTCAGACACACCAGAAGAGGGCATCAGATCCCATTGCAGATGGTTATGAGCCACCATGTGGTTGCTGAGAATTGATCTCAGGACCTCCAGAAGAGCAGTTTTTGCTCTTAACCGCTGAGTCATCTCTCCAGCTCCTATTTGTGCTTTTCTTGTCAAGGAAATGATTGTGTGTACGATTTAAATAAAAAAAATATTACAAATGATAAACTAGCTTGAATAAACATTTTGATGATTTTAGGCTTTTATCCTTGGCATTACTTCTCTAACAGAGAAAAAGGCAAAAGTATCACCCTATCAAGTACTTCAACATATTAAAAATGTATCTAGAAAGACAGGAAATGGTGGCAGATGGCACTAATCCCAGCACTCCTGAGGAGGAGGCAGGTGGATTGCCGTGTGAGCTCAGCTTAGTCTAAGAGTGAGGTCTAGGACAGCCAGAGCTAAGGCAGAGCAACCTTGTCTCAAAAGCAAACAAACAGCAACAAAACCTAGAAAACAAACACAAATATAATTTAAGCATTCACTTATTTTTTTTTCAAGAAGTCGTTTCCTTAAATGATATACAAATCAGATATGAGAACTTTATTTTACTAAGGTCAGCTAATGGATGCGAAAAATGGTCATAAAGGATGAAGACCGAGTGGGGGGAATTGAAGTGTGGGTAGGTGGGAGTGGTGGGTAGGTGGGGGCACATCCTCATAGAAGCATGAGGAGGAGGGGTGGTATAGGAGGTTCCTGGGTGGTGGTAGGAAGTGGGGTAAGGGGATAAAATCTGAAATGTAAATATAATATCCAATAAAAATAAATTAAAAAAAAGAAAAATGGTCACAATGAAGACCAGCAGCACATACACAAGATTATGCTGTTCTTTATCCCTAGAACAAAAATAAATATGAGGAAACATATCATAATTTAGAAGGAATGTGAAACATGCATATGTATATGATATATATATATATATATATATATACATATAATGTATATATGTATACATTTATATATGCATATATATCATAAATGCATAGGAAATATAAAACTAATTCTTTCTTTGAAACTATGAATCAAGTAAATACTCATTTAGTGGTTTAGTACCCATTACTTTTTTGTTTGTTTGTTTATTTGTGTGTTTTTAATTTTCTTCCCTTCTTTAATACATTAAATTTACATTCCAATTGCAGTCCCCTTTCCTCTCATCCCAGTCCCAGCCTTACATACCCCTCTTCCCACTACCCTTGCCTCTTCTTTTCAGATAAGAGAAAACAACCCTATGGGTACCAACCCATTCTGGTATATCAAGTCACAGTTAGACTAAGCATTCTCTCCCACTGAGGCCAGACAAGGTAGCCCAACTACTCTTGATAAGCTCACATTGTATACTTTACGCAGTTAATTAGATATTTATACATTAGAACTCACATTTCCCCATTTTCTTACAATTAATAGACTAAAAGAATCATAATGGATGCTTACCTTAGAGTTTCTCTAAATATTTAGGCTGATCAATATCCCCTAGTTTCTTTAGTTGCTCTAATTTATTGAAAGGATTTTATAATAATTAATTATCATGTTGTTCTTTGAGTATAGAAGATGCATTTATTAGCTGCTGTGTTTTGATTTAACTTCCCAAACAGCAATTATAATGACAAATAAATTAAAGTAAATTATATATCTTACAGATTTTGTGGTAAAAATTGATGAACATTGCTAAAATTCTAGAACAGGTGTATTGGGAAAATTGTTAAATGAATTGACCCAAATAAAGGTTCATTTATCTTATGAAATTTTAAAAGAAGAATTAGTGTTGAAAACTCAGCAACTTTTCATGTCTATAGTTATTTCCAGTTGAATAAACATATGCACGGAACCACATTAAAAGTTTTTCTTGTTGTACCAAACTTTTCCTTATTCTTCTGGATGGAGGTGTTTTCACTATTTCTTTTCATATTAACTTCTTACTCAAATTAAATAATTTAATGCATTTTTAGCCACAACTCACATACAGATAACTGACATACAATAACACCTCACTAAAAATGGATGAATAAGTGAACAATTTTGGTTTTTACTATAAATAGTAAAATGGTTTGAAAATCCATTTTGCATGTAACATTTGAAGAAAAAGAATAATAATCATTTTTGAAATATTAGATATGAGTTATAATATATTTCCTGTAATGGATCTACTAGAAAACAATTTTATCTAACTAAATGAACAGAAATTGTTCAGGCCATATTAAACATAGTCATGATCACTTTTATTCAGAAATCAATCTAAAATGGTCAATGCCTTGTGGTTCTGCATTTCAAAAAATATGCTGATTAAAATATTTAAAACTGATGATTAACAGACATTAGCTTTAATAATTCTTGAAGTCAGTCAGTATCATGAAAAATTATCATCCATTTACCTTAGCTATTTGTATCCGTTAGTTTTGACATAGCATGACACCTTCTCAGTTTTTGTCTACAAACAACATTATTCACCACAGAGAATGTGCTTTCCCACTTAGCAACTTGTATTACTGGCTGCATTCATTATCTGTGGTTCTTGTCAGTGTAGTGGTAAATATATCTCACAGTTGGATTCACAAAATTAAGTCATTTAATGGACTTGTAGTTCAGTTGATTGAGGTCCACAGGTCTCTGTGAACTTCTGGAAGCCATTTTATTTCCCCCGTAATAGTCAGTCACTGTCATTTCCACTTGGTTGCTATCCTGTGACTAGTCAGAATACATTGCACTAAGTGTGGTGGCAGAGAAGAGATAGTAATGCCTAAATTTGCCATCACACACACACACACCACACAACACACTAAACCTCTTAAAACCCTCCATGTTATTTGATCATTATCATCTTCTTAACATGTAAAATATGATCACATTTTTTATTCTACATAGATAACATTACATTTAAACTCATGGAATAAAACACATGAAATCCCAGAGCAAAATCATACCTAAAATCATTTTAATAATTTCAGAATTTCAAGGCAAAAGTCAGTTGTTACAACAATGTATATAACTGTATTTAGCAAATTCTTTTTACTTTTCTATATTCGTTAACTTCATGTAGAATTATTTGCTATTTAGAAAAACAAGTTCACATCCTTTTTTATTTTTGGAAAATGTACTTGTATATTTTTTGAACATTATCTTAGGAAACAGATCACACCTTAGGAGAGTAGGCTTTCTTCAGAATGATTTCCTGTTAATAGTTCAGTGCTGCTAGGTACTTGCCAGATGAAAGAGTTTGTTCGTCATTTTTCAATGCCAGCAGTTTTTGATTTAAAAATCACAAGCACAGCAAATTTTTTCTTGTATTGACTCTGAGAACATTAAAAAATCTCAAACAAATAGAATCTCTGTACTCCAGAGGAGCTCTGCAAAGCGAGCTGCACTCCACATGGAAAACTCAAGCTGACCGCCATAAGGGAATTTTAACCAATATTGGAAGCTAAATGCAAAACTTACCAAATGCCTATTATGTGCAACACAGTGGAAATGCTAGCACTAAACAAGATAATGTATGTATTTTCAACATCAAATTTATACATTTATTGATATTTTGTAAACATATAAATACATTAGAAAGACATTTAAAAAGAATTTTGAGTTACTTTACAATCTAAGATAGCAAAATTCCCTATTCAAATGTCAATGTTTTTTTGAAAAAAAATGTTGTTGTCAATAGTAAAAGAATTATTAAGATATTAAGCTTAGAAATGCTGGAGTAAACTCATAGGAGAGACAAATTCACACACATGTAATAGAATGCACTAAAATAATTAGATTTGGTAAAACTAATGGTTTCATTCAATAGCAAGGCAAAGGTCTAACATGTATGAGGATTTAACTTCATTCTTGATGTTGAAAATAATGGAAAAAATGAGAAAGGAGCAGAGGGCTTGAAAAGAGGAAGAAAACTTGAGAACTGAAGAATATTTAGAATAGTCTACTCCATTTTAACCTGTAGAAAACAAGCATGGAATAAGGATAATTTGATGAGCTACTAGCCAAACATTGAACTGCATATTGGCACAGCTATTAGTTCTAACATTTAGTTATTACGTTCTTCATTGTAGCTGACTTGTGGTTTGACATTTTAAAAATACTTTCCTTTTTCTGCCAGTGAATAATCCTCATTAATAAGAATAGCTATGAAGTGGTTACTTAAGTGTATGTAAGTGGACAGAATAAGGAATAATTGATTTAAAAGCAGAAAAAAAAGGCACACAGAAAATGTTTGTATTTTAAAAACAGACATGACCACAGGTCAGTGCCTTATCTAGTCATTATCAGAGAGGCTCCCTCTAACAGCAGATGGGAACAGATGCAGAGATCCACATCCAGACATTATGTGGAAAGAAATTGTAAACTAAAGCTCTCTACAAATCTCTTTCCTCAGAGCTCAGGGTATCCTGAAAAATAAAAGGCAGAGTTTTCAAAAGAGCCAGAGGGAATGAAGGGTACCAGGAGAACAAGACCCTTGGAATCAGATGAGAGGTGCAAATGAGTTCACAGAGACTGCAGCATGCACAGGGACTACATTTTATTTATTTATTTTTTGGTTCTTAACTCTTACAAGATTATGTTTTCCTAATGAGAGACAGAAAGAGAGTTGATCTGGAGGGGTTTGGCGGAGTACTGGGAGAAGCAAAGGGAAAAGAAACTATAATTAGGATATATTGTATGAGAAATATATATATTTTCAGTAAAATATACATGAGTTACCTAAATAATAAATGGTAAATTGAAAATAAAGGGATAAGTAAGAAAGAGTAGAATACATAGATGATAGGTAGATGTAGATAAAGAAATGAAAAGACAGGTAAAAGAAAGAAGAAATTAAGAAAGAATAAAGATAAATGATGACAAATACAGACAGATAAAC